>NC_072883.1:457198-770503 GCF_028858705.1 Grus americana | reverse complement strand
GGGTTTGGGGGCATCTCAGTGGGGCTTGGAGCACCTAGAACAGGGTCTGGGGCATCTCGAATGGGGTTTGGGCACCAAAAATGGGGTTTGGGGCAACTGGGATGGGGTTTGGGGCACCTAGAACGGGGTTTGGGGCACCAAAAATGGGGTTGGGGGCACCTAGAACAGGGTTTGGGGGCATCTCAGTGGGGTTTGGGGCATCTCAGTGGGGCTTGGAGCACCTCAATGCGGCTTGGAGCACCTAGAACAGGGTCTGGGGCACCAAAAATGGGGTTTGGGGGCATCTCAGTGGGGTTTGGGGCATCTCAGTGGGGCTTGGAGCACCTCAATGTGTCTTGGAGCACCTAGAACAGGGTCTGGGGCATCTCAGTGGGGTTTGGGGCACCTAGAACGGGATTTGGGCACCAAAACTGGGGTTTGGGGGCATCTCAGTGGGGTTTGGGGCACCAAAAATGGGGTTGGGGGCATCTCAGTGGGGTTGGGGGCACCTAGAACAGGGTTTGGGGCCTCAAAAATGGGGTTTGGGGCACCTAGAACGGGGTTTGGGCACCAAAAATGGGGTTGGGGGCATCTAGAACGGGGTTTGGGGGCATCTAGAACGGGGTTTGGGGTACCAAAAATGGGGTTTGGGGGCATCTCAGTGGCGTTTGGGGGCATCTCAGTGGGGTTTGGGGCACCTCAATGCGGCTTGGGGCACCTAGAACAGGGTCTGGGGCATCTCGAATGGGGTTGGGGGCACCTAGAAGGGGCTTGGGGGTATCTAAGGTGGCTTTGGGGCACCCAAATCGGGGCTGGGGCATCTAAAAGGGGGTCTGAGGCACCTCAACGGGGTTTGGGGCACCTAGAACAAGGTTTGGGGCACCTCGAATGGGGTTGGAGGCACCTAAAGGGGGGTTGGGGTGTCAGGATGGACCTGAGGACACCAGCTCTGGTGGATCTGAGGTGGGTGGAGCCACCTGAAGGGGGTTGGGTGACCCGGTGGTGGGGGCGGGGTGGGGGCAAGGTCCAGCCTTGGGACCAGGGTTGTGACCGGGCGGGCAGGACAAGCCCATGGGGCCACCACCGCCGTGGCGCAAGAGCAAACAGTGGGTGGGGGCGGCTGGGGCCAAGGACACCACGGGGCGGTGGGGTGGGGGCAGCTGCATGGGGGGCCTGGGGGGGTGGGGTGGGTGGAGTGGCCCCAAAAGCATCTTCGGGGTCCCCAAAAGCATCTTCGGGGTCCCAAACCCACCACTGAAGTTCTCAAACCACCTTCGAGATCCCTGACGTCATCTCTGACGTCCCCAGCCCACCCCTGAGGCCCCCAAACCACCTTTGACGTCCCAAGAGAAGCCACCACTGAGGCCCTCAAAGCCACCACTGAGGCCCTCAAAGCCACCCTCGAGGTCCCCAAACCCATCTTTGAGGTCCCAAGGGTCAGCCTCGAGGTCCCCAAGCCAACCCTGAGGTCCCCAAAGCCACCTTTGAAGTCCTCAAAGCCACCTTCGAGGTCCCCAAACCGCCCTGGAGGTCCCCAAACCCATCTTTGAGGTCCCCAAATCACCCTTGAGGTCCCCAAAGCCACCTTTGAGGTCCCCAAATCACCCTTGAGGTCCCCAAAGCCACCTTTGAGGTCCCCAAACCAACCTCAAGGTCCCCAAACCAACCCTGAGGTCCCCAAAGCCACCTTGAGGGCCCCAAACCAACCCTGAGGTCCCCAAACCAACCTCAAGGTCCCCAAACCAACCCTGAGGTCCCCAAACCCATCTCTGAGGTCCCCAAATCACCCTTGAGGTCCCCAAAGCCACCTTTGAGGTTCCCAAACCAACCTCAAGGTTCCCCAAAGCCACCTTGAGGCCCCCAAAGCCACCTTGAGGCTCCCAAAGCCACCTTTGAGGTCCCCAAACCAAATCTGAGGTCCCCAAAGCCACCTCAAGGCCCCCAAAGCCACCTTGAGGGCCCCAAAGCCACCTTTGAGGTCCCCAAACCAACCCTGAGGTCCTCAAACCAACCCTGAGGTCCCCAAACCAAATCAGAGGTCCCCAAAGCCACCTCAAGGCCCCCAAAGCCACCTTGAGGGCCCCAAAGCCACCTTTGAGGTCCCCAAACCAACCCTGAGGTCCTCAAACCAACCCTGAGGTCCCCAAACCAAATCTGAGGTCCCCAAAGCCACCTCAAGGCCCCCAAAGCCACCTTGAGGGCCCCAAAGCCACCTTTGAGGTCCCCAAACCAACCCTGAGGTCCTCAAACCAACCCTGAGGTCCCCAAATCCATCTCTGAGGTCCCCAAATCACCCTTGAGGTCCCCAAAGCCACCTTTGAGGTCCCCAAACCAACCTCAAGGTCCCCAAACCAACCCTGAGGTCCCCAAATCAACCTCAAGGTCCCCCAAAGCCACCTCAAGGCCCCCAAAGCCACCTTCGAGGTCCCCAAACCAACCCTGAGGTCCCCAAACCCATCTTCGAGGTCCCCAAAGCCACCTTGAGGTCCCCAAAGCCACCTTCAAGATCTCCAAACTGCCCTGGAGGTCCCCAAAGCCACCCTGGAGGTCCCCCGTCCCCCCCCGTGACACCCACCCAGGTACTCCTCCCGGTCCGGCTTGATCTCCAACACGTCCTCAATCTTGGCCACCGCGTCCCGGGGGTGTCCCCCGACGTTGAACCTGCCTGTGGGGCGACGAAAGAGAGAGAGAAGCGGAAGGAGGAGAAGGTCACCCAGGTCCTCCACCGCGTCCTCCACCGCGTCCCCCACCGTCCGTCAGCAGGATGACGACGTGACGGGTGTCCCGCCAGGTCTCGGGGTGACCCATCCTGGCCGCCCGCGCCTTCTGGAAGAGGAGCATGTGGTAGACCTCCATCAGCGCCCCGCGGACGTTGGTGCCCGTCGCGTTGCCGTGGTCTACGGGGAGATGAGATCCACCAGGTCCTCCAAGATGTCCCTCTCAGGACATCGAGGTCCCCTCCCCGACCCCGGGACGCACCGGCGAAGGTCGCGTTCTCCAAGCGGTGGAGAACCTCATCGGCGTCGGCCGACTCGTCCTCGGCCGTGGAGACGATGACCCGGGCTTGGCTGGCGAAGGAGATGATGGCGAAGCTCACGGCCACCTCGAAGCTGCTGAGCTGCGGTGGGGAGGGCGGGGGTCAGGTCCCACCGTGGTCCTACCAAGGTCCCGGCTCCTTCCCCGTGGTCCCACCGAGGTTCCCCGTGGTCCCACCAAGGTCCGAGGCTGTTCCTCCGTGATCCCACGGTCCTACCCCACGTCCCCATGGTCCCACCAAGGTCCCACCTCAACCCTCCATGACCTCACCCATGACCTCACCCGTGGTCCCATCATGGCCCTACCCCATGTCCTCACTGTCCTACCAAGGTCCCAGCTGTTTCTTCATGGTCCCACCCACGATCCCACCCATGATCCCACCCACGACCCTCCCATGATGCCACCTATGATCCCACCACGATTCCACCACAATTCCACTCATGATCCCACCATGATCCCACCACAACCCCACCCATGATCCCACAGATTCCACTCATGGTCCCACCACGACCCCACTCATGATCCCACCATGATCCCACCCACGATTCCACCCATGATCCCACCCACGACCCTCCCATGATGCCACCCATGATCCCACCACGATTCCACCACAATTCCACTCATGATCCCACCATGATCCCACCACAACCCCACCCATGATCCCACCCATGATCCCACAGATTCCACTCATGGTCCCACCACGACCCTACTCATGATCCCACCCATGACTCCACCACAACCCCACCCATGATCCCCCCATGACCACACTCATGATCCCACCATGACTCCACCCATGATCCTACTCGTGACTCCACCACGATCCCACTCATGATCCTGCCACGACCCCACCCATGATCCCACCACGACCCCACTCATGATCCCACCATGACTCCACCACAATCCCACTCATGATCCTGCCACGATCCCACTCATGATCCTGCCACGACCCCACCCATGATCCCACCATGACCCCACCCACGACTCCACCACGACCCCACTCATGATCCCGCCACGACCCCACCCACAACCCCACCCATGATCCCCCCACGACCCCACTCATGATCCTGCCATGACCCCACCCACGATCCCACTCATGATCCCCCCACGACCCCCCCAGCCCCATCGCCCCCAACCACCCCCCATCCCCTTCCCCCCCATCCCCTTCTCCCCCCCCCCAACGTGTCCCCCCCCACCCGTGTCCGCCCCCCACCCGTGTCCCCCACCCACTCGTGTCCCCCACCCTGTCCACCACGCCGGCCGCGCACTCCTGGAAGAGGCGGAAGTTCTCGGAGCGGACGCTGCCCGAGGCGTCGAGGAGCAGGTAGACGTGGAGGGACCCCCGGGGGCTCAGCACGATGCGACGGCCCACCGACGAGCCTGGGGACACGCCCCCACGCGTCACGCGTGGGTGTGAACCCCCCCACTCGTGTCCACCCCACCCCACCAGACCCACCGTTGTGGGGGCGGGCGCCCGCCAGCTCCAGGACGGAGGCGAGAGACGCCCCGAAACCTTCGCTGACGTCCTCGGGGAGGTCGTAGGCGTAGGGGTCTGCGGGGGGGGGGGACACGAGTGGGGGGGGCGGACACGGGTGGGGGGTTGTGAGGGGTGAGGGGGACACGGGTGGGGGGGGATATGGGGGTGTGGGGGGGGCATGGAGGGGGACAGGGGGGAGATGGGGGGCAACGAGGGTGGGGGTGGACACGAGTGGGGGGACATCGGGGGTGTGGGGGGAACACGAGTGGGGGGGCGGCACGGGTGGGGGGTTGTGGGGGGTGAGGGGGACACGGGTGGGGGGATATGGGGGGTGTGGGGGGGGCATGGAGGGGGACAGGGGGGAGATGGGGGGCAACGAGGGTGGGGGTGGACACGAGTGGGGGGGACACGGGTGGGGGGGACACGGGTGGGGGGTCATGGGGTGTGAGGGGGACACGGGTGGGTGGATATGGGGATATGGGGGGGTGGGGAGGGTGTGGAGGGGGACTGGGGGAGATGGGGGGCAACAAGGGTGGGGGCCCGCTCGTGGGGGTGGATATGGGGGGGGGGGACACAACACGTGGGGGGTCCCCAGGGGATGACCGGGGGGGGGGCCCAGCCTCGCCCACCCCCACGAGCGGGCACGGACACGAGTGGGTTCGGGAGGGGGCGGGGTCAGGCGTGGCCACGCCCACTCACGCCGGCAGGAAGGCTCGGGGCCGGACCAGCGCCCCGTTTCCAGGCAACGGCGGTGGGCGGGGCCCAGCAGCGTCAGCCCCGCCCCGCAGCGCACGTGCACCACCGCCCCCCGGTGCCGGCCACGCCCCGTTAGCACCCCCCCGGCGGGGGGCGGGGCCGGCGGGCAGTCACCCTCTGGGGGGAGGGGGCATAGGTCAGGGGAGGGGGGCACGGGGACCCCCCCCACCCCATCGGGACCCCCAACCCCCCCAGACCCACAGGGGACCCCCCCAACCCCCAGGACCCCCCCAAAACCGAGACCCCCCCACCCCATCGGGACCCCCAGACCCACAGGGGCCCCCCCCAACCCCCCCCAGGAGCTGTAGGGACCCCCCCAACCCCCAGGACCCCCCCAAAACCGAGACCCCCTCCACCCCATCGGGACCCCCAACCCTCCCCCCAGACCCCCAGGACCCCCCCAACCCCCAGGACCCCCCCAAAACCGAGACCCCCCCACCCCATCGGGACCCCCAGACCCACAGGGGCCCCCCCCAACCCCCCCCAGGAGCTGTAGGGACCCCCCCAACCCCCAGGACCCCCCCCAAACCGAGACCCCCTCCACCCCATCGGGACCCCCAACCCCCCCCAGACCCCCAGGACCCCCCCAACCCCCAGGACCCCCCCAAAACCGAGACCCCCTCCACCCCATCGGGACCCCCAACCCTCCCCCCAGACCCCCAGGACCCCCCCAACCCCCAGGACCCCCCCAAAACCGAGCCCCCCCACCCCATCGGGACCCCCAGACCCACAGGGGCCCCCCCAACCCCCCCCAGGAGCTGTAGGGACCCCCCCAACCCCCAGGATCCCCCCAAAACCGAGACCCCCTCCACCCCATCAGGACCCCCAGACCCACAGGGGACCCCCCCTCCCCCAGGAACCCCCCAAAACCGAGACCCCCCCACCCCATCGGGACCCCCAACCCCCCCCCAGGACCCCCCCAACCCCCAGGACCCCCCCAAAACCGAGACCCCCCCACTCCATCGGGACCCCCAACCCCCCCCCTAGACCCCCAGGACCCCCCCAACCCCCAGGACCCCCCCAAAACCGAGACCCCCCCACCCCATCAGGACCCCCAACCCCCCCAGACCCACAGGGGACCCCCCAACCCCCAGGATCCCCCCCAAAACCGAGACCCCCCCCCCCAACCCCCAGGATCGGGCAGTATTTTTGGGGGGGTCCTACAGGGATTTTGGGGCTCCCAGATGATTTGGGGTGGGCGATTTTGGGGCCCTAAGATGGATTTTAGGGGAGGATTTGGGGGGCTCCCAGGGGATTGGGGGGCTCCGGTGTTGCTGCGAGGGGGGAGTGGGAGGATTTTGGGGGGTCCCGGGGGGATTTGGGGGGCAATTGTGCAGCTCCCAGGGGATTCTGGTGACTCCCAGGCGGATTTGGGGTTCCCAGGGGGATTTTTGGGGGCGATTTTGGGGTCCTAAGAGGGATTTGGGGGCAATTTAGGGCCCCAAAGGGGGATTTGGGGGCTCCCAGGGGGATTTGGGGGGGGTTCCCGGGGGATTTGGGGCTCCCGGGGGGATTTGGGGGGTTCCCGGGGGGATTTGGGGGCAATTTAGGGCCCCAAAGGGGGATTTGGGGGAGGATTTGGGGGGTTCCCAGGGGGATTTGGGGGGGTTCCAGGGGGATTCTGGTGACTCCCGGGCGGATTTGGGGGGTTCCCAGGAGGATTTTGGGGCCCTGAGATGGATTTGGGGGGTCCCAGTGGGATTTGGGGGGGTTCCCAGGGGGATTCTGGTGACTCCCGGGCAGATTTGGGGGGTTCCCAGGGGGATTTTGGGGCAATTTAGGGCCCCAAAGGGGGATTTGGGGGAGGATTTGAGGGGTTCCCAGGGGGATTTGGGGGGGGTTCCAGGGGGATTTGGGGCTCCCGGGGGGATTTGGGGGGTTCCCGGGGGGATTTTGGGGGGGGTTCCGGGGGGATTTGGGGCTCCCGGGGGGATTTGGGGGCAATTTAGGGCCCCAAAGGGGGATTTGGGGGAGGATTTGGGGGGGTTCCAGGGGGATTTGGGGGGTTCCCAGGGGGATTTTGGGGTTCCCAGGGGGATTCTGGTGACTCCCGGGCGGATTTGGGGGGTTCCAGGAGGATTTGGGGGGGTTCCCAGGAGGATTTTGGGGGGGGGGTTCCAGGGGGATTTGGGGGAGGATTTGAGGGGTTCCCAGGGGGATTTGGGGGGGGTTCCAGGGGGATTTGGGGCTCCCGGGGGGATTTGGGGGGTTCCCAGGGGGATTTTGGGGGGGGTTCCAGGGGGATTTGGGGCTCCCGGGGGGATTTGGGGGGTTCCCAGGGGGATTTTGGGGGGGGTTCCAGGGGGATTTGGGGGCAATTTAGGGCCCCAAAGGGGGATTTGGGGGAGGATTTGGGGGGGTTCCAGGGGGATTTGGGGGGTTCCCAGGGGGATTTTGGGGGGGGTTCCAGGGGGATTTGGGGGGGTCCCAGGGGGATTTGGGGGCCCTGAGATGGATTTGGGGTTCCCAGGGGGATTTGGGGGGGTCCCAGGGGGATTTGGGGGCCCTGAGATGGATTTGGGGTTCCCAGGGGGATTTGGGGGTGATTTTTTGGGGGGGGGGTGGGTTACCACGGGAGGGTCCCCGGGGGCTGAGGGGGGGTGGGGGTGGGGGGGTGCCTCACCGCCGTCATCGCAGACGGGGCTGGTGCCGTTCCAGACCCCCCCGGGTCGGCATCGCCTCCGCTCCGGCCCCCGCAGCACGAACCCGTCGTCGCAGGAGAAGGTGAGGACGGCGCCGGGGGGGTAGGACGGGCGGCGGGGGGAGAACGACCCTTGCGGGAACGACAACGGCGACGGGCACCGCACCTCTGGAAAGGGGGGGGGGGGGTTAGGGGTGTCCTGGGGGGGGGGGGCTCTGCCGTGACACCCCCAAAACCCCCCCCCCCCGCACCTTTGCAGACGACGGGGGCGTCTCCCCCGGGGGGGGGCAGCGGCCGGGGCGGTGCCGGGGGGGTGGGTAGGGGTACGTGCCCGGGGGACAGCGGGTTCCGGTGGGGGGACAGGTCGGGGGGACGCTGTCAGCGAGGGCCGAGTCGGGCTGGACCCCCCCGAGGAGGAGGAGGAAGAAGAGGAGGAGGAGGAGGAGGGGGGGGAGGAAGGTGAGCGCCATGGCCGGGATGGCGGGAAACCGGCGGGGGGGGGGGGGGGGGAGCGCGGGAAAAAGGGGAGGTGGGCGGGGCCAGCGGACGAGGCCACGCCCCAAGGGTGGAGACACCCACAGAGGACACGCCCACTGGGCGGGGCAAGTAAATGACACTCCCCTTGGGGGCGGAGCAACCAGCGATGGCCACGCCCACTTAGAAACCACGCCCCTCCCTTCCACCGCCCTCTTCCTCCGCAAGATGGCGGCGCGTTGCCACGGGAACGGGCGGCGCCGCGCGGTCGCGGGCTGATGACGTACAAGGGGAGGGCGGAGCCGCGCTCCCACAATACCCCGGGGGGAGGCGGGGAAGGGGGGGGTCGCCCCCCCCACTCTTCCCCCCCTCCTCCTCCTCCTCCTCCTCCTCCCCCCCCTCCCCACCCTCCTTCCCCTTCCCGGCCGTGTCCCCCCGCAATCCCACAATGCCCCGCGCCGCGCCCCCTCCCCCGCCGCGGCCCCTTTAACGGCGCTGCCGCGCGCCGGCGGCGCTCGAGGCGGTAACGGCGCGCGCGGGGGGGGGGGAGGAGAGGCGGCGGTGGCGGCGGCCAATGGGGGCGCGGATTGGGGGGGGGGGGGAGAGCGCGCGGGAGCGGAGGAGGGGGGGGGAGCCAATGGGGGCCCGTCCCGCGGGGACCAATGGGGGCGCGGGGGGGCCCCGCGCGGGCCAATGAGTTGGGGGGGGGGCGGCGGCGGCGCGGGGGGGGGGGCGTGGTGACGTCAGCGCGGCCTTGTCTCCCCAGGTGGAGCCACGTGACCCCCGGTGACCCCCCCCCCAGTGCTCCCAGTAACCCCAGTAACCCCCCCCCACTGCTCCTGGGCCCCCAGTAACCTCTGCTACTGCTCCCAGTGCTCCCAGTAACCCCCCCGTCCTCCCAGTGCCCCCCATCACCCCCTCCCAGTGCTCCCAGTAACTCCCCCTACTGCTCCCTTTCCTCCAGTAACCCTCCCCAGTGCCTCCCAGTCTCCCCATACCCACTCCCAGTCCCTCCCCAGTCCTCCCAGTCCCTCCCAGTCTCCCCATACCCACTCCCAGTCCCTCCCCAGTCCTCCCAGTCCCTCCCAGTCCCTCCATCACCCCCTCCCAGTCCCTCCCAGTCCCCCCATCACCCCCTCCCACTCCTTCCCAGTCCCTCCCAGTCCCTCCCAGTCCCCTCATCACCCTCTCCCAGTCCCTCCCCAGTGCTCCCAGTCCTTCCCAGTCCCTCCCAGTCCCCCCATCACCCCCTCCCAGTCCCTCCCGGTTCCTCCCAGTCCCCCCATCACCCTCTCCCAGTCCCTCCCAGTCCCCCCCAGTCCCCCATCACCCATTCCCAGTCCCTCCCCAGTGCTCCCAGTCCCTCCCAGTCCCCTCATCACCCTCTCCCAGTCCCTCCCCAGTGCTCCCAGTCCCTCCCAGTCCCCCCATCACCCTCTCCCAGTCCCTCCCAGTCCCCCATCACCCATTCCCAGTCCCTCCCCAGTGCTCCCAGTCCCTCCCAGTCCCCTCATCACCCATTCCCAGTCCCTCCCCAGTGCTCCCAGTCCCTCCCAGTCCCCTCATCACCCATTCCCAGTCCCTCCCCAGTGCTCCCAGTCCCTCCCAGTCCCCTCATCACCCTCTCCCAGTCCCTCCCCAGTGCTCCCAGTCCCTCCCAGTCCCCTCATCACCCTCTCCCAGTCCCTCCCCAGTGCTCCCAGTCCCTCCCAGTCCCCTCATCACCCTCTCCCAGTCCCTCCCCAGTGCTCCCAGTCCCTCCCAGTCCCCTCATCGCCCTCTCCCAGTCCCTCCCAGTCCCTCCCCAGTGCTCCCAGTCCCTCCCAGTCCCCTCATCACCCTCTCCCAGTCCCTCCCCAGTGCTCCCAGTCCCCCCCAGTCCCCCCATCACCCATTCCCAGTCCCTCCCCAGTGCTCCCAGTCCCTCCCAGTCCCCTCATCACCCTCTCCCAGTCCCTCCCAGTCCCCCCCAGTCCCCCCATCACCCATTCCCAGTCCCTCCCCAGTGCTCCCAGTCCCTCCCAGTCCCCTCATCACCCTCTCCCAGTCCCTCCCCAGTGCTCCCAGTCCCTCCCCAGTCCCTCCCAGTCCCCCCATCACCCTCTCCCAGTCCCCCCCAGTCCCCCCATCACCCATTCCCAGTCCCTCCCCAGTGCTCCCAGTCCCCTCATCACCCTCTCCCAGTCCCTCCCCAGTGCTCCCAGTCCCTCCCAGTCCCCCCATCACCCCCTCCCAGTCCCTCCCAGTCCCTCCCAATCCCCCCCCCCCCCCTCCCAGCCATGTCGTCGTGCGCCGAAGTCCTGCGTTTCCAACTTCCGGGCCACGAAGCCGCCGCCCTGCGGAGCATGAACCGCCTGCGCGCCGAAGAACGTTTCTGCGACGTCACCATCGTGGCGCGGAGCCTGCGCTTCCGAGGTCATCGCGTCATCCTGGCCGCGTGCTCCCCTTTCCTCCGCGACCAATTCCTCCTCAACCCGGCGGCCGAGCTGCGCGTCTCGCTAGCCCACAGCGCCCGCGTGCTGGCCGACCTCCTCCTCTCCTGTTACACCGGCGCCCTCGAATTCGCCGGCCGCGACCTCGTGAATTACCTCACCGCCGCAAGCTACCTGCAGATGGAACACGTCGTCGAACGCTGCCGCGGCGCCCTGGCGCGTTTCATCCAACCGCCACCCCCCGCCGCGCAACCCCCGTTGCGACCCGCGCCGCCCCCGCCGCCGCCTCCGCCGCCCAAACCCGAGGAGGACGAGGAAGAGGAAGAGGAGGACGACGCCGCGCCCGATGTCTGCATCGTCAAAGTGGAACCGGCCGCCGCCGCCGCCGTGGCGGCGGCGGCGGCGCGAAGACGGCGGGGACCGCGGGTTTGGCCGCAAGCGACGGTGACGGCGGCGGCGGCGGAGGGAACGGCCCCCCCCGAACCTCCCCGGCCCCCGCCGCTCGGCGTGGTGAAGGCGTGTTACAGCCTGGCCGAGGACGCCGAAGGCGAGGGGCTCCTCATCTTCCCCGGCGGCGGCGGCGGCGGTGGCGGCGCGGCGCCGGCGCCGACATCATCATCATCGGACGAACCGAACGTGGCCAACCCTTCGTCTTCCTCGTCGTCGTCGTCGGCGCGGTGCGGTAAATGCGGCGAAGCTTTCCAAGGCGTTGAAAAATTGGTGTTCCACATGCGCGCCCAACATTTCGTCTTCATGTGCCCGCGTTGCGGCAAACAGTTCAACCACAGCAGCAACCTCAACCGCCACATGAACGTCCACCGCGGCGTCAAATCCCACGGCTGCGGCGTCTGCGGCAAAAGCTTCACCCAAAAATCCACCCTCCACGACCACATGAACCTGCACAGCGGCGAACGTCCCTACCGCTGCTCCTACTGCGACGTCCGCTTCGCGCACAAACCCGCCATCCGCCGCCACCTCAAGGAGCAGCACGGCAAAACCACGGCCGAGAACGTGCTGGAGGCCAGCGTGGCCGAGATCAACGTGCTCGTGCGTTGAAAAAAAAAAGGGGGGGGGGGGGTTTTGGGGGGGGGGGTTTTGGGGGAGGGGGGGGAACTGGCCGGTGTGGGAATGTAGGGGGGGGGGGTTGGGGTTGCTGTGGAGGAGGGGGCTGGGGGTGACCCCCTCCCCCCCCCCCAAAAAATGAGAGGTTCAGGGGTGACCCCTGCCATGGAGGAGGGGTCTGGGGGTGACCCCCCCCAAAAAATGACAGGTCCAGGGGTGACCCCCACTGTGGAGGAGGGGGCTGGGGGTGACCCCTTGCTGTGGAGGAGGGGTCTGGGGGTGACCCCCCCCAAAAATGACAGGTCCAGAGGTGTCCCCCACTGTGGAGGAGGGGTCTGGGGGTGCCCCCCCCCCCCCAAAAATGACAGGTTCAGGGGTGACCCCTGCCATGGAGGAGGGGTCTGGGGGTGACCCCCCCCAAAAATGACAGGTCCAGAGGTGTCCCCCACTGTGGAGGAGGGGGCTGGGGGTGACCCCTTGCTGTGGAGGAGGAGGCTGGGGGTGACCCCCCCCCAAAAATGACAGGTCCAGAGGTGTCCCCCACTGTGGAGGAGGGGGCTGGGGGTGACCCCTTGCTGTGGAGGAGGGGTCTGGAGGTGCCCCCCCCCCAAAAATGAGAGGTTCAGGGGTGACCCCTGCCATGGAGGAGGGGTCTGGGGGTGCCCCCCCCAAAAATGAGAGGTTCAGGGGTGACCTCTGCCATGGAGGAGGGGTCTGGGGGTGCCCCCTTGCTGTGGAGGAGGAGGCTGGGGGTGACCCCCCCCCCCAAAAAATGACAGGTCCAGGGGTGACCCCCACTGTGGAGGAGGGGTCTGGGGGTGCCCCCCCCCAAAAAATGAGAGGTTCAGGGGTGACCCCTGCCATGGAGGAGGGGTCTGGGGGTGCCCCCCCCCCAAAAATGAGAGGTTCAGGGGTGACCCCTGCCATGGAGGAGGGGGCTGGGGGTGCCCCCTTGCTGTGGAGGAGGGGTCTGGGGGTGACCCCCCCCAAAAATGACAGGTCCAGAGGTGTCCCCCACTGTGGAGGAGGGGGCTGGGGGTGCCCCCCCCCCAAAAATGAGAGGTTCAGGGGTGACCCCTGCCATGGAGGAGGGGTCTGGGGGTGCCCCCCCCCCAAAAATGAGAGGTTCAGGGGTGACCCCTGCCATGGAGGAGGGGTCTGGGGGTGACCCCTTGCTGTGGAGGAGGAGGCTGGGGGTGACCCCCCCCCCCAAAAAAATGACAGGTCCAGGGGTGTCCCCCACTGTGGAGGAGGGGTCTGGGGGTGACCCCTTGCTGTGGAGGAGGGGTCTGGGGGTGCCCTCCCCCTCTCCCCAAAAAATGACAGGTCCAGGGGTGTCCCCCACTGTGGAGGAGGGGTCTGGGGGTGACCCCTTGCTGTGGAGGAGGGGTCTGGGGGTGCCCTCCCCCTCTCCCCAAAAAATGACAGGGTTGGGGGTGACCCCTGCCATGGATGAGGGGTCTGGGGGTGCCCCCCCCCCAAAAAATGACAGGTTCAGGGGTGACCCCCTCCCCAAAAATGACAGGTTTGGGGTGTCCCCCACCGTGGATGAGGGGTCTGGGGGTGACCCCTGCTGTGGAGGAGGGGTCTGGGGGTGATGGATGAGGGGTCTGGGGGTGCCCCCCCCAAAAATGACAGGTCCAGGGGTGCCCCCACCCATGAATGAGGGGTCTGGGGGTGTCCCCAGGTGTGGACGATGAATCTGGGGGTGCCCCCCCCATGGATGATGGACCTGGGGGTGCCCCCCACCCCATGGACAATGAATCTGGGGGTGCCCCCCCCATGGATGATGGATCTGGGGGTGCCCCCCACCCCATAGACAATGGATCTGGGGGTGCCCCCCCCATGGACAATGAATCTGGGGGTGCCCCCCACCCCATAGACAATGGATCTGGGGGTGCCCCCCACCCCATGGACAATGAATCTGGGGGTGCCCCCCCCATGGATGATGGATCTGGGGGTGCCCCCCACCCCATAGACAATGGATCTGGGGGTGCCCCCCCCATGGATGATGGATCCAAGAGTGCCCCCCCCATGGACGCTGGGTCTTGGGGTGCCCCCCCCGTGGACAAAGGGTCTGGGGGTGCCCCCCACCCTGTGAATGAGGGGTCCGAGGGTGCCCCCCCCCCCCATGGACGCTGGGTCTTGGGGTGCCCCCCCCCATGGACAAAGGATCTGGGGGTGCCCCCCCGTGGACAATGAATCTGGGGGTGCCCCCCCCCATGGATAAGGGGGGGTCTCCCCCCGCCGGACGCCGTGTTCCTCCGCAGATAAGGGGGGGGGCACCCCAATAGATAAGGGGGGGGTCGTGTGTGTGTGTGTGTCCCCCCCCGTGGACACCCCAAGATAATGGGGGGGGTCACCCCCACCCCCCCACCTGCCCCCCCCCCCCCACCGGACATTGAGGGGGGGGGTGTCCCGGATCCTGATTTTGGGGTGCAGCCCCCCCCCCCCCCTCTCCAGGACACAGAGGACCATGTGGGGGGTGGGAAATTTGGGGGGGGGGTTCCCCCTATAGCTTGTAGGTCACGTGGGGGCCCCCCCAAATGCCTAGGTCGTAGTTTGGGGGGGGGGAAATGGGGGGGGGTGTAGAGTAGAGGGGGGGGAAGGGGGGGAGGGGTCTTCTGGGGTGGGGGAGGGGGGCTCTGTGCGGTAGGGGGTAGATTGGGGGGGGGTCGCACTCGGGGGGGGGGGGGGTTAGATGGGGGGGGAGGGGTGTCGCACTGCTCCCCCGCTGCTTTTAGAGGGGTGGGGGTTTTTTGTAATAAATGGAAAAAAAAAAAAGGCAAAAAAGGCTCAGTTTGGGTCATGGGGGGAGGGGAAAGGAGGGGCAACCCCATGGGGGGGGGGGGGAGGCGGTCGGGACCCCCCAACCCCCCCAAAAGGGGGGGTTGGGGGGTCCCGACCGCCTCCCCCCCCCCCCCCAAGAAGAATTGGAGGGGGCGTGGCTAACGCGGGAGGGGGCGTGGCCAACGCGGTGGGCGGTGCCTGGCCACTGAGTGGGCGTGGCGAGGGGGGGTGGGCGTGGCTACGCGCGGGTTGGGGGGTTTTTTTAATGGGAAGCCCCGCCTCCCGGCGTGACGTCATCCGAGCGGCGCGCGCAGCGGCGGCGGCCCAGGAGCGATGGAGGCGGCGGGAAGCGGCGAGGTCCGGAGTGGGGGGGGGGGGGGGGGTACAAAAATATGGGGGGGTGGGGGACACGCGTGGGGGTGGGGTGGGGGAATAGACGATACGGGGGGGGGGGGGGGTGATGGGGGAGGGGCTGCGCCGGCGCCATTGTGGGGTTTTGGGGTTTTTTTTGGGGGGGGAAGGGGCGTGGCTTGAGCGCCTGGACCTTCCCCCCCCCCCCCAACCCCCCCGATACCCACTCGTGTCGTGTGTGTGTGTGTGTCCCCCCCCCCACATATCTGCCCCACAGGACGCCTCCGCAGGGACCCTCGTGGTGGAGGCGGTGGGAGACCCCGGTGAGTGGGGGGGGGGCACCCCCCTTCACCCCCCCCTTCACCCCCCCCCTTTGACCCCCCCGTGACACTTCTCCCCCCCCCCCCCCCCCAACTCCAGGTCTCCCCACCAGCAACCAGCCCCCCCCCGACCCCTCCCAGAGCGTGGGGACCCCCCCCCAACTTGGGGGTTACCCCCCCCGAGGAGGAGCACGGGGGGACCCAAGCGTCCGGGAACGGACGGGACGGGGGGGGGGGTCCCCTCGAGGGGGAAGGGCCGCAGGGGGCCCCCCCGGCCGGTGCCAGCCCTAAGGGGCTGCCAGGTAAAGGGGGCTGGGGGGGTCCAGGAGGGGTTTTGGGGGGGTCCGGGAGGGGTTTTGGGGGGTCAGGGTGGGTTTTGGGGGGGCTGGGGGGGGATTTTGGGGGGCTCAGGAGGAGTTTATGGGAGTCGGGGGGGGGCTGGGGGGTGTTTGGGGGTTTGCGGAGGGTTTGGGAGGGTCACGGTGGGGCCTGGGGGGTATTTTGGGGGTTCAGGGAGGTTTTGGGGGGGTTGGGGGGTCTGGGGTTGCTCGGGGGGGGTTGGGATGTTATTTTGGGGGGGGGGGTGTCTCACAACCTTCCCCCCCCCCCCTTTCCCCCCCAGGCCACGCAACGAAGACTCTGCCGGGCTCTCCGGGGCGGGGGGCAGTTGGGGGACCCCCCCCAGCCCCCCCGAGCCGGGCTAAGATGTCCCTGATGGGGGCGGGGAAGTCCCCCCCGGGGCAGAGCCTGGCCCTGCGGCTCCTCAGCCTCCCCGGGGGGCGACCCCCCCCCGCCACCTCCCCTTTGGCCCCCCCAGAACCCCCCCCGGCCCCCCCAGAACCCCCCGCCCGCCCCAAGGTCCACCGAGCCCGCAAGACCATGGCCAAGCCCAGCAACGGACAGGTGGGGGGGGCCCGGACCCCTGGGGTGGGTGGGGGTCCCCCATTTGTGTCCCCCGATGCCCTGGGGGGGCCCCCCCCTGACGCCTGGGTCCCATCCTGTCCCGCAGGTCCCCGAAAAGCGGGTGTCGGAGATGCTGCACTTCAGGGTGTCGGATGAGCTGCGCAGCATCGAGGAGCCCGGTGGGGCTGGGGGGGTCCCTGGGGGGCTGGGGGAGGGTCCTAGGGGGCAGGGGGAGGATCTGGGGGGGTCCGAGGGGGTCCTGGGGCAGGAATGGGGGGGTTTGGGGCTGGTTGGGGGGCAGTGGGAGGGTCTGGGGGTGCAGCTGGGGGTTTTGGGGGGCCCTGAGGTGATCACTGACCCCCCCACACCCCCTTTTTGCCCCCCCCCTCTCCCCAGAGCCCCCCAAACGCCCCAAACTGGACTACGGCCCCGAGGGGCTGCACAAGCGGCTGCAGAGACCCAGCCCCCGCGCCAGCACCGAGGTACGGCCGGACACCGGGGTCCCCCCTGCCCCCCACGGACACCGGGGTCCCCCTGAGCTCCCCCCTTCTCCCTCCCCCCCAGATCACGGTGACGGAGGAAATGGCCGCCCCCCCCCGCGGCGCCCGCCCCAGCGACGATTGGGACAGCGAAGGCGGCGGCGGCTTCTCCCTCTTTTACGACGGCTTCAGCGTGGATGGGCACGGGGACTCGGACAGCAAGGTGGGACTGGGAGGCACTGGGAGGGACTGGGAGGGACTGGAGAGGCACTGCAGGGCACTGGGAGGTGTTGGGAGGGACTGGGAGGGACTGGGGGGTCCTTGGGGGGTCGCTGGGAGGGACTGGAGGGGCACTGGGGGGGACTGGGGGGTCGCTGGGAGGCACTGGGGGGTCGCTGGGGGGCACTGGGGGGTCACTGGGAGGGACTGGAGGACTCTGGGGCAGCCCCAGGGGGAACTTGAGGGGTGTTGGGGGAGGGTGGGTTAATACTGGGAGGTTACTGGGAGATGTTGGGGAGCACTGGGGAGACACTGGTTGTGGTTGGGAGCTTACTGGGATGACTGGAGAGCACTGGAGGGACAATGGGGAGCATGGGGGAGTCGTTGCTGGGCATCGGGGGGGCAACTGGGAGGTACTGGGGGGGGTCACTGGTGGGTGCTGGGAGGGACTGGGAGGTGCTGGGAGGCCACTGGGGGTCACTGGGGGTTCCCGGACCCCTGGGTTCACACGGTGGGGGGGGGGGGGATCAGTCGGAGGGCGAGGGGGCCGGTGAGGTGCTGAGCGAGGAGGAGGAAGAGGAGGAGGAGGAAGAAGAGGACGAGGAGGAGGAGGAGGACGAGGAGGAAGAGGAAGAGGATGAGGAGTCGGGCAACGCCTCCGACCGGGTGAGGGGCGCTGGGGGCTGGGGGGGGGGGGGAAGGAGCTGGAGGGGGGAGTTTGGGGGGTCCCTGATGGGGCTGGGGGGGAAGGAGCTGGAGGGGGGAGTTTGGGGGGTCCCTGATGGAGCCCCCCACCCCAGAGCGCCTCCAGCGCCCGGCGCAGAGCTCGGCGCCGCTGGAAGGAGAGTCCCTGGCTGAAACCCGCGCGGAAGCGCAAGCGGAAGGACCCCCGGGCCAAGGAGAGAGGTGGGGGGGGGGGGGCCATGGGGGGTTGGGGGGGGGAGAGCTGAGAAATTGAGAAATTGGGGAAGGGGGGGGCCTTGAAACTGATAAATTTGGTGAGGGGGACCTTGAAACTGATACACTTGGGGAAGGGGTGCCTTGAAACTGATGCACTTGGGGAAGGGGGGCCTTGAAACTGATGCACTTGGGGAAGGGGGGCCTTGAAACTGATACATCAGGGGAAGGGGGGCCTTGAAACTGATGAATTGGGGAGGGGGCGGCTTGATGCAGGGAAATGGGGGAGGGGGGAGCCCCAAAATGAGGAACCTGGGGAGGGGGGGACACCGGAAATGGGAGAGGGAGACTCGGGGTGGGGATATCAGCCAAGGGGGAGCCTCGAAACACACAAATGGGGGTTGATAGGGGGGATTTGGGGGGGGGGGGGGGTGAGGCCCCCTGCCCCTACCCTGACCCCTGTGTCCCCCCAGGGGTGCCTGGGGCCCCCCCCGGGGCCGCCCCCAGCGAATACACCGAGGTGCCCCTGGGCTGCCTGCAGCTGCCGGGGGGGGGGGGCCCTCTCCCCGCAGCCCCCAGGTGAGGCCACGCCCCCCCACAGGCCCCACCCCCAGCCCTGTAGCCCCTCCCATCCCCCCCGGTGTCCCTGCCTGGCCATGCCCACTTTCCCTAGGCCACGCCCACTGGCTCACCTGGCCCCACCCCCATCTCGTGTCTGCCCCTGAGGCCCCGCCCCCAGATCACCCTGGCCCCGCCCCACCCCTCAGCCACGCCCCTCACCACTGGCCACGCCCCCCGGCCCGAGAGACCCCGCCCCCCCAGGCACAACCCTGTGCTGGTCTGTGCCCTCCCCCAGCCACGCCCCCTGCTTTAGGCCACGCCCCTTCCCCTGAGCCCCGCCCCCCACACCTTCATCCCTGTCCATGGGGGGCTGTGGCTCCGCCCCCGGAGCCAGACCCCTCCCCTGGGTGCCTCAGGCCCCACCCCCCAGAGCCAGGCCCTGCCCCCCCCAAGTCAGACTCCTCCCCCAGAGCCAGCCCCCACCCCCCTGGGTGTCCCAGGCCCCGCCCCCTGGCACCAGGCTCCGCCTCCTGAGCCAGACCCCACCCCCAGAGCCAGGCCCTGCCCCCGGGTGCCCCAGGCCCCTCCCCCAGGTGCCCCAGACCCCGCCCCTGGAGCCAGGCCCCTCCCCCGGGTGCCCCAGACCCCTCCCCCGGGTGCCCCAGGCCCCTCCCCCGGGTGCCCCAGGCCCCTCCCCCGGGTGCCCCAGACCCCTCCCCTGGGTGCCAGGCCCCGCCCCCTGGACCCAGGCCCCACCCCCAGGTGCCCCAGACCCCTCCTCCCGGGTGCCCCAGGCCCCTCCCCCGGGTGCCCCAGGCCCCTCCCCCGGGTGCCCCAGGCCCCTCCCCCGGGTGCCCCAGACCCCGCCCCCGGGTGCCCCAGGCCCCACCCCCCCAGAGCCAGGCCCCACCCCCCCAGAGCCAGGCCCCGCCCCCAGATGGCAGACTCCTCCCCCAGGTGCCCCAGACCCCTCCCCCAGATGCCAGGCCCTGCCCCCTGGACCCAGGCCCCGCCCCCAGAGCCAGGGCCCGCCTCTGGAGCCAGGCCCCTCCCCCGGGTGTCAGGCCCCGCCCCTGGAGCCAGGCTCCGCCCCCAGATGCCAGACTCCTCCCCTGGATGCCCCAGGCCCCTCCCCCTGGAGCCAGGCCCCTCCCCCTGGGTGCCAGACCCCTCCCCTGGGTGCCCCAGGCCCCACTGCCCCAGACCCAGGCCCCTCCCCTGGGTGCCCCAGACCCCTCCCCTGGGTGCCCCAGACCCCTCCCCTGGGTGCCCCAGACCCCTCCCCTGGGTGCCCCAGACCCCTCCCCTGGGTGCCCCAGACCCCTCCCCTGGGTGCCAGGCCCCGGCCCCTGGACCCAGGCCCTGCCCCCGGAGCCAGGCCCCACCCCCAGGTGCCAGACCCCTCCCCTGGGTGCCCCAGGCCCCTCCTCCCGGGTGCCTCATGCCCCAGGCCCCGCCCCCGGGTGCCCCAGGCCCCGCCCCCGGGTGCCCCAGGCCCCACCCCCTGGAGCCAGGCCCCGCCCCTGCTGAGCGCCCCCTGCAGGCCCGGCGGGGGCACTGGAGGCGGAGCGTTTCGAGGAGCTGCCGCTCTGCTCCTGCCGCATGGAGGCCCCCAAGGTGGAGAGGGGGGGGGACGGCGCCAGGGGGGTCTGCATGGCCACCGAGAGCGTCGACGGGCAGGTGGGCCGGGGGGGGGGACACACACACCGCGGGGGGAACCGGGGGGCTGGGCTGGGGGGGGAAGTGGGGCTGGGGGGGGGAACTGGGGGGGGGGAACTGGGGGGGGAACTGGGGGGGGGAACTGGGGGGGGGGAACTGGGGGGGGGGACAACCCTAGGGGGGGAACTGGAGGGGGGGGCCCTGGGGCTGGGGGGGGACCTGAATTGGGGGGGGGGACCCTGGGGGGGGGGAACTGGAGGGGGGGGGGCCCTGGGGCTGGGGGGGGACCTGAATTGGGGGGGGGAACTGGGGTGGGGGAACTGGAGGGGGGGGACCCTGGGGGGGGGGAACTGGGGGGGGGGGCCCTGGGGCTGGGGGGGGACCTGAATTGGGGGGGGGAACTGGGGGGGGGAACTGGAGGGGGGGGGGGACCCTGGGGGGGGGGAACTGGGGGGGGGGGCCCTGGGGCTGGGGGGGGACCTGAATGGGGGGGGGGGGGGACCTGGGGGGGGGAACTGGAGGGGGGGGACCCTGGGGCTGGGGGGGAACTGGGGGGGGGGGAACTGGAGTGGGAGGGGGACCCCAGGGATTTGGGGGGGGACCCCGGGGCTGGGGGGGTGGGAACTGGGCTGGGGGGGACCTGAATTGGGGGGGGGGGGGGCCTGGGGCTGGGGGGGACCTGGAGTGGGGGGGACGGACCCCAGGATTGAGGGGAGGACCAGGGGCTGGGGGGGGGGGAGCTGGGATTGGGGGGGGCTATGGGGGAACCCCAGGGGCTGTGGGGGGGAACCGGGCTGGGGGGGGGGGCTATGGCGGGACCCAGTGGTTTGGGGGTACCACAGGGTTTGGGGGGGAATAGGGGAGGACCCAGGCTGTGGGGGGACAGAGGAAGAACCCCTATTTTTTTGGGGGGGGGGGGAAGATCCCCACAGGAGCGGGGGGTGCAGTGAGATGGGGCGGGGGGGGGGGGGGGGGGGGGCATCCCTGGGCAGGATCAGCCCAAGAATTCCGGGGTTCCCTACGCGGGACGGGGGCAGCAGCCCCCCCCCCCCCCTTTCTCCTTGTACTGCCCCCCTTTAATTTCCCAGCATTACCCCCCCCCCCCAAATATTCCCCCCCCCCCCCCGCAGCTGAGCGGCTGCGGCAGCAGCATCCTGAAGCGGGAGACGATGCGCCCGTCCAGCCGCGTCCCGCTCATGGTGCTGTGCGAGAGCCACCGCGCACGCATGGTCAAGCACCACTGCTGCCCCGGCTGCGGGTACTTCTGCACCGCCGTGAGTTTGGGGGGGCTGGGGGGGGTGGGGGGGCTGGGGGGGGCTGGGGGGGTGGGGGGGTGGGGGGGTCAGATAGCCTCAGGGGGACGTGGGGACCCCCAATTTGGGGTCACACGGTGCTGCCCCAGCTGTGGGTGCTTCTGCACCGCTGTGAGTTTGGGGGGGCTGGGGGGGGCTGGGGTGTGGGGTGTGTGGGGGTCTGGGGGGGTGGGGGGGTCAGACAGCCTCAGGGGGACGTGGGGACCCCCAATTCGGGGTCATCCCTGCTGCCCCGGCTGCGGGTACTTCTGCACCGCTGTGAGTTTGGGGGGGCCGGGGGGGGTGGGGGGGCTGGGGGGGTGGGGGAGTGGGGGGTGGGGGGGGGGTCTGGGGGGGTGGGGGGGTCAGACAGCCTCAGGGGGACGTGGGGACCCCCAATTTGGGGTCACCGGTGCTGCCCCAGCTGTGGGTGCTTCTGCACCGCCGTGAGTTTGGGGGGGCCGGGGGGGGTGGGGGGGGCTGGGGGGGTGGGGGAGTGGGGGGTGGGGGGGGGGTCTGGGGGGGGGGGGGGTCAGACAGCCTCAGGGGGACGTGGGGACCCCCAATTTGGGGTCACCGGTGCTGCCCCAGCTGTGGGTACTTCTGCACCGCCGTGAGTTTGGGGGGGCTGGGGGGGGTGGGGGAGTGGGGGGGTGGGGGGTGGGGGGTGGTCTGGGGGGGGGGTGGGGGAGTCAGACAGCCTCAGGGGGACGTGGGGACCCCCAATTCGGGGTCATCCCTGCTGCCCCGGCTGCGGGTACTTCTGCACCGCTGTGAGTTTGGGGGACCCCCCCTATACCCCCCCTGGAACCCCCCCAGGGACCCCTAGAGAGGGCCCCCCCCTCCATGCCCCAGGGAACCCCCTGACCCCCCTGTCCCCCCCCCAGGGGACGTTCCTGGAGTGTCCCCCAACACGTGCAGCACCCCCAGCACCCCCAGGAGCCCCCCTAAATCCCCCTGGAACCCCCTTAGGGACCCCCCGTAGCCCCTTGTGACCCCCTTAGAGACACTCAGGGCCCCCCCATGCTTTTGGGGCCCCCCCTGACCCCCCCGTACCCCCCCAGGGGACGTTCCTGGAGCACCCCCCAACACGTGCAGGACCCCCTGGAGCCCCCCTAAATCCCCCTGGAACCCCTTTAGGGACCCCCAGGGACCCCCTGGAGCCCCTTGTGACCCCCTTAGGGACCCCCCCATGCCCTGGGCCCCCCCGACCCCCCCGTACCCCCCCAGGGGACGTTCCTAGAGTGTCCCCCAACATGTGCAGCACCCCCAGCACCCCCTGGAGCCCCCCTAAATCCCCCTGGAACCCCCTTAGGGACCCTCCGTAGCCCCTTGTAACCCCCTTAGGGACCCTGAGGGCCCCCCCCATGCTTTTGGGGCCCCCCCTGACCCCCACGTACCCCCCCAGGGGACGTTCCTGGAGTGTCCCCCAACACGTCCAGCACCCCCAGGACCCCCTGGAGCCCCCCTAAATCCCCTTGGAACCCCTTTAGGGACCCCCAGGGACCCCCTGTAGCCCCTTGTGACCCCCTTAGAGACCCTCAGGGCCCCCCCCATGCTTTTGGGGCCCCCCCTGACCCTCCTGTGCCCCCCCAGGGGACGTTCCTGGAGTGTCCCCCAACACGTGCATCACCCCCAGGACCCCTAGGACCCCCTGGAGCCCCCCTAAATCCCCCTGGAACCCCTTTAGGGACCCCCTGGAGCCCCTTGTGACCCCCTTAGGGACCCCCCCATGCCCTGGGCCCCCCGACCCCCCCGTACCCCCCCAGGGGACGTTCCTAGAGTGTCCCCCAACACGTGCAGCACCCCCAGCACCCCCAGGAGCCCCCCTAAATCCCCCTGGAACCCCCTTAGGGACCCTCCGTAGCCCCTTGTAACCCCCTTAGAGACCCTGAGGGCCCCCCCCATGCTTTTGGGGCCCCCCCTGACCCCCCCGTACCCCCCCAGGGGACGTTCCTGGAGTGTCCCCCAACACGTCCAGCACCCCCAGGACCCCCTGGAGCCCCCCTAAATCCCCTTGGAACCCCTTTAGGGACCCCCAGGGACCCCCTGTAGCCCCTTGTGACCCCCTTAGAGACCCTCAGGGCCCCCCCCATGCTTTTGGGGCCCCCCCTGACCCTCCCGTGCCCCCCCAGGGGACGTTCCTGGAGTGTCCCCCAACACGTGCAGCACCCCCAGCACCCCCAGGAGCCCCCCTAAATCCCCCTGGAACCCCCTTAGGGACCCTCCGTAGCCCCTTGTAACCCCTTAGGGACCCTGAGGGCCCCCCCCCATGCTTTTGGGGCCCCCCCTGACCCCCCCGTACCCCCCCAGGGGACGTTCCTGGAGTGTCACCCCGACGTGCGCATCGGGCACCGGTTCCACCGGGGCTGCGTCTCGCAGCTCAACGGGATGATTTTCTGCCCCCACTGCGGCGAAGACGCCTCCGAAGCCCAGGAGGTGACGCTGCCCCGCGCCGAGGGGACCCCCCCGGCCCCCCCCCCCGCCGCCGCCGCCGCCGCCGCCGTACCCCCTGAGCCCCGACGCCGCGCCACGGCCCCCCGCCCCGACGCCCCCACCCCCAGGTATGGGAGAGAGGAGGGGGGGGCTGGGAGGAGGGGGGGGTAGGAAGGGGGTTTTGGGGGGGCTGGGGGGGGGTTTGGGGGTAGGAAGGGGGTTTTGGGGGGGTAGGAAGGGGTTTGGGGGGCTGGGAGGGGGTTTGGGGGTGTAGGAAGGGGGTTTTGGGGGGGCTGGGGGGGGTTTTGGGGGGTAGGAAGGGGTTTTGGGGGGCTGGGAGGGGGTTTGGGGGGGTTTGGGGGGTGTAGGAAGGGTTTGGGGGGGCTGGGAGGGGGTTTTGGGGGGTAGGAGGGGGTTTGGGGGGGTTTAGGGTCATCTGGGGGGACTTTGGGGGGTACGAAGTGGTTTGGGGGGGCACACGGGGGTTATGGGGCACCTGGGGGGGCTTTGGGGGGGGCTCGGGGGTGCTCTGGGGAGTACAAAGGGTCTGGGGGGGCTCTTGGGGTCCACGAGGCTTTAGGAGGTCGGGGGGGGGGGGGCTCCAAAGGGTCAGGGGGACCTCGGGGGGGGGGGGGGGTTGGCATTTTTGGGGGGGTCCCAGGGGTACCCCAGCCCCCCTGACACCCCCTCCCCCCCCCCAGCGCACGGATGCGGGGGCAGGGCGAGGGCCGGGCCCCCCCCCCAGACCCCCGGGCCGAGCCCATCGACAGTTCGGGGGGGCCGGCGCTGGCGCTGCCCTCGGGGGGGGCCCTCTCGGCGCGGGGGCTGGCGCCGGGGCCGGCACGGGACCTGCTGGAGAAGGCGCTGGTGGGGCAGGAGGCCGAGAGGTGGGTGGCACCCCCAGCCCCCCAAAACCCCCCCCGAGCCCCCCCAACCCCCCTGAGCCCCCTGAAACCCCCCCCAACCCCCCTAGCCCCCCAAAACCTCCCTGAGCCCCCCCAGCCCCCAAAACGCCCCTGAGCCCCCCCAAACCCCCCCGAGCCCCCTCAAAACCTCCCCCAGCCCCCCAAAACCTCCCTGAGCCCCCCAAACCTCCCCTTAACCCCCCCAAAACCCCCCCAAGCCCCCCCAGCCCCCCAAAACCCCCCCGAGCCCCCCCAACCCCCCTGAGCCCCCTGAAACTTTCCCCAGCCCCCCAAAACCCCCCCGAGCCCCCCCAGCCCCCCCAGCCCCCCAAAACCTCCCTGAGCCCCCCCAGCCCCCCAAAACGCCCCTGAGCCCCCCAAAACCTCCCCGAGCCCCCCCAAATCCCCCTGAGCCCCCCAAACCCTCCCAGTGCTCCCAGTATGATGTTTCTAGTACCCCCAATGTGGGGTCCCCAGTGCTCCCAGTGCTCCCAGTCTCCCCAGTTTGGGATCCCCCAGTGCCCCCCGCCTCCCCAGTTTGGGATCCCCAGCCCCCCAGTACCCCCAGTTTGGGATCCCCAGTCCCCCAGTGCCCCCCAGTTTGGGGTCCCCAGTGCTCCCAGTTCTCCCAGTTCTCCCAGTTTGGGATCCCCCAGTGCCCTCCGCCTCCCCAGTTTGGGATCCCCAGCCCCCCAGTGCTCCCAGCCCCCCAGTGCTCCCAGTACCCCCAGTTTGGGATCTCCCAGCCCCCCAGTGCCCCCCAGTTTGGGGTCCCCAGTGCTCCCAGTGCTCCCAGTCTCCCCAGTTTGGGATCCCCCAGTGCCCCCCGCCTCCCCAGTTTGGGATCCCCAGCCCCCCAGTACCCCCAGTTTGGGATCCCCAGTCCCCCAGTGCCCCCCAGTTTGGGGTCCCCAGTGCTCCCAGTGCTCCCAGTCTCCCCAGTTTGGGATCCCCCAGTGCCCTCCGCCTCCCCAGTTTGGGATCCCCAGCCCCCCAGTGCTCCCAGCCCCCCAGTGCTCCCAGTACCCCCAGTTTGGGATCTCCCAGCCCCCCAGTGCCCCCCAGTTTGGGGTCCCCAGTGCTCCAGTGCTCCCAGTCTCCCCAGTTTGGGATCCCCCAGTGCCCCCCGCCTCCCCAGTTTGGGATCCCCAGCCCCCCAGTACCCCCAGTTTGGGATCCCCAGTCCCCCAGTGCCCCCCAGTTTGGGGTCCCCAGTGCTCCCAGTGCTCCCAGTCTCCCCAGTTTGGGATCCCCCAGTGCCCTCCGCCTCCCCAGTTTGGGATCCCCAGCCCCCCAGTGCTCCCAGCCCCCCAGTGCTCCCAGTACCCCCAGTTTGGGATCTCCCAGCCCCCCAGTGCCCCCCAGTTTGGGGTCCCCAGTGCTCCCAGTGCTCCCAGTCTCCCCAGTTTGGGATCCCCCAGTGCCCCCCGCCTCCCCAGTTTGGGATCCCCAGCCCCCCAGTACCCCCAGTTTGGGATCCCCAGTCCCCCAGTGCCCCCCAGTTTGGGGTCCCCAGTGCTCCCAGTGCTCCCAGTCTCCCCAGTTTGGGATCCCCCAGTGCCCTCCGCCTCCCCAGTTTGGGATCCCCAGCCCCCCAGTGCTCCCAGTACCCCCAATTTGGGATCTCCCAGCCCCCCAGTGCCCCCCAGTTTGGGGTCCCCAGTGCTCCCAGTGCTCCCAGTCTCCCCAGTTTGGGATCCCCCAGTGCCCCCCGCCTCCCCAGTTTGGGATCCCCAGCCCCCCAGTACCCCCAGTTTGGTATCCCCAGTCCCCCAGTGCCCCCCAGTTTGGGGTCCCCAGTGCTCCCAGTGCTCCCAGTCTCCCCAGTTTGGGATCCCCCAGTGCCCTCCGCCTCCCCAGTTTGGGATCCCCAGCCCCCCAGTGCTCCCAGCCCCCCAGTGCTCCCAGTACCCCCAGGTTGGGATCTCCCAGCCCCCCAGTGCCCCCCAGTTTGGGGTCCCCAGTGCTCCCAGTGCCCCCAGTCTCCCCAGTTTGGGATCCCCCAGTGCCCCCAGTACCCCCAGTTTGGTATCCCCAGTCCCCCAGTGCCCCCCAGTTTGGGGTCCCCAGTGCTCCCAGTGCTCCCAGTCTCCCCAGTTTGGGATCCCCCAGTGCCCTCCGCCTCCCCAGTTTGGGATCCCCAGCCCCCCAGTGCTCCCAGTACCCCCAGTTTGGGATCCCCAGCCCCCCAGTACCCCCAGTTTGGGATCTCCCAGCTCCCCAGTACCCCCAGTGTGGGGCCCCCCAGTGCTCCCAGTGCTCCCAGTACCCCCAGTTCCCCGCAGGCGGAAGAAGCTGCGTTTCCACCCCCGGCAGCTCTACGTCTCGGTCAAGCAGGGGGAGCTGCAGAAGGTCGTGCTCATGCTGCGTGAGTGGGGGGCTGGGGGGGTCTGGGGGGGCTGGGGGGCTGGGGGGGGGTCTGAGGGGTCCTGGGGGGGGTCCTGGGGGGGCTGGGGGGGTCTGGGGAGGGGTCTGAGGGGTCCTGGGGGGGCCAGGGGGGTCCTGGGGGGGCTGGGGGGGGCTGGGGAGGGGTCTGAGGGGTCCTGGGGGGGGGGGCTGGGGGGGATCCTGGGGGGGGCTTGGCAGATTTGGGGGGGGGGGGGGCAGGGGGGTTGTGGGGGGGGGCAGAGGGGGGCTGGGGGGGGGGCTGGGGAGGGGTCTGAGGGGTCCTGGGGGGGGTCCTGGGGGGGGCTTGGGGGATTTGGGGGGGGGGCAGGGAGGTTGTGGGGGGGACGGGGGGGGCTGGGGGGTCTGGGGAGGGGTCTGAGGGGGCTGGGGGGGGTCCTGGGGGGGGGGGCCCGAGGGGGGCTAGAGGGGGTTCTGGGGGGCTGGGGGAGGTTCTGGGGAGGGGCCAGGGGGGTCCTGGGGGGGCCTGGGGAGTTCTTAAGGGGGTTGGGGGGATTCTGGGGGGGCCGGGGAGGGATCTGAGGGGGCCCTGGGAGGGCAAGGGGGGATCCTGGGGGGGCTGGGGGGGGGTCCTGGAGGGTTTGGGGGGACCAGAGAGGTCCTGGGGGGGCCCCGCAGCCCTCAGGGCCTGGGATGACTTTGGGGTGTCCTCAGGGGGGGTGTTGGGGTGGCCCAGCGTCCCCCCAGCACCCCTGAGGGGGGGTCTCCACCTCTCTTGGGGGGGTCCTGACCACCCCTTGTGTTCCCCCCCCCCCCAAAGTGGACAACCTGGACCCCAACTTCCAGAGCGACGCGCAGAGCAAGCGCACCCCCCTGCACGCGGCCGCGCAGAAGGGGTACCTCGAAATCTGCCACCTCCTGCTGCAGGTTTGGGGGTCCACCGCGTCCGGGGGGGGGGGGGCACTGGGGGCCAGGATGCTCCTGGGGGGCTCTGGGGGTGTTTTGGGGTACCTTTGGGGGGGCTTTGGGGGTGTTTTGGGGTACCCTTGGGGTCTGGGGGGCTTTGGGGGGGCTCTGGGGGTGCTTTGGGGTACCCTTGGGGGGGCTCTGGGGGTGTTTTGGGGTACCCTTGGGGGGCTTTGGAGGTGTTTTGGGGTACCCTTGGGGTCTGGGGGGGTCTGGGGGTGTTTTGGGGTACCTTTGGGGGGGCTTTGGGGGTGTTTTGGGGTACCCTTGGGGTCTGGGGGGCTTTGGGGTACCCCTGGGGGGGCTCTGGGGGTGTTTTGGGGTACCCTTGGGGTCTGGGGGGCTTTGGGGGGGCTCTGGGGGTGCTTTGGGGTACCCCTGGGGGGGCTCTGGGGGTGTTTTGGGGTACCCTTGGGGTCTGGGGGGCTCTGGGGGTGTTTTGGGGTACCCTTGGGGGGGGCTCTGGGATGTCCCAGGGGGGTCTTGGGGTCCCATTGGGCTTCTTGGAGGTTCAGCACCCCCGGGTGCTGGCGGGGGGGGGGGGTCCCTGGGGGGGGTCCCTGAGCCTCGGGGGGGATCCTGGGGGTCAGGGGGGGTCCCTGGGGGGGTTCTGGGGGTCAGGGGTGTCCCTGGGGGGGGGGGGGTCTCTGTGCCTCAAGGAGGGGGGTCCCTGGAAGGGGGGGGGTCCCTCTGGCTCAGGGGGTTCCCTGTGGGTCCGGGGGGTTCCCTGTGGATTTGGGGGGGTGGGGGGGGGGGGGGGTGTCCCTGACCCCCCCCCCCCCCCAAAGGCGGGCGCCAACATCAACGCGACGGACAAACTGCGCCGGACGCCGCTGATGGAGGCCGTGGCCAACAACCACGTGGAAGCGGCGCGGTACATGGTGCGACGCGGCGGCTGCGTCTACAGCAAGGTGGGCGACCCCCTTCCCGGCCCTTCGCCGCTGACCTCACGCCCGTCTCGCTGATGTCATCGCGGCTGGCGCCTCTTTCCCCCCCCCTTCCCCCAGGAGGAGGACGGCTCCACCTGCCTCCACCACGCCGCCAAGAACGGGAACCTGGAGATGGTCGACCTGCTGCTCTCCACCGGGCAGGTGGACGTCAACGCTCAGGTGGGACCCCCAGAGTCTTTAGGGGGGGACGGGGGGGACCCCCAAATCCGGGTGACGCTGAGTCGTTGCGCCCCGGCCCCGTAGGACAACGGGGGTTGGACCCCCATCATCTGGGCGGCCGAGCACAAGCACATCGAGGTGATTCGCCGCCTGCTGACGCGCGGCGCCGACGTCACCCTCACCGACAACGTGAGTTCTCCCCGCCTCGCCGGGTGGTTTCGAGGAGCCCCCGGGCCACCCGAAAGCGGTTTTGAGGAGCTCTGTGCCACCTGAGGGCGGTTTCAGGGATACCCGGGCCACCTGAAGGCAGTTTCAGGGACCCCTGGCCCCACCGAGAGTGGTTTCAAGGACCCCCGGGCCACCCAAAGGTGGTTTCAGGGTCCCCTGGGCCACCCAAGGGTGGTTTCATGGCACCCTGGGCCCCCCAAAGGCGGTTTCAAGGACTCCTGAGCCACCTGAGGGCAGTTTCAGGGACCCCCGGGCCACCTGAAGGCAATTTCATGGCGTACTGGGCCCCCCATAGGCGGTTTCAAGGAACCCCAAGGCACCCAAGAGCTGTTTCAGTGTTCCCTGAGGGTAGTTTCAGGGACCCCCAGGTCCCCCCGAAGATGGTTTCAAGGCTTCCCCCAGAATTGATTTAAGACCTGATAGTCGTTACAAAGGGCAGTTTCAAGTCCCCCTCAGACGATTTCAAAGCCCTCCCACCCCCAAAATCCCTGCGAACGGCAGTTTCGGGGTCCCCATCTCCACTCGATGGGGGCAGTTTCGAGGGTCCCCTCCAGTCTCTTTTAGGACAGTTTCAAGCTCCCCCTCCCTAGTCACTTTGGGGCAGTTTCAAGCTCCCCCCGTCCCTACCAATGGCGGTTTCGAGGTTCCCCTCGGGTATTTTTTTCCCTTCCTGGGGCTGTTTTGAGGTTCTGGAGGCTGGTTTTGCCCCCCGGGGGGTGGGTTTTGCCCCCTGGGGAGTGGATTTTTGCCCCGGGGGGATGGATTTTTGCCCCGGGGGGGGTCATTTCCTGACGGGCCGTGCCCCCGCGGGCAGGAGGAGAACATCTGCCTGCACTGGGCGTCCTTCACGGGCAGCGCGGAGATCGCCGAGGTGCTGCTGAACGCGCAGTGCGACCTGCACGCCGTCAACTTCCACGGGGACACCCCCCTGCACATCGCCGCCCGCGAGAGCTACCACGACTGCGTCATGTAAAGGGGGGGGGGGGCACGGGGGGTCTGGGGGGGCCGGGGGGCACCTGGATGGATGGGTCTGGGGGGGGGGGGGGACAAGGGGTTTGGGGGGGGTTTGGGGGGGTCTGGGGGGTTTGGGGGTACCTGGATGGATGGGTTTGGGGGGGGACAAGGGGTCTGGGGGGGTTTGGGGGGGGTCTCTGGGGGTGCAGGGGGTCTCTGGGGGGGTGCTGGGGGTACCCAGAGACCTGGGTCCATGGGGGGCGTAAGGAATCGGGGGGGTTGGGGGGTCTGGAGGGGGTGGGGGGCACTTGGATGTCTGGGTCTGGGGGGGGGACAAGGGGGTCTGGAGGGTTTGGGGGGGTCTGGGGGGTTTGGGGGTACCTGGATGGATGGGTCTGGGGGGGGTGGGGGGGGTCTCTGGGGGCGCAGGGGGTCTTGGGGGGACCTGTGGGGCACAGGGGGTCTCTGGCAGGGGGGGGGGGGTGTCCCTGGGGGGGTGACCCCGATCCCGGCGCCGCAGGCTGTTCCTGTCGCGGGGGGCGGACCCCGAGGTGCGGAACAAGGAGGGGGACTCCCCCCTGGACCTGACGCTGGAGCACTCCGAGGTGTGGGTGGCCCTGCAGCTCAACCGCAAGCTGCGGCAGGGGGCTGCGGGGCGGGCGCTGCACACCGAGCGCATCATCAGCCGGTACGGGGGGGTCCGGGGGGGTCCTGAGAGGGGTTTGGGGGGTCCTGGGGGATCCTGGGGGTCCTGAGAGGGATTTGGGGGGGTCCTGAGAGGGGTCTGGGGGGTCCTGGGGGATCCTGGGGGTCCTGAGAGGGATTTGGGGGGTCCTGAGAGGGGTTTGGGGGGTCCTGGGGGGGTCTGAGAGGGGTTTGGGGGGTCCTGGGGGGGTCCTGGGGGGGTCCTGGGGGAGTCTCAGGGGGCTGCGGGGCGGGCGCTGCACACCGAGCGCATCATCAGCCGGTACGGGGGGGTCCGGGGGGGTCCTGAGAGGGGTTTGGGGGGTCCTGGGGGGGTCTGAGAGGGGTTTGGGGGGTCCTGGGGGGGTCCTGGGGGGTCCTGAGAGGGGTTTGGGGGGTCCTGGGAGGGGTTTGGGGGGTCCGGGGGGGGTCCTGGGGGGTCCTGAGAGGGGTTTGGGGGGGTCCTGAGAGGGGTCTGGGGGGTCCTGGGGGATCCTGGGGTCCTGAGAGGGATTTGGGGGGTCCTGAGAGGGGTTTGGGGGGTCCTGGGGGGTACTGAGAGGGGTTTGGGGGGTCCTAAGAGGGGTTTGGGGGGTCCTGGGGGGTCCTGAGAGGGGTTTGGGGGGTCCTAAGAGGGGTTTGGGGGGGTCCTGGGGGCTCCTGAGAGGGGTTTTGAGGGTCCTGGGGGGGTCTGAGAGGGGTCTGGGGGCTTTGGGGGGGTCCTGGGGGGTTCCCAGGGTGCCGCGGGTGTTTCGGGGAGCACCGACCCATTTTACGGGATGCCGCAATCTTTCGAGAGACGCTCCAGGGTATTTTGGGGTGCCGGGGTGTTTTGGGGTGCTCCCCCCCCCCCTCCTCCTCCTCCTCCTCCATTGCCCCCCCCCCAGGGACGTGGCGCGGGGGTACGAGAACGTCCCCATCCCGTGCGTGAACGGGGTGGACGAGGAGCCGTGCCCCGACGACTACAAATACATCGCCGAGAACTGCGAGACCTCCACCATGAACATCGACCACAACATCACCCACCTCCAGGTTTTGGGGGGTCCCGGGGGGGTTTGGGGGGTCCTGGGGGGTTTGGGGGGGTCCCGGGGGGGGGTTTAGGGGTGTCATAGGGGGGTTTGGGGGGTCTCAGGGGGGGTTTTAGGGGGTCTCAGGGGGGTTTGGGGGGGTCCCAGGGGGGGTTTAGGGGGGTCATAGGGGGGTTTGGGGGGTCCCGGGGGGGGGTTTGGGGGGTCCCGGGGGGGGGTTTGGGGGTCCCAGGGGGGTTTGGGGGGGTCCCGGGGGGTTTGGGGGGTCCCAGGGGGGGTTTTAGGGGGTCTCAGGGGGGTTTGGGGGGTCTCAGGGGGGGTTTTAGGGGGTCTCAGGGGGGTTTGGGGGGGTCCCAGGGGGGGTTTAGGGGTGTCATAGGGGGGTTTGGGGGGGGTCCTGGGGGGTTTAGGGGGTCTCAGGGGGGTTTGGGGGGTCTCGGGGGGTTTTAGGGGGTCTCAGGGGGGTTTGGGGGGTCTCAGGGGGGTTTGGGGGGGTCCCGGGGGGGGGTTTGGGGGTGTCATAGGGGGGTTTGGGGGGGTCCCGGGGGGTTTGGGGGGTCCCAGGGGGGGTTTTAGGGGGTCTCAGGGGGGGTTGGGGGGTCTCAGGGGGGTTTAGGGGTGTCATAGGGGGGTTTGGGGGGGTCCTGGGGGGTCACAGGGGGGGGTTTTAGGGGGTCTCAGGGGGGTTTGGGGGGTCTCAGGGGGGGTTTAGGGGTGTCATAGGGGGGTTTGGGGGGGTCCTGGGGGGTTTGGGGGGTCCCAGGGGGGGTTTTAGGGGGTCCCAAGGGGGTTTGGGGGGGTCCTGGGGGGTTTGGGGGGTCCCGGGGGGGGTTTAGGGGTGTCATAGGGGGGTTTGGGGGGGTCCTGGGGGGGTTTTAGGGGGTCTCAGGGGGGTTTGGGGGGTCTCAGGGGGGGTTTTTAGGGGGCCTCAGGGGGGTTTGGGGGGGTCCCAGGGGGGGTTTAGGGGTGTCATAGGGGGGTTTGGGGGGGTCCTGGGGGGTCCCAGGGGGGGGGTTTAGGGGTGTCATAGGGGGGTTTGGGGGTGTCATAGGGGGGTTTGGGGGGTCTCAGGGGGGTTTTGGGGGGTCCTGGGGGTTTGGGGGTGTCATAGGGGGGTTTGGGGGGTCTCAGGGGGGTTTTGGGGGGGTCCTGGGGGGTTTGGGGGGTCCCGGGGGGGGGTTTAGGGGTGTCATAGGGGGGTTTGGGGGGGTCCTGGGGGGTCCCGGGGGGGGGTTTAGGGGTGTCATAGGGGGGTTTTGGGGTGTCATAGGGGGGTTTGGAGGGGTCCTGGGGGGTTTGGGGGGTCCCAGGGGGGGTTTTAGGGGGTCCCAAGGGGGTTTGGGGGGGTCCTGGGGGGTTTGGGGGGTCCCGGGGGGGGGTTTAGGGGTGTCATAGGGGGGTTTGGGGGGTCTCAGGGGGGGTTTTAGGGGGTCTCAGGGGGGTTTGGGGGGGTCCCAGGGGGGGTTTAGGGGTGTCATAGGGGGGTTTGGGGGGGTCCTGGGGGGTTTAGGGGGTCTCAGGGGGGGTTTTAGGGGGTCCCAGGGGGTTTGGGGGGTCACGGGGGGGGTTTAGGGGTGTCATAGGGGGGTTTTGGGGTGTCCCAGGGGGGCTTGGGGGGCCCCAGGGGGGTTTAGGGGTGTCATAGGGGGGTTTCAGGGCATCCCAGGGGAGTTTGGGGGGTTCCAGGGGGGTTTCAGGGTGTCCCAAGGGGGTCTTAGGAGGTCCCAGGGGGGTTTTGGGGTGTCCCAGAGGGGTTTCGGGGGGGCTTGGGGGGTCCCAGGGGAGTCTTCAGGGGTCCCGGGGGGGTTTTGGAGTGTCCCGGGGGGTTTAGGGGGTCCCAGGGGGGTTTTTAGGGGGTCCCAGGGGGGTTTTGGGGTGTCCCGGGGGGTTTTAGGGGCTCCCAGGGGGTTAGGGGGTCCCAGGGGGTTTTGGGGTGTCCCAGGGGGGTTTTGGGGTGTCACAGGGGGGTCTTAGGGTGACCCGGGGGGGTTTTGGGGCGTCCCATGGGGAAAAACGGCGGCGTTTTGGGAGGGTTGTTGGGGGGGGGATGAGAGTTTTGGGGTGAAGCTGATTTTGGGGGGGGGGACGACGACGACACATTTTGGGGGGGGAAAAGCAGATTTTGGGGTGCAAGCGGGGGTGTAAAGAGAAATATTTTTGGGGTGTAAAATGGCTTTGCTGCGGGGGGGGGAAGGTTGGTGTTTTGGGGGGGGGTGCGAGCACCCCCGTTGTTGGGGGGTTGGGGGGGGGGTGTGTAAGATGGGTGCCGGGGGTTTTGGGGTGCCCCTGACACCCCCCCCCCCCCCCCCCAGCACTGCACGTGCCAGGACGACTGCTCCTCCAGCAACTGCCTCTGCGGGCAGCTCAGCATCCGCTGCTGGTACGATAAGGTGAGGGGGGGCCCCCCCAAAAAACCCCCCCTGCTGGGACCCCCCCAATATGGGGGAGGGGGGAGCCTGAAACCGCCGCTGCTGCTTAGGGGTTCCCCTGAAACCGCTATTGTGTGGTGGGAGCTCCTTGAAACTGCCGTTGGGGAGCACGGTGGGACACACACGCCCCCCCCCCCCCCAGTTTTCTAGGGAGACCCTGAAATTGCTGGGGGCTCCCCCCCCCACCCCGAAACCGCCACTGTGTCCCAGGGAGCCCCTTGAAACTGCCACTGTATCCAGGGGGGGTGCTTGAAACTGGCATTGCACCTGGGGATCCCCTGAAACCGTCTCTGCATCCAAGGCAGCCCCTTGAAACTGCTCCTGGGTCTGGGGGGAGGCCTTGAAACCACCGTTGCACACAGAGGGGGGGGCCTTGAAACCACCCCTGGTGCCTAGGGGGCCCCTTAAAACCACCATTCCACCCCGAGGAGCCCCTCAAAACTGCTGCCGTGACCCCGGGAGGGTCCATCCAGGCTCCCCCGTGTTTTGGGGGTCCCCGGTGACCCCCCCAGGTGACACCAACCCCCCCCCCCAGGACGGGCGGCTGCTGCAGGAGTTCAACAAGATCGAGCCCCCCCTGATCTTCGAGTGCAACCAGGCCTGCACGTGCTGGCGCAGCTGCAAGAACCGCGTGGTGCAGAGCGGCATCAAGTGCGCCCCAAAACCCGCCCAGACCCCCCCCCCAAAAATCCTGACAACCCCCCGCACCCCAAAACCCCCGCACCCCAAAATCCCTGCACCCCAAAACCCCGCACCCCCCTCGTGCCCCAATTCCGCTGGCTGCACCCCCCCAAACCCCTCCCCACATCTGGCCCCAAAATCTGCACCCCAAAACCTGGCTGCACCCCAAAACCCCCTCCCTGACCCCAAACCCCCCCCGACCCCCAAATCCCCTTCTCCAACCCCACACCCCCTTGTGTCCCCCCCCCTTTGCACCCCAAAATCTTCTGACTGAACACCTCCCCCCCCCTTTTTGTCCCCCAAAACTTTGGGGGTCCCCCCAAACCAGGGGTATCTCCCCCCCAACCGTTGCCCCCCCCCCCCAAAAATCAGGGTCCGGCTCCAGCTCTACCGGACGGCGAAGATGGGGGGGGGGTGCGGGCGCTGCAGGCCATCCCCCCCGGAACCTTCATCTGCGAGTGAGGGGGGGCCCCCAAAAATGGGGGGGGGGGGGGCTTGGGGTGCAGCCCTTGGACTTTAGGGGGGTCCCTGGGGGGGGGCTCATCATCGGTTTGGGGGTCCCTGGGGGCTGGGGAGGTTCTGGGGGGGGGGGTTGGGGGATCCCCTGGGGGGGGGTTTGGGGGGTGGGGGGTGGCTTAGCCCTGGGTTTTGGGGGATCCCGGGGGGGGGGTTTGGGGGAGCCCCTGGTTTTTGGGGGGCTGGGGGGGGCAGAGGGGGGCCATGTGGGGCTGGTTGGGGGGTCTCAGCCCTGGTTTTGGGGGGTCCCCAGGCTTTTGGGGGGGGGGGGAAGCCCTGGGTTTTGGGGTGTCCCCAGGGGTTTTTTTGGGGGGGACACCCTGGATTTTGGGGGGGATCCCCATGCTTTTGGGGGGGTCAGCAAGTTTTTGGGGGCAAGCCCTGGGTTTTGGGGGGGTCCCCAGATTTTGGGGGGGGTCAAGTTTTGGGGGTAAGGAAGCCCTGGGTTTTGGGGTGTCCCCAGGGGTTTTTTTGGGGGGACGCCCTGGATTTTGGGGGGGGGTCCCATGCTTTTAGGGGGGTCAGCAAGTTTGGGGTTTGGGGGGGTCCCCATGCTTTTGGGGGGGTCAGCAAGTTTGGGGTTTCGGGGGGTCCCCATGCTTTTGGGGGGGTTCCCATGCTTTTGGGGGGGGGGGCAACTTTTGGAAGGGAAGCCCTGGGTTTTGGGGTGTCCCCAGGGTTTTTTTTGGGGGGGGACACCCTGGATTTTGGGGGGGTCCCCATGCTTTTGGGGGGATCCCCATGCTTTTTGGGGGGTTCCCAATGCTTTTGGCGGGGGGCAACTTTTGGAAGGGAAGCCCTGGGTTTTGGGGGGTGCCAATGGGATGGGGGGATCCCCGTGGGGTCCGGGCAGGGTTTTGGGGTGCCCTCACCCCCCCCCCCCCCAAGATACGTGGGGGAGCTGATCTCGGACGCGGAGGCCGACGTGCGGGAGGACGATTCCTACCTCTTCGACCTGGACAACAAGGTTTCTTTTGGGGGGGTGGGGGGGATAGGGGTGTGCGCCCCCCCCCCCCCGTTAAAGGCACTATCGCGACAGGACGGGGAGGTGTACTGCATCGACGCGCGTTACTATGGCAACGTGAGCCGGTTCATCAACCACCTGTGCGACCCCAACATCATCCCGGTGCGGGTGTTCCTGCTGCACCAGGACCTGCGCTTCCCCCGCATCGCCTTCTTCAGCAGCCGCGGCATCCGGCCCGGGGAGGAGCTGGGGTGCGGGGGGGGCGGGGGGGGCGGATTGGGGTGCGGGGGGGATGGGGGGGATGGGGGGGGATTGGGGTGCGGGGGGGCATGGGGGGGATTGGGGTGCGGGGGGGCATGGGGGTACAGGGGGGAGCTGGGGGGCGGGGGGGATGGGGGGGATTGGGGTGCGGGGGGGCATGGGGGTACGGGGGTGCAGGGGGGATGGGGGTACAGGGGGGAGCTGGGGGGCGGGGGGGGCGGGGGGGATGGGGAGGAGCTGGGGTGCGGGGGGGATGGGGGTACAGGGGGGAGCTGGGGGGCGGGGGGGTACAGGGGTGCGGCGGGGGTGCGGGGAGGAGCTGGGGTGCGGAGGGGTACAGGGGTGCGGGGGGGATGGGGGGGCGGGGGGGTACAGGGGTGCGGGGGGGCATGGGGGTATGGGGGGAGCTGGGGGGCGGGGGGGATGGGGGGATTGGGGTGCGGGGGGGTACAGGGGTGCGGGGGGGATGGGGGTACGGGGGGGAGCTGGGGTGCGGGGGGGATGGGGGGGATTGGGGTGCGGGGGGAATGGGGGGGAGTTGGGGTGCGGGGGGATGGGGGGGGATTGGGGTGCGGGGGGGATGGGGGGGATGGGGGGGGATGGGGTACGGGGGGGCATGGGGGTACGGGGGAGCTGGGGTGCGGGGGGGATGGGGGGGATTGGGGTGCGGGGGGGATGGGGGGAGTTGGGGTGCGGGGGGGATGGGGGTACAGGGGGGAGCTGGGGGGCGGGGGGGTACAGGGGTGCAGGGGGGCACAGGGGGGTGGGGGGTGACAGGGGGCAGATACGGGGGGGGGGGGGGCTGGGGCCAGATGTGGGGTGCCGCAGTGGATTTGGGGGGGCTTGGGGGGGGGGGGGCAGATGGGGGTGACAGGCACAGGGTGCAGCTACGTGCGGCTGGGGGGGGCCACAGGCACCTATGGCGTCTGGGGGTGCAGCCGTGGGGTGACGCAGCTCCCCCCCCCCCACTGTGTGTGTGTGTGCCCCCCCCCCCCAATGTGCCCCCCCCCCAATGTGCCCCCCCCCCCAGGTTTGACTACGGGGACCGGTTCTGGGACATCAAGAGCAAATATTTCCCGTGCCAGTGCGGCTCCGAGAAGTGCAAACACTCCGCCGAGGCTGGGGGGGGGCGCGGGGACCCCCCCGAACTGCTGCCCCCCCTCCTGGCCCTGCCCCCCCCCTGACACTTCCCCCCCCCCACCCCCACGGACCCCCCCAAAGCTGTTGGCCCCTCCCTGAGCCCCCCACATCCCTGTGCCCCCCCATATCCCTGTGCCCCCCCACATCCCTGTACCCCCCCACATCCCTGTGCCCCCCCCCGTGCCCCCCCATCTGTGTCCCCCCCATCTCTGTCACCCCTCCCCATGTCTGTGTCCCCCCCAAATCCCCCCCCCCCCCCCAATATTGTTCACACCGTCCAGTGAGTGAAACCAATAAAAAGCCAGAACTGAGCCCAAAATATGGGGGGGGGGGATATCATGGGGGGGGGGGGACACGGTCACGGGGGGGCGTGGGGGGGGGGTGTGGGTGTCCAGAGGCAGCAGAGGCCAGGGGTTGGTTGGTTTTTTTTTTTGGGGGGGGGGTCTCGAAGTGCTTTATTGGCTGCAGCCCCCTGGGGCCAGACTGGGGGGGCCCCCCCCCCCCATTTGTACCCCCCCCCCCCGCGCTGTGGGGCAGGGCAGCCCCGAGTCCCTGAGTCTGGGGGGGGCCCCCGGGCAGCGAGGGGTCAATGGGGCCCCCCCGAGCTTAATACTGCCCTAGAGATACGGTCCAGGGTCCTGGAGCCCCCCCCATGGAGCTGGGGCCCCTCCCACATCCTACAGCCCCCCCCAGCCCCTATAGAGCCCCCAGCCCCCTATAGAGCCCCTATAGCCCCCCCCAGCCCCCTATAGACCCCCTGCGGCCTCCCCCCAGCCCCTATAGCCCCCCCAGCCCCATAGCCCCCCTATCCAGCCCCACAGCCCCCCTATACTGCCCCATAGCTTCATCCCTGGTCCCTATAGAGCCCCAGAGCCCCCCCCAGCCCCACACCCCTGACCCCTATAGAGCCCCCCCAGCCCCTATAGAGCCCCATAGCCCCCTCCCAGCCCCACATCCCAGCCCCATAACTCCCCACGCCTGACCCCTATAGACCCCGCCAGCCCCATAGCCAGCCCCAACCCCCCCCAGCCCCATAACCCCCACTCCTGACCCCTATAGACCCCCTCAGCCCCATAGCCAGCCCCATAGCCCCCCAGCCCCACAACCCCCCACGCCTGACCCCTAGAGACCCCCCCAGCCCCATAGCCAGCCCCATAGCCCCCCCAGCCCCACACCCCAGCCCCATAACCCCCACCCCTGACCCCTATAGACCCCCTCAGCCCCATAGCCAGCCCCATAGCCCCCAGCCCCACAACCCCCCATGCCTGACCCCTATAGACCCCGCCAGCCCCATAGCCAGCCCCATAGCCCCCCCAGCCCCATAACCCCCACTCCTGACCCCTATAGACCCCCTCAGCCCCATAGCCCCCCCAGCCCCATAACCCCCACCCCTGACCCCTATAGACCCCCCCAGCCCCACACCCCAGCCCCATAACCCCCACCCCTGACCCCTATAGACCCCCTCAGCCCCATAGCCCCCCCAGCCCCACACCCCAGCCCCATAACCCCCACCCCTGACCCCTATAGACCCCCTCAGCCCCATAGCCCCCCCAGCCCCACACCCCAGCCCCATAACCCCCCACCCCTGACCCCTATAGACCCCCCCAGCCCCACACCCCAGCCCCATAACCCCCACCCCTGACCCCTATAGACCCCCCCCAGCCCCACACCCCAGCCCCACGGCCCCCCCCAGCCCCCCCGGCTACGTGAGCCAGGGCCGGATGCAGCGCTCGTAGACGGGGCGGTGGGAGTGCCAGGCCGTGTGCCCCACACCCGGCACCGCGCAGCCCCCCAGCGCCCCCCGCGCCTCCAGCGTCTTCAGCCCAAACGTGTCCTGCAGGTAAACCTGGGGGGCAGAGGGGGGGGGACACCCCCACCCAGGGTCACGGGGGGGGGACGACCCCAAATGGGGGGGTGCGGGATACACCCCACACCCAACATCTGGGCCCCCCAAGCTGCCCCCCAAGTGTGGGTCGCGGCACTCACCTCCTGGGCGCGCATCTCCCGCACCGTCTCGTTGGCGTCGTAGAAACCAAAAAGGCTTTTTTGGGGGGGGAGAGAAATTGGGGGGGGGGGGGTCAGGGGGGGTCCCCCAGGTGTCTGGGTGGGGGGGAGCCCCCCCCCCGGGTGTGGGGCGCCCCACTGACGTCCCACCTGGACTGCCACGGCGTGATGACGCCGTCGTCGGGGCCCCCGATCAGCACGAGGCTCTGGATGCGCAGCAGGTTCCGCTTCCAGGCTGGGGACGGCCGGGGGTTAACGGGGGGCTGGGGGGGGGGGGCAGAGGCCTCTATAGGGGCGGCCATAGGGCCTCTATAATCTATAGGGGGCGTTTACGGGGGTGTCTGGGGGGGGCGTTTACGGGGCTGCTATGGGGGTGGCTATAGGGTGGCTATAGGGGCTATAGGGGCTATAGGGGCTATAGGGGGGGCTATGAGGTGGCTATAGGGGCTATAGGGGGGGCTATAGGGGGGGCTATAGGGGCTTCTATAGGGTGTCTATAGGGGGGCTATAGGGTGTCTATAGGGGCTATAGGGGCTTCTATAGGGTGGCTATGGGGGTGGCTATAGGGTGGCTATAGGGGCTATGGGGGGGGCTATAGGGTGTCTATAGGGTGTCTATAGGGGCTATAGGGTGGCTATGGGGGTGGCTATGGGGTGGCTATGGGGGCTATGGGGTGGCTATAGGGGCTTCTATGGGGGGGCTATAGGGGGGCTATAGGGGCTATAGGGGGGGCTATAGGGTGGCTATAGGGGGGCTATAGGGGCTATAGGGGGGGCTATGGGGTGGCTATAGGGGCTATAGGGGGGGCTATAGGGGCTTCTATAGGGTGGCTATAGGGGTGGCTATAGGGGCTATAGGGGCTTCTATAGGGTGGCTATAGGGGTGGCTATAGGGGCTTCTATAGGGTGTCTATGGGGTGGCTATAGGGGCTATAGGGGTGGCTATAGGGGCTTCTATAGGGTGTCTATGGGGTGGCTATATGGGCTATAGGGGGGACTATAGGGTGGCTATAGGGGCTTCTATAGGGTGTCTATAGGGGTGGCTATAGGGTGTCTATAGGGCGTCTATGGGGCGTCTGGAGCCTCTATAGGCTGCCTTTAGGTACATCTATAGGGTGTCTATGGGGTGCCTATAGAGTGTCTATAGGGTGTCTATGGGGTGCCTATAGGAGCATCTATGGGAACATCTATAGGGGCATCTATAGGGTGTTTACAGGGCTATCTATAGCCTCTATAGGGTGTCTCTGGGGGTATCCATAGGGGTGTCTATAGGGTTCTTGGGGCTATAGGGGTCCCTGTAGGGGTACCTGGAGCTATAGGGGTGTCTATAGGTTCCCCATAGGGGTCCCTGGGGGCTATAGGGGGGTCTATAGGGGTTCCTGGAGCTATAGGGGGGTCTGTAGGGGGGTCTGTAGGGGGGTCTGTAGGGGGGTCTGTAGGGGTTCCTGGAGCTATAGGGGGGTCTATGGGGGGTCTATAGGGGGGGTCTATAGGGGTTCCTGGAGCTATAGGGGGGTCTATAGGGGGGTCTGTAGGGGGGGTCTATAGGGGTTCCTGGAGCTATAGGGGGGTCTATAGGGGGGCTATAGTAGGGGTGTCTATAGGGATCCCTGGGGCTATAGGGGGGTCTATAGGGGGGGTCTATAGGGGGGGTCTATAGGGGGGGTCTATAGGTCCCTATAGGGGTCCCTGGGGACTATAGGGGGGGCTATAGGGGGGGCTATAGGGGTGTCTATAGGGGGTGTCTATGGGGGGGGACTATAGGGGGGGCTATAGGGGTCCCCAGGGCTATAGGGGTGTCTATAGGGGGTGTCTATGGGGGGGGCTATGGGGGTGTCTATAGGGGGGGTCTATAGGGGGGGTCATGGGGGGGGGCTATAGGGGGGGTCTATGGGGGGGGCTATAGGGGTCCCCGGGGCTATGGGGGGGTCTATAGGGGGGGGCTATGGGGGGGTCTATGGGGGGGGCTATAGGGGGGTCTATAGGGGGGGGCTATGGGGGGGGCTATAGGGGGGTCTATAGGGGGGGTCTATGGGGGGGGCTATAGGGGGGGCTATAGGGGGGGGCTATGGGGGGGGCTATAGGGGGGTCTATAGGGGGGGTCTATGGGGGGGGCTATAGGGGTCCCCGGGGCTATAGGGGGGTCTATAGGGGGGGTCTATGGGGGGGTCTATGGGGGGGGCTATAGGGGGGTCTATAAGTCCCCATAGGGTCCCCACAGGTGGCGGGGGGGCTCACCGGAGGCGTTGGGGTGCAGCCGCTCGTCGTTGAGGGGGGCGAGGAAGTCGCTGCTGTTCAGGTAGAGGTCGCGGTGGTGGGGGTCTGGGGGGGGGGGGTGGGGTGTCACCCCCCCGGTGGCACCCCCCGGTTTTGGGGTCCCCAGGGGTATTTTGGGGTCGAGGTCTTGGGGGGGGTTTGGGGGTGTTGGGGGGGGGGAGGTTGGAGGCCTGGGGAGGGGTTGGGGGGGGACCCCTGGGGGGGGGGGTTCTGGGGGGAGGTTGGGGGGTCCCTGGGGGGGGTTGGGGTCTGCAGGGGGTTTTGGGGGTCCCTGGGGGGTTTTTGGGGTCCCGGGGGGGGGGGGTGGGGGTTCCTTGAGGGGGGGGTTGGGGGTTCCAGGGGGAGGTTGGGGGTCTCGGGGGGGGGGGTTTGGGGGTTCCTTGGGGGGGGGTTTGGGGTCTGCGGGGGGTTGGGGTCCCGGGGGGGGGTTTGGGGTTCCCGGGGAATTTGGGGGGCCCCCGGACCGTTCCAGTAGTTGCAGATGGAGACCCCCTGGCCCAGGGGGGTGTAGCAGAGCCGGTACAGGTTGGACTTCATGTGCCGCGGGAAGAGCCACTTCAGGTAGTCGGTGTCTGCGCCCCCCCCAGCGGGCACCCCCAAACCCGTCAGGGACCCCCCCCACAGCCCCACAGCCCCCCCCAAACCACCCGGGGACCCCCCCCAAAGCTCCTCAAAACCCACCCGGGGACCCCCCAAAACCCACCCGGACCCCCCAAAACCCTCCCCATCGCCCCCCAGGGACCCCCCCAAAACCCCCCCAGGGACCCCCCCAAACCTCCCCATCACCCCCCAGGGACACCCCCCCCCCCAATATTTCCCCATAACCCAGAGACCCCCCCCCCAAAACCCACGCGGAGACCCCCAAACACCCCCCACCTGCTTCCTAACCACCACCAGGGACCCCCCAAAAGTCCTCAAAACCCCCCTGGGACCCCCCCAAATCCCCCCAGGACCCCTTAGCCCCCCCCAGAACCCCCTAAACCCCCCCCATAGACCCCCCAACCCCCCCCAAACCCCCCCATAGACCCCCCAAACCCCCCCCCAGGCCCCCCCAAACCCCCCATAGACCCCCCAAACCCCCCCCCAGGCCCCCCAAACCCCCCCCCCAGACCCCCCCAGCCCCCCCCAGGGATCCCCCAAACCCCCCCGGGCCCCCCCCGGCCCCTCACCCCGTACTGCCCCATCTGGGGGGCCGCCAGCGAGATGAAGCTGCGCACGTTGTGGTCGGGCGTCGTGGCCAGCAGCGCCCGGCAGATGAGACCCCCTGCGGGTGGGGGTCAGCGGGGGGGGGGGGGGGGCGGCATCCGGGGGACCCCCCCATGGCCCTGGGAACCCCCCCCATGGACCGGGGACAGCCCCCCCCAGCCCCAGCCCCCCCCCCAGGACCCCCAGCCCTACGACCCCCCCACCCCCCCACCCTGGCCCTGGGACCCCCCTCTATGACCCCAGCCCCCCCCAGGTTCCCCCCCCCCATCCCAGGACCCCCCAGACCCCCCCGTACCCCCCCGTACCCCCAAACCCCCCCGTACCCCCATACCCTGGCTGTAGCCCAGCAGGTGGATGCCAGGGCCCCCCCAGACCCCCCCGTACCCCCAAACCCCCCCGTACCCCCGTACCCTGGCTGTAGCCCAGCAGGTGGATGCCAGGGCCCCCCCAGACCCCCCCGTACCCCCAAACCCCCCCGTACCCCCATACCCTGGCTGTAGCCCAGCAGGTGGATGCCAGGGCCCCCCCAGACCCCCCCAGACCCCCCCGTACCCCCAAACCCCCCCGTACCCCCATACCCTGGCTGTAGCCCAGCAGGTGGATGCCAGGGCCCCCCCAGACCCCCCCGTACCCCCAAACCCCCCCGTACCCCCATACCCTGGCTGTAGCCCAGCAGGTGGATGCCGTCGGCGGCGTTGGCCATGATGGGGGCCAGGGCGCTGCGGAACCCCTCGACCTGCACCCAGAGGGGCCGCAGAGACGCCCCCCGGTCAAACAGGTCCAGCACCGTCACCTCCGTCCCGGGGTGGCTCTGGGGGGGCACGGGGGGGTCAGGGGGGCTGGGGGGGCTGGGGGGGCACGGGGGGCACGGGGGTCGAGGGGGCAGGGGAGCTCTGGGGGGGCTGGGGGGCACGGGGGGGCACAGAGGGGGCACAGGGGGTCAGGGGGGGCTGGGGGGGCTCTGGGGGAGCTCTGGGGGGACACGGGGGGTCAGGGGGCTGGGGGGGCTCTGGGGGTTAGGGGGGCTCTGAGGGGGCTGGGGGGGCACAAGGGGTCAGGGGGATGGGGGTCAGGGGGGGCTCTGGGGGTACACAGAGGTCTGGGGGGCAGGGGAGCTCTGGGGGGGTCATGGGGGGCTCTGGGGGGGGCACAGGGGGTCAGGGGGATGGGGGGGTCTGGGGGTACGCAGGGGTCGGGGGGCTGGGGAGCTCTGGGGGGGTCAGGGGGTCATGGGGGGCTCTGGGGGGGCACAGGGGGTGCATGGGGGGGCTGGGGGGGCTCTGGGGGGGATGGAGGGTGGGGGGCACAGGGGGTGCATGGGGGGCTGGGGGCTCTGGGGGGGCAGGGGGGCACAGGGAACTGGGGGGGTCAGGGGGACGGGGTGACTCTGGGGGGCTCTGGGGGCTCTGGGGGCTCTGGGGGGGCTGGGGGATGTGGGGGGGTCGGGGGAGGGTCAGGCCCCCAGCCAGGGCACCCAGGGGTGTGAACGGGTTTGGGGGGGGTGTCAGGGGGTGCCGGGGGCTATGGGGGGGTTTGGGGGTGCCAGGGGGGTATGGGGGGGGGTGGGGGAGTGTGGGGGTGCCAGGGGGTGTGGGGTGGGGTTTTGGGGTGCCGGGTTTTGGGGTTTGGGGGGTTTTGGGGTGCCGGGGAGTTGGGGGGTTTGGGGTTTGGGGGGTTTTGGGGTGCCGGGGGGGGTGTGGGGGGGTTTTGGGGTGCTGGGGGGGGTTTGGGGGGTTTTGGGGTGCTGACCTCGTTGATGAAGGCGCGGAGGTGTCGGAAGTCGCTGGGGCTGTCGAAGAGCCCGTGGACGATGACGACGGGGCGGTAGGACCCACCCGGGACCACCCGGAGCAGCAGCAGGAGGAGGAGGAGGAGGAGCGGGGGCGGGGGGGGGAGGAAGGCCACGGGCCCCCCCCCAGCGCCCCACGCCGCGCCACGCAGGGGGCATCTGAGGGGGGGGGGAGGGGAGGAAGAGTAGGGGGGTCGTGGAGTGGGGGGGGGGCACCCAGGCGGCCCCACGCCCCCACCCCCCACGCGGGGACACCCCCCACGCGAGGGTCCCCATCTTCCCCCCCCCCCACGGGGGTCCCCACCCCCCCCAACCCCCCACCCGGCTCCTGTTTACCTCCCGGCTCCCCTCCCCCACCCGCACGTCAGTTCCGGCGCGCGCGGCCCTCCCCCTCCCCCCACCGCGCGTTCGCGTGGCCCCCCCCCCCCCCAAACCTCCATCCCACACCCCACCCGTGACCTTGGGGGGGGTCCCCGGGGCGGGTGTTTCTCCCCCCCCCCCCATCAAGCCACGGGGCCACTGGGGAGACCCCACGGCTGCAGCACCCACGGGGGGGGACGACCCCCCCAGACACTCGGGTCCCACGGCCACAGCACCCACGGGGAGGGGGGGGAACCCCGATATCCGGCTCCCACGGGGGGGGGGAACCCCCGTCGGTCAGGCCCCACCGCCTCGTCACGCTCCGCGGCACCCAGGGCGTCCGTGGGGCTTCCCCACGGGGGGGGAAACCGCGTTGCCACGCGTGTCCCTAGAGAAGGGGTGGGGGGGAACGGGGGATACCCCACGCACCTCGCTGCGGACGAGGAGTCCCGGCTGCGTGCCCTTCCCCCCCACACCCACACACACACACACCCCCCGCGGGCCGCGCCCCACCCCCACGCGTGGCCGGTGTGTGCTGAGCAAACACGGAGCGGCTGAGAGCGTGTTAAGAGGGAAAGTGGGGGGGGGACACACACGCACTCGTGGGTGCCCTCAGGACGTCTGGGTCACCTGCGGGGTGTGTGTGGGGGGTAACACGCGTGGGTTCCCAAGGGGCTGCTCCCCCCCCCCCGGGGCGGGTGGCTCATTAGCAGCTGCTGTTAATGAGGGTTCATTAATTCGGAATGGGGGGGGGAGGGGAGATGGGCGGTGTCTGAGGGGGGTGGGCGTGGGCGTGGGCGTGGCGTGACCCATCCATCCCCCCCACCCACCCACACCCCCCCCACCCAGCCGGCCGGGCCATGGGGCGCTCGCCGTGGGTCTGGGGTCGCCGCCGCGTCCCCCCCTCCCCCCCAGCTGCCGCCCCCCCCTCGGTGAGTCCACGCGAGTCCGTGGATGTTGGGGGCAGAGAGGAAGGGGGGGGGGGGAAAGGGGGGGGGGAGCGCTCGTGCGGGGCGGCACGTCCGCGTGCTGCGGGGGGCGGGGCCCGTTGCACGTGGCTGAGGGGGGGTCCCCGTTACCCGTGGGGGGGGTCCCCTGTGTCGCGTGACTGTGGGGGTCCCCCCCCCACCCTTGCACGAGGGTCCCATCCCCGGGGGGGCCCTTGCGGGGAGGGGGGGGGGGGGGAGGAGGCTCCATCTTTTGGGGGGGGGTCTCTTGGTTTGGGGGGGTCCCCATTGATCGGGGGGGTCCCCATTGATCGGGGGGGTCCCCGTTGTCCTGGGGGTCCCCATTTCTCGGGGGGGGGGGGTGTCCCATCCCCTGGGGTTCCCATTGCCCCAGGGGTCCCGTTGCTCAGGGGGATCCCCCCCCCCCCCCCCATTTCAGGGGGTACCCGGGGGGGGCGGCCGCCCCCCGCTGCCGGCACTGGGGGCCACGCTGGGGCGGCTGCTGGGGGCACTGGAGGCACTGGTGGCCCCGGGGGAGCGGGACCGGACCCGTCGCCTGGTTCGGGAATTTGGGGCGCCCGGGGGGGCCGGACCCCGACTGCAGGAACGGCTGCGCCGACAGCCCCCCGCCCCCCCCCGCCTGCCGGTGAGCGCCCGGGGAGGGGGGACACGGGGGGGCGGGGGGATGGGGGGTGCGGGGGGGACTCAGGGACATGGGGGGGCACGGGGTTTGGGGGGGCAGGAGGCTTCGGGGGGACATGGGGGGATCTGGGGGGACTCAGGGACATGGGGGGGCACGGGGTCTGGGGGGGGTGGGGGGACAGGGGGGCTGGGGGTTTTCGGGGGACATGGGGGGATCTGGGGGGACACGAGGGGATGGGGGGATCTGGGGGGGCACGGGGGGGCACGGGGGACTTGGGGGGACTCAGGGACATGGGGGGGCAGGAGGCTTTGGGGGGGGGCATGGGGGGACGGGGGGATACGGGGGGCTGGGGGCTTCGGGGGGACATGGGGGGATCTGGGGGGGCACAGAGGGACTCGGGGGGGCAGGGGGACACGGGGGGGGGGGGGGCTTTGGGGGGGCCCAGGAGTTTGGGGGGACCTGGGGGAGGTGGGGGGGACCCAGGAGTTTGGGGGGGGGGGGGGGCACCCAGGGGTCTCGGGGGGGGGACACCCAACGTCCGGGTGTTGTTGGGTGCAGGAGTGGCCGTGGGGCTCCAGCGAGCGGCTGCCGCTCCCAGTTCACACCAGTGCCGGACTGGTGCTGCCCCGGCAGGACTGGGAAGACTGGAGGGGGCAGCTGTGGTGAGCGGGGATGGGGGGGGGGCAACTGGGAGGGACTGGGGGGGGCACTGGGAGCACTGGGAGGGGAGGGGAGGGGCACTGGGAAGGAACTGGGAGGGGACTGGGTGGAACTGGGGGGACAAGGGCACTGGGAGGGGACTGAAGGGGGACTGGGGGGGCACTGGGAGCACTGGGAGGGGAGTGGGGGGGGCACTGGGAGGGAACTGGGGGCACAGGGGAACTGGGAGGGACTGGGGGGGCACTGGGAGCACTGGGAGGGGAGTGGGGGGGCACTGGGAGGGAACTGGGGGAAACTGGGGGAACAGGGGCACTGGGAGGGGACTGGGAGACACTCGAGGGTACTGGGGGGGCACTGGGAGGGACTGGGAGGGGGGACACTGGGAGGGAACTGGGTGGAACTGGGGGGGGGACGGGGGACTGGGGGACGCTCGAGGGTACTGGGGGGCACTGGGAGGGGATTGGGGGGATCGGGGGTGCGCTGGGAGGAACTGGGGGGCACTGGGGGGGGGAGCCCACTGGTGTCACTGGTGTCACTGGTGTCACTGGTTGCCCAGGTTCGCCGCTCGGCTCATCGTGGGGGTCCTCGACTACCGGCTGCAGCTGGAGCGGTGGGTGCTGGGGGGGGGGGGGGGGGGCGGAATGGGGGACGGGGACCCCCCCCGTGGGTCCCCACTGGTGACGGTGGGTGTCCCGGCGGTGCAGGCGTGACCCCCCCGAGCCGTGGCTGCAGGCGGCGTTTGGGGGGTGCCGGGTGCCGGGTCCCCAACGGGACGAGGTGCTGCGGCTGCCCCCCGGCGCCCAGCCCCCCCCCTTCATCACGGTCATCCGCAACTGCCAGGTACTGGGGGGGGGGCTGGGGGGGGTCAGGGGGTTTGGGGGGGCTGGGGGGTCCTGGGGGTGCTGGAAGGGATGGGGGGGTCCTGAAGGGGGGTTCAGGGGGTTTGGGGGGTCCTGGGGGGGACATGTGGGGTCTGGGGGGGGTTGGGGGAGTCCTGAGGGGGCGTTCAGGGGGGCTGGGGCAGTCCGGGGGGTCCTGGAGGGGACGTGGGGGGGTTCAGGGGGGTCCGGGGGGGTCAGGGGGGTCCTGGGGGGGGATGGGAGCTTATAGGGGATCCCAGGGCGCGGTTTCAATTCCCCCCCTTGCCCTCGGGTCAGTTTCAAGGCCCCCCCAGGGTGGGCGAGTGGTGCCGACATTTCGGGGGGGTCTCCCCCCCCCATCCCCCCTCCCCCCCCCCCCAGTTCTTCCAGGTGGAGGCGTGTGGGGAGGAGGGGACCCCCCTGCCAGCGGCGGCGCTGGGGGCGGCGCTGGGGGGGCTACGGGCGCGGGCGGGGCGCGGTGGGGCCCCGCCCCTGGGGTTGCTGACGGGGCAGCACCGACACGCCTGGGGGCGGGTCTATCGTCTGCTGATGCGGGGTGAGTGGGCAGGGCCTCCTGGGGCGGGACTTCCTGTCTTGGGGTGTACTGTCGGTGGGACTTCCTGTTTTGGGGCCTATTGGGGGTGGGACTTCCTGTTTTGGGGCGCACTGTGGGTGGGACTTCCTGTTTTGGGGCCTATTGGGGGTGGGACTTCCTGTCTTGGGGTATATTGTGGGTGGGACTTCCTGTCGTGGAGTGTATGGGGGCGGGACTTTCTGTCTTTGGGTTGTATTGTGGGTGGGACTTCCTGTTTTGGGGTGTCTTGGGGGCGGGACTTCCTGTCTTGGGAGCTCAACGAATGGGACATCCGTTTTTAGGTGTCCTGGGGGCGGGACTTCCTGTCTTGTGGTCTTGAGGGCCAGGACTTCCTCCCTGGAGAAGGCTTGGGGGCGGGACTTCCTGTTTTGGGCACTCCTGACAGCAGCACTTCCTTTTCTGGGTGGTTGTGGGGGGGTGGGGTTATGGCTTCCATGTGTAGGGTGAGGGTCTAGGGCCGGAGCTTCCTGTCCTGGGGGGTGGGACTTCCTGTGTTTTGGGCCCGGGGGGGGGGGGGGGGGGTGGGATTCCCCCTCTGGGTAGGCCCTGGGGGTGGGACTTCCTGTTTTGGAGGTACTCGAGGGCGGGGCTTCCCGGGGAGATGGGGCGGTACCCAGCGAAGCTCCGCCCACCGCAGACCGACTGAACCGGGCCTCGATTGGCCGGATCCAGCGCAGCCTCTTTGCGCTCAGCCTGGACGCGCCGGTGCTGGCGGCCGGGGGGCGGGGCCCGGGGGCCGGGGCCGGGCAGGTGCTGCACGGGGGCGGGGCCTGCGCCAACAGCGGCAACCGCTGGTTCGACAAGACCCTCCAGGTGGGTGGGACCTCTGCATTCGGGCCCCTGGGAGGCGGGACTTCCTGGTTTCGGCCCCATGGGAGGTGGGACTTCCTGTTTGTGGGTCGTGTGTCCCCGTGGAGGGCGGGGCTTCCCGAGTGAGGTGGGTGGAAGGGGGCGGGGCCTCCTTATTTCTAGGGTCAGTGGGCGGGACTTCCTGTTCTGTCCCCGGAAGGCGTCTCTATGTGGGGGGGGGGGGACGGTGCCGGGCAGCCGAGGGCGGGACTTCCTGTGTGCTGATCCCTCCTCCCAGTTCATCGTGGGGGAGGACGGGACCTGCGGTGTCATCTACGACCCGGCCGTGATTGACGGCACTGTCGTCGCGGAGATGGTCGACCACGCCCTCGACTACTGGTGAGCGAGGGGGCAGGACTTCCTGTCTCTGTGGGCGGGACTTCCTGTCTCTGTGGGCGGGACTTCCTGCCTGGGTTTGGGCGGGTTTTCTCACCGGCCCCGCCTTCCAGCCGCCTTTCGGCGCATGACCCTGCCCTGATGACGTCACTGCCCCTCCCCACACCTCAGCGACTCCGTTTCAGCCTCGGCCCCGAAACCGCCCCCGAGGTGGAGCGGGCGAAAAGGCACCTGGACAGGTGGGGTCACGGTGGGGTCGGGATGTCACGGGATGGGGGGGAGGGGCTGGATGGTGGGGGAGGGGCCGAGCGTTGCCCCCTCACCACCCCCTACCCCACCCCCCCAGCCTGGCGGCAGACGTGGACGTTCACTGCTTCTCGCACGAGGGCGTCGGGGCGGGCGGGGGGCTGCGGCCGGAGGCCATCGTGCAGGTGGCCCTTCAGGTGGCCTTCTACAGGTACGGGGGCACCGAGGCGTTGGGGGGCGATGCCGAGGCGTTGGGGGGGGACACCGAGGCGTTGGGGGGCACACCGAGGTGTTGGGGGGGGGACACCAAGGCATTGGGGGGCACACTGAGGCATTGGGGGGGACACCGAGGCATTGGGGGGCACACTGAGGCGTTGGGGGGGGACACCGAGGCGTTGGGGGGGGACACCGAGGCGTTGGGGGGGACACTAAGGCGTTGGGGGGGACACCGAGGCATTGGGGGGGACACCGAGGCATTGGGGGGCACACTGAGGCGTTGGGGGGGCACACTGAGGCATTGGGGGGGCACACTGAGGCGTTGGGGGGACCCATGGCTGCCCCCCGCCCCGGCCAGGGCCCACGGGTCCCTGTGCGCCTCGTGCGAGCCGACCTCCCTGCGCCACGTCCTGCCCGGCTGCACCGACCTGCTGCGCCCCCCTGGCCCCCCCTGCCTGGCCCTGGCGCGCGCCCTGGATGACCCACAGGCAGAGGTAGGCGGGACTTCCTGTCTGGGGGGGGGTGGGACTTCCTGCACTGGGCTTGTAGGGTGGGTGGGATTGGAATGGGGTGGGGGCGGGACTTCCTGGTCTAGGTGTGAAGGGGGGGTGGGACTTCCTGCCTCAGGTGTGAAGGGGGGTGGGACTTCCTGCCTTAGGTTTTAAGCAGGGGTGGGACTTCCTGCGTTAGGTGTGAGGGGGGGTGGAACTTCCTGCCTCAGGTGTGAAGGGGGTGGGACTTCCTGGTCTAGGCATGAAGGGGGTGGGACTTCCTGCCTCAGGTGTGAAGTGGAGGCAGCACTTCCTGCCTTAGGTTTTAAGCAGGGGCGGGACTTCCTGCGTTAGGTGTGAAGGGGGGTGGAACTTCCTGGTCTAGGTGTGAAGTGGAGGTGGGACTTCCTGCCCCAGGTGTGAAGTGGAGGCAGCACTTCCTGCCTTAGGTTTTAAGCAGGGGTGGGACTTCCTGCCTTAGGTGTGAAGTGGGGGGGGGGGGGCAGGACTTCCTGCCTAGAGGCGTGAAAGAGGAGGCGGGCCTTCCTGCCCCAGGTGTGAAGCGGGGGCGGGACTTCCTGTTCCGCAGCCGGAGCTGCAGCTGTCGTTGCTCCGCGAGGCCGTGGAGGCGCAAAACCGGCGGACGCAGGAGGTGAGGGGGGGGGAACCCCCCCCGGGAGGGGGCGTGGCCAGGAGGAGGGCGTGGCCTCGAGGGGGCGTGGCTACGGGTGGGCGTGACTCCCCCCCCCCCCCGCAGGTCCTGGCAGGTCAAGGCGCCGAGCGGCACCTGCAGGGGCTGCGGCAAACGGCCATCGCGGCGGGGGAGCCGCTCCCCGAAATCTTCATGGACCCCGTCTACGCCCTCGCCACCCACTTCCGCCTCTGCACTGTCCAGGTACCCCCCCCACACCCCAAAAACACCCCTCTGGGACCCCCCCCAAAAACCTTCTTGGACCCCCCGAAACCCCCTGGGACCCCCCCAAACCCCTCAGGACCCCCAGGACCCCGTAAAACCCCCTGGGACCCCCCCCCCAAAACCCTCTGGAGCCCCCTGGGACCCCCCCAAACTCCCCCGGGACCCCCCCCGAGACCCCCCTAAAGCCTCCCCAGGACCTCCCTCAAAACCCCCTGGGACCCCCCAAACCCCCCTGGGGCCCCCTGTGACCCCCCCCCCAAAACCCTCTGGGACCCCCCCAAACCTCCAGAACCCCCTGGGACCCCCCAAAACCCCCTGGGGCCCCCTGTGACCCCCCCCAAACCCTCTGGGACCCCCCCCCCCCCTCCAGGACCTCCTGGGGCTCCCCAAAACCCCCCTGGGACCCCCAAACCCCCCCCAGGACACCCCCCCCACCCCCCAGGGCCGCAGGACAGGGCTGGGGGTCCCGGGGTATTTGGGGGTGTCTCTCTGGAGCCCTTTGGGGTGCACGTGGCGGGGGGGGTGTCGGGCACATTTGGGGGGCACAGGAGTCGGGGGGGGCTGTTTTTGGGTGGGGGGCAGGAGCCGGTGGGGGTTTTGGGGCACCCGGGGTGTATTTTGAGGATGCAGAGTGGGTTTGGTTGGGGTTTTTTTGGGGGGGGGTGGTGTATAATTTCTTGGGGGGGGCTTGGGGAGTTTTGGGGTGCACTGTGTGTGTGTGGGGGGATCTTGGGGTGCAGCTCCATTCCCCCCCCCCCCCCAGGTGCGCTCGCGCCAGGGCTGCTGGCTGCTGCGGGGGCCGCTGGTGCCCGACGGTTACGGGGTGGGCGTGGGGCACGTGGCCCCCCCGGACCCCCCGAATTCTCGGGACCCCCCCGGTTTCTCCCCGGGGGGGCTGCGAGTCGCCGTCACCTCCTTCGCCTGCTGCCGCCAGACGGATGCCGCTCGCCTGGGGGACGCGTTGCGGGGGGCTCTCGACAGCCTCGGGGGGCTGCTGCGTCGCCACGGCCCCCCCGGCCCCCCCTGACAGCTCCGACCCCCCCCCCCCCCCCAAAATAGTGACAGCGACCCCTGACCTCACCCCCCCCACCCAAATCTGGAGGGGGGGATCCCTGCACTCCCCAGGGTCCCCACCCCCCTCCTGACACTCCTGGGGTCCCTGGCCCCCCAACACTCCCCGCCCCCCCCCCCCAACCCCCCCCTCGGGACCAGCCCCACGGGGCCAAGCAGATATTTTGGGCCAAAACCCAGCTGGTTTGGGGCACTGGAAACGTCAATAAAAGCCCCTCACGGTTTCGCCGCTCTCGGGGGATCCAGTCCCGGGTGGGGTTGGGGGTTTTTTTTGGGGGGGGGGGTGTCCCGGTCCGTTCGGATCCAGCCCGGGTTTTTGCGCTTGGCCGGTCCGGTCCGGTGGATCCAGTCCGGGTGGTGGTGCCGGTCCCGATCCGTTCCGTACCGATCCAGGCCGGGTTCTGCAGCGGACCCGGTCCCGGTCCGACCCGTTCGGTTCCAGCCCGGGTTTTACAGCGGGCCGGGAAAAGAAAAGGGGGGGGGGGGGGGAGAGAGAGAGGGGGGGGGGCGCCCCCGATCCGGTCCGGGGGATCCAGCCCGGGAGCCGGTTCCGATCCGGATCCTCGTCCCGATCCGGTCCGGGCTTTGGGGGTCCCGGTTCGGTCCGGCCATGGCGGCCGAGAAACCCGGTGCGGAGCGGGGGGGGGGATCGGGACGGGACGGGGGGGTCGTGGGAGGTGGGGGGGGGGTCCGGTCACCCGTGTCCGTGGAGGCCGTGCGTTGCGGGGGGGGGGGGGGGGGAGGGATGCTGCGTGTGCGAGCATCACACGCGTGTGCGTGTCTCGGGTGGGGGGGGGGGGGGATGCACACGCGTGTGCAAATGCCCGGGGGGGGGGCCCAGGAGATCGGGGCAGCCCCCCCCACCCCCACCCCACGCGGTGTCGCGCTATAAATAGCCCCGGGGGGGGGGGAGGGTGACCCAGAAACGGGGCTTGGGGGGGGGGGTGGGGAGGATTTGGGGGGGGCCCATGCGGGGGGGGGTGTCGGGAGGGGATGGGGGGGGGTCTGGGTGGCGGAGGGGGGGGGGGTGGGGGCCGGTCCGCCCTGACACCCCCTCCCCCTCTCCCCCCAGGAGCGCCGGAGGGGGCCCCCCACGCCTCGCCCCCCCCCTACGGTCCACCGGCGCCTCCGGGACCGGGTTTGGGGAGCGCTGGGGCGGCCACGTTACCGCGGGGGGGCCCGGCTGGGGCGGCCACTCTGCCACGGGGGGGGCCGGGGGCAGGAATAGGGGGGGCGGCGGGGGCCGCAACTCTGCCCCGGGGGCTTCAGGGGGTCGGGGGGGGCCCGCACTCCGCTCCGCACGCTGCCACCCTGCCTCGGCCCCCCCCTGCCACCCCTCAGCCTTACGGGGGTCCCCCCCAACCCCCCCTGCCCTACGGGCCCCCCCCCTTCGCCCTCCAGCTCCAGCCCTGCACCGCCTACGTCCCCGTCTACCCCGTGGGGCCCGTGAGTGGGCGGGGCCTGCGGGAGGGGGCGGGGCTGGAGCAAAGGGGAGGCGTGGCCTGGGGGGGTCCTGGACAACGGAGGGGGCGTGGCTAAGAGGAGGGGGCGTGGCTTGGGTAAAGGGGCGGGGCGTCTTGGTAAAGGGGCGGGGCTTGCAGAGCTGGCAGCAAGGGGGTCTGTGGGGAAGGGGCGTGGCTTCTGTGGGGAAGGGGCGTGGCTTCTGTGGGGAAGGGGCGTGGCTTCTGTGGGGAAGGGGAGTGGCCTAGCAGAGGGGTGTGGTCAGGTAGGGGCGTGGCCTGCCGTAGCCCCGCCCCTGAAGCCCCTCTCCTCTCCCCTCCTCCGCAGGCATTCGGGGGGGCCCCCCCCGGCCCCGGTCCCCTGCCCGGCCCCGTGGGGGTGCCGGTGGGGGGCACCCTGGGGGGGGCCGTGGGGGCTCCCATGGGTGTCCCAGGGGGGGTCCCGGGGGGGCTGGAGGGGCGCCGGGCACCCCACGACTACCTGCCCATCGCCGTCCTCACCACCCTCTGCTGCTTCTGGCCCACCGGCGTCGTCGCCATCGTCAAGGCCGTGCAGGTGGGAGGGGCTTTGGGGGGGCGGGGCTTTGAGGGGCGGGGCCACAGGGGCGGGGCTTTGATGGGCAAGGGCACAGGGGGCGGGGCTTCGAGGGGTGGAGCTTTGAGGGGGCGTGGCCACGAGGGGCTGGGCTTTGATGGGCAGGGACACAGGGGGCGGGGTTTCGAGGGGGCGGGGCTTTGAGGGGGTGGGGCTTTGAGGGGGCGGGGCCACGGGAGGGCGGGACTTTGACGGGCAGGGACACGGGGGCGGGGTTTCGAGGGGGTGGAGCTTTGAGGGGGTGGGGCTTTGAGGGGGCGGGGCCACGGGAGGGCGGGGCCACATGGGGCTGGGCTTTGATGGGCAGGGACACAGGGGCGGGGCTTCAAGGGGGCGGGGCTTTGAGGGGGCGGGGCTTTGAGGGGGCGGGGCCACGGGAGGGCGGGGCTTTGGGGAGCACCGGGGCGGTGGTCCCGACGTGTCCGTGTGTCCATGTGTGTCCGTCCCCCGTCCCCCGGCTGCGTCCCCGTGTCCCCAGGTGCGCACGGCGGTGGCGCGAGGGGACATCGTTTCGGCCGAGATCGCCTCGCGGGAGGCGCGGAACTTCTCCTTCATCAGCCTGGCCGTGGGCATCGCCGCCATCGTGCTCTGCACCATCCTCACCGTTGTCATCATCATCGCCGCCCAGCACCACGACAACGACTGGGAGCCGTAGCGACGCCGCGGCGACCGACTGGGGGTGGGGTCGTCACCCCCTTCCCCCCCACACCCCCCCCCTCCGCCCCGGAGATCTCCTAGCGACGGCTTTCGGCGTCGCCACGGCGACGCCGGGGATCTTAGTGACGCTTCGGGGATCAGGGCCCCTCAGCGTCGTCACGGCAACGGCGCCGGGCATCCCAGGCGTTACCGCGGCGACGCTCGGGATCTCCTAACGACGCCCCGGCAACGGGCGCAGCATCGTCATGGCAACGCCCGCCCCCCGCCCCCAACCGCGCTTCTGGCCCCGCCCCCAGGGCTCCCGGTGGGCGGGCCTCCCAGGATGCTTTGCGGCGGGGCCCCGCCTCATCTGCATGCCAAGCCCCGCCCCCGCCGCCAGGCCCCGCCCCCCTCGCCCCGCCTTTTGCTGCTGCTGGTTCAATAAATCTCTATATTGATAGGGGGGAGGGGCAGCTCGTTACCCTGACGAGGCGGGGGGGGTGTGTGTCTCCATGGCAACCGGGGCCACTAATTGGGTGGGGGGGGGGGAGCACATCCCAGCCCCCCACCCCCAAAAGGAGCGTTGCCATGGTAACGCCCCCCCCCCCCCCCGTTTCATCCCCGCCATCCCCGTCCCTTAACGAAGCGCTCGCTCGTTAACAAGCCTTTTTTATTACGAAGCTGGGAGGGGCTGGGGGACAGACGGACGGACGACACTCTCCCCCCCCCCCCCCACCTATCAGGCGAAAAGCCGGCCGAGCCGCCGCGCCAACCGGGCGTCCCTCTCGCGAGCGGCCCCCCTCACCCTCCGCAGTTCCCTCCTCGCCCCGGCGTGTCCCGGTTCCTCCCGTAAAACCAACGTCAGATCGGCAACGGCCGCGTCCAAATCGCTCATGGCCGCCGCCGCCAACGCTCGTCGAAAACGAGCTTCTAAATAACCGGGTCGGAGAATTAAAGCTTTGCCGGCGTTAGCGGCGGCGGCGGCGGGTAAACCTAACCGCAGCTGGCACAGGGCCAGCCCGGCGTGCAGCTCCGCTTTGGTTTGCGCCAAAGCCGGGGGTAACGGCGGGATCCCCCCCGCCGCCACCGCCGTCCGTAAAGCTTTGACGTAAACCCCGGCCGCCGTCGCCGTTTCCCCAGTCGCCGCCAACGCCGCCGCGCGATCGCGCCCAGCCGCGACTTCCCGCCATCTTTCCGCCGGCGGTTCTTCCCAAAACCGGGGAGCCGGGGAGAACGGTCCTAACCGTACCCCGACCGCGACGTTCGCCCCCGCCGGTTTCAACTGGGCGCGTTCTCCTTCCGCCATGGTCTCCAGGCACGCGTCCAACGCCGCGGCCCAACGCCCTTCGCCGTTTCCCAACCGCAGCGTCCGCCATCGTCCTCCCCCGGCCCCCGCCGGTAACGTTTCCCCCGCCCCGGGGGGGTCCAACCGGACGCGACAACGGGAACCGGGACCCGGCCGTCCCAACCCCCGCCCGCCCCGCAGCACCCGTTTGGCGAAAGCGCCGTCGGGGCTCAGCCACCAGCCCCCCGCCCCCGCCCAGGGGTCCCCCCCCTCCTCTTCCTCCCCCTCCCCCTCCTCCTCCTCCTCCTCCTCATCCCCTCCCCCCTCCTCCTCCTGGGCCCCGCCCTCCGGCGCCCGAAGCCACGCCTCCTCGCGCGCCCAATCCCAAGGATCCGCCGTCCCATTGGACGGGGCCGGGAGAGCGACGGGACGGTCGCGTCTCTCGTTGGTTGGGGCTCGGGGTACTGTATCCTTATTGGGCGTCGCGGCCTCGTTGGGCGGGACCTCATTGGCGGCGGAGGTCGGGTCACGCGGCTTCTCATTGGCTGCGACCTGAAGACGGGCAGCCTCATTGGCCGGGCCCTGGCATCCCGCAATCTCATTGGTCGGGTCTTGGTGCCCGCTGCCGTTATCGGCCGGGCCCCGCAGGCCTCTGCTGTCCTCATTGGCTGAGTCCCCGGCAGCTTGACGCCTGTCTAGCTGCTCATTGGCCGAGACGGGGCTCCCACTTCCCTCATTGGCTGAGCCTTGCAGCGGTGTGATCCCATTGGCCGACTTCCCCGCTGCGCAGGCTCCCCCAAGCTCTTCATTGGCCGGTGCTGCGCTCCCTCCCTCCTCATTGGATGAACCTCCGGGCGCTTGCTGCCCATTCGCCGGCTCCTCTGCAGCGGCCCCATTGGCTGCTTCCCGCAGCACTGCCTCCTCATTGGCTGAATCTCCTCCTTCCATTTCTGCCTCGGCCAATCGTCTCGCTCCGGTGGCGGCCTATGAGAGGGAGGGGGCGGGGCCTGATCAGCTGGGCCCGGGACCACGCCCCCGCCCCGCCCCACCCAACCGCGGCACAGGCCCCTCCCCCGCTTCCTTACGTCACATCCGGTCACGCCCCCCAGCTAGGCCACGGCCCACCCGGGCCGCGTTGTCATGGAAACTGCCACCTTCCCCCTCCCTCCCCCGCGGGCGGAACGGGTCCTACCGGGACCGGAGGACGGACAGAGGCGTCCGGGGGGGGGTGGGGGGGAGGGACCCAGGCGTCCGGTAGCGGCGCTGCCCCTTTAAACGCCGCCGGTAGGGGGGCGAGCGGAGGAGCGCGGTGCGCATGCGCTTTCCTCCCCGCCTGCAACGCGCCTGCGCGGGAGGGGTGGAGCCTGCGGGGCGAACCGCGTTGCCATTGGTCAGCGGCGGCGACGCTGATTGGCGGGCGTACTCGGGGCGGGGCGAGACGCGGCGGGCGGAAGATGGCGGCGCTGGCGCCGGAGCTGCTGGTGCTGAGCGACGCGGGGCGGTTCCGGGCCGACAACCTGCTGGGGGCCGAGGACTGGGGTAGGTAGGCCCGGACCGGGCGAGGCCTCGGCGGGGTTGGGGGAACGATTCCACCGGCAGCCGGGAGGAACGGGGCCTGGCGAAGGGGGCGGGGCCGCTTGGCGGGACAGACCGGGCGATGAAGGGAAGGGGCGGGGCTTAGGGGGAAGGGGGCGTGGCCCGCCGCCGATCACGTGGCTTTCAGTGTTGGGCGGAGCTTAAAGGGGGCGTGGCGAGCTGTGCTGAGGGCGGGGCTAAACCGCTTGGGGGCGGGGCTTTCCGGGTAACGCCCCGCCCCTCCCCAGATGCCGCTCTCTACGGTTGCCTTGACGACAGGCTGGAACCCGCCCACCTCTTCCCCTCCCTGGACCCCGACCCCATGGTAAGCCCTGCCCCTTCCGGGGTGCCTCAGCCCCGCCCCCTCCACGTGAGGGGGGGGTCTTTCTGGCCCCACCCCCTGGATCCTCATCCCTCCCCTCCCCCCCCCAGTTCGACTGTGCCTTCGAGGGGGGCGATGCCGCCAGCCCCCCCGATCCCCCGTGGGACCAGGAGCCCCCCAGCCTCTTCCCCGGTGAGGTTGGGGGGGGGGGGGGCAGGGGGTGGGGCCTGGGGGGGGGAAATGGGGGCTGGGGGGGTTCTTGGGGGGGCGGGAGGGGAAATGGAGGGGCTGGGGGGGGGAATGGAGGGGCTGGGGGGGAGATATGGGGGGCTGGGTGGGTTCTTGGGGGGTGGGAGGGGAAATGAAGGGCTGGGGGTGAATGGGGGGGCTGGGGGAGAGATACAGGGGGCTGGGGGGGAGATATGGGGGGGCTGGGGGAGAGATATGGGGGGCTGGGGGGGTTCTTGGGGGGTGGGAGGGGAAATGGGGGGCTCAGGGGGGAAATGGAGGGGCTGGGGGGGAGATATGGGGGGCTGGGGTGGAAATGGGGGGGCTGGGGGGGTTCTTGGGGGGGTGGGAGGGGAAATGGAGGGGCTGGGGGGGAAATGGGGGGGCTGGGGGGGAGATACGGGGAGCTGGGGGGGTTCTTGGGGGGGAAATGGGGGGGCTGGGGGGAGATATGGGGTTGCTGGGGGGGATTTGGGGGGGTTACAGGATGTGTCTCCCCCCCCCCCCCCCCCCCAGATCTGCAGGTGAAGTCGGAGCCGGGTTCCCCCACCTCATCCCACTGCTCCGACTCCTCCAGCTTCTCCTCCGCCTCTGAGCCCCCGGCCTGGGTACGTCCCACCCTCCGCTGGCTCCCTCCCTGCCTGCCTCCCCCCGCCCCCCCCCATCCCCGCTTCGCCTCCCCCCTCTCAGCTCTGTCCCCGCAGGCCCCCAGCCCCCCCGAGCCGGGGGTGAAGACGGAACCGATCCCCCCGCTGCCCTGCGCCCCCCCGGACACCGGTAAGCTGAGGACGGCCAGAATTGGGGTGGGGGAGTCCCGCCGCTCCCCTGACCCCCCCCCGCCCTGTGCCGCAGCAGGAAAGGCGCCGAGGGCTGTGAAGGCAGAGGGGCCCCCCCCCAACCGCCGGACCCCCCCCATCCAGCCCAAGCCCCCCGGGGGGGCCACTGGGCCTGGGCAGGCTGCCCCAAGCCCCCCCCAAACCATCCTGCTGCAGCCGCTGCCTGGAGCTGCCTCCCCCCTGCCCGCAGCCATCACCGGTAGGGCTGGGGGTGCTGGGGGCACCGCGGGGGGGGAACCGGGGGGTCCTGGGGCCAGGGGGGTGGGGGGTTGGAGGGGCTGGGGGGGGGAGTGGGGAGCATGGGGAGGGGGTTTGGGGGGTCTGTGGGGTGCTGGGGTTGGGGGTTTGGGGGGGTCTGGGGAAAGGGAAAGCGGGGTGGGGGTTGGGGGTGATGAGGAGGGGGAGGATGGGGTGATGAGGACGTGTTTTGGGGGACCCTGGGTGAACGGGGGGCTTTGGGGTTCCGCAGTGCCGGCCCCCGCGGTGCTGCTGTCACCGGCCGAGCTGCTGCTGCCGCGACTCCTGTGCCTGCCCCCCCCCGGCCAGGGGCCCCCCCGCACCTCTCCCGGCCCCCCCAAACCCGAAGCCAAGACCATCGTCCCGGCCCCCGCTCCTGCCCCTCCCGGCCCCCAGGAGGTCGATGTGAGTACCCCCCGCGTCACCCCAATCCCTCGAGAGCCCCCCCCCTGCTCCTAGGCGTCCCTCGTCCCTCCCGGGGTGTCCTCCACCCCAGGGTGTCCCCCTCCCCCCCATTGGGTGCCCCCCAGGCGTCCCCCTTCCCCCCGGGACCCCTGGGATCCCCGTCCCATCCCCTTGCCGATCCCCCCCCGCCGGTGACCCCACGGGTGCAGGCGAAGGTGCTGAAGCGGCAGCAGCGGATGATCAAGAACCGGGAGTCGGCGTGCCAGTCGCGGCGCCGGCGCAAGGAATACGTGCAGGGGCTGGAGGAGCGGCTGCGCCAGGCCCTGGCCGACAACGACCGCCTGCGCCGCGAGAACGGGCTCCTGCGCCGCCGCCTCGACGCTCTCCTGGGCCAGGTGGGGCCTGCGGACGTGGCGGCGGCGGGGGGGGTGGTGGTGGTGGCTTGGGGGGGGGGGGGGGGGGTCTTGCTCAGCTCTGGGGTGGGCTGTGACCCCCGTGGTACGGCTCGTCCCCTTCTGTCCTGTAATGGTACAGTCTGTGCTCCCCCTTGTTCTGTAATGGCACAGTCTGTGACCCCCCCAAACCGTAATGGCACAGTCTGTGCCCCCCCAAACCGTAATGGTACAGTCTGTGCCCCCCCCGTCCTGTAATGGTACAGTCTGTGCCCCCCCCCAGCCCATAATGGCGCAGTCTGTGCCCCCCCCGTCTTATAATGGTACAGTCTGTGCCCCCCCCCAACCCGTAATGGTATGGTCTGTGCCCCCCCTTGTTCTGTAATGGCACAGTCTGTGCCCCCCCTTGTTCTGTAATGGCACAGTCTGTGCCCCCCCCTCCTGTAATGGCACAGTCTGTGCCCCCCCTGTCCTGTAATGGTACGGTCTGTGCCCCCCCAACCCGTAATGGCACAGTCTGTGCCCCCCCCGTCCTGTAATGGTACGGTCTGTGCCCCCCCAACCCGTAATGGTACAGTTTGTGCCCCCCCCTGTCCTGTAATGGTACGGTCTGTGCTCCCCCTTGTTCTGTAATGGCACAGTCTGTGACCCCCCCAAACCGTAATGGTACAGTCTGTGCCCCCCCCTCCTGTAATGGTACAGTCTGTGCCCCCCCCATCCCATAGTGGTACAGCCTGTCCACCCCCCCCCCCCGCCCGTAATGGTACAGTCCATGGGGGGGGGGGGGCGGGACTCCCATCACCATGGCGACAGGCTGTACCATCGCGGGGGGGGGGGGGGGTGTACACCAGGGTGCGTGGGATGTACCATGACGGCGGCGGGGGGGGTGTCGGGCTGTACCACTACAGAGGGCTTTGGGGGGGGGGGGAGAAGGGGGGAACAAACCATTGTTGGGGGGCACCTGACCCCCCCCCGTCCCCCCCAGAGCTCGGAGCTGCGCCCCGCCCCGGGCCCCCGCAAGCTGGCCTGCCTCGCCGCCCTCCTCCTCTTCCTCGCCTTCAACCTCGGCCCCCTCAGGTGGGTGTCGGGGGGGGGGGGGTGGGGTGTGTGTGTGCCCCCCGCCATCACACCCCACCCCCCCTCCCTCACCGCCCCACCCCCCCCCCATTTCCCGCAGCCTCTCGCAGCAGCCCCCCCCCGCCGAACCCCCGCGCCAGCCCCCCCCGCGCGGCCGCCGTCACCTCCTGGGGGTGACCGAGGGGGGGCCCCCCGTTACCGACCCCCCCCGGACGTGGGGACCCTCCCCGGGGCCGCGCCGGGAAACCCCCGCTCCCCCCGGCAGGACCCCCTTCAGGTACGGGCACCCCCCAAATCCCCTCCCAGTGCCCCCCAGTGCCCCCCAGTGCCCCCCGGTGACCCCCCCGGCCCCCCCCCAGGAACTCCTCGCTGGGCGCGGTGACGCTGCGGGAGCTGGACGGGCTGTTCCGGGCGTCCGACTGTCGGCGCTTCAACCGCACCGAGTCCCTGCGGTACGGGGGGGGGGACATGGGGGGGGGACACGGGGGGGGGGGAGCTGGGATTGTGGGGGATTTCCCAGCATGCCCTGGGGCAGGGGTCCCCATGACCCCCCCCAATCTCCGTGACCCCCCCCTCATCCCTGTGACCCCCCCCTTTGTCCCCGTGTCCCCCCGTCCCCCCCCCCTTCAGGCTGGCGGATGAGCTCAGCGGGTGGGTCCGGCGCCACCAGATCGACAGACGGAAACCGGGGTCCCCCCCCCGGCCCGCCCGCAGCCAGGTAAGGGGGGGGGGTCCCCCAAGAGGCCATTGGGGGGGTACCGGGGGGGGGTTTGGGGGGTCCCTGGGGATGTGGGCAGTCCCTGGGGGGGGGCTCCAGAATCTCAGGGGGGGTTTGGGGAACCCTGGTGTGCTGAGGGGGGGTCCTTGGTGTTGGGGGGTCCCTGGGAGGGGGGGCCAGGGGGGAACTTGGGGGGTCCCTGTGTGTGTGTCCCCTCCCCCCATGACCCCCCCGGGGCAGTTTCAGGCTTCGCCCCCCTGGAAGGCGCCGACCTCCTCCCGCCTCGTCCCGGTTCCCCCCCCACACCCCGAGAGGTGAGAGACCCCCGATCCCCCCCTGTACCCCCAAACCCCCCCTGTACCCCCCCTGACACCCCCCCCCCCACCCCACCCCGTGTCCCCCCAGGGCCCCCCCGGGGCAGCTCCAGCTCTACCGCCCCGACCGCGCTGAACCCCATTTCCTCGCCGCCATCGACCGTCGCGACGACACCTTCTACGTCGTCTCCTTCCGCCGGGTAGGGGGGGGTCTGGGGGGGGGTCCGGGGGGTTTGGGGGGTGGGGGGGGGGTCCCCAATACTCTGTGTGTGTGTGTCCCCCCCCCAGGATCACCTCCTGCTCCCGGCCATCAGCCACAACAAGACCTCACGGCCGAAGATGTCCCTGGTGATGCCGGCGGCCGCCCTCAACGGTGAGGGGGGGGTCCCCGTGTGCCCGAGGGGGGGGTCCCCGTGTCCTAGGGGGGGTCCCCATGTCCCAGGGGGTCCCCGTTATGTGTTCTCCCACCCCAACGGGGGGGGGGTCTCTGTATGTTTGGGGGGGGCCTGAGGTCCCCCAGGGGATCCCCTGTCCAACGGGGGGGGGGGGGGGGGGGGTGTCTCGTCACCCCAAAGGGATCCTTTATCGTTCTGGGGGGGGTCCCTGGTTTTTGGGGGTTCCCTGTGCTGGTGGATGGGGGGGGTCCCCATCCCTGGGGGGACCTCATACTGATCTGGGGGGGTTTCCTATTGCCCTGGGGGGGGGGTTCCCATCACCTTGAGGGGGGTCTCCTATCACTGGGGGGGTTCTCATCACCCTGAGGGGGGTCCCCAGGGGTTCCCCTCCCCAAGCTGACACCCCCCCCCCCCCCCTTTTTCTCCCCCCACCCCCTCCCCAGAGAGCCTGTCGGGGCGCGGGGGGGGCCTGGAGGCCATGATGCAGGTGGACTGCGAGGTGATGGACACGCGCGTCATCCACGTCCGCCGCCGCCCCCCTCCCCACCCCCCCGCAAACCGCAGCCGGGCCCCCACCCCCCCCCGCCCCCCCCCGCCGCCCCCGGGCCCTTTACCTGGGGGGGGGTGGTTAGCCCCGCCCCTCGGCGTCAGGCCACGCCCCCTTCGAGGCAAAGCTCCGCCCCCCCAGCGCTTGGGAACTGGCCCGCAAGGGGAGCAAGCCACGCCCACTAGGGGCAAGCCACGCCCACTAGGGGAACAAGCCACGCCCCCTGGGTCAGTTCGCAGGGGGCGGAGCTTCCCACTTGGGTGGCGAGGCCACGCCCCCCCGGCGGCGAGGCCACGCCCCATTCAGGCCACGCCCCCCGGCGGCGAGGCCACGCCCCCTGTGAGCACTTGCCCCGCCCCCTATTCTGCCTTAAAGGGGCAGAGCCCTCGCTCCGGCCACACCCCCCCCCCCGGGGCCATTTTCTACCCGAATTAATTGAAAAATGGGAAAAAAAAATAAAAATCTCCTGAAAATGAGTCCTTATCTGGGGGGGGGTCGGGGGACACACCCTACCCCCCCTTGTGCTTCGTTCCAGGCTCCTGAAACCCCCAAACTGCCCCAAAACAGACTCGGGGGGGGGGGGAGGGAGAAGCTTTAATCGCAGTTTGGGGGGGCCCAGGGCTCGAGGGGGGGTTTGGGGGGGGGGGGGTCCCGGAGCCCCCCCACCCCACTCAGCCCCCCCCGGGGTCAGACGCTGAGCAGCCAGAGGAAGAAGGCGGCAGCGATGAAGAGGAAGACGGAGTCCAGCGAGCCCGGGGGGGGGTCCCCAGCATCCCCTGTGGGGGGGGGGGGGGGGCACCCCAAAAACCCCGGTCAGTGGGGGGACACCCTCATTGGGAGGGGGGGGACCCTGAATCCCCCCCCCCAGCACCCCAAGAGCGGGATGGGAAAGGTCCCGGGGGGGGGGGGTGTCCCTTGGGATATTTGGGGGGGGGGGGGCACCCTGGGGTCTGGGGGGGTCCCCAGGGGGTTTGGGGGGGGTTTGGGGGGGTCCCCGGGATGTACCTGTGCCGGCGGGGGGGGGGCTGGGGGGTGGCGCTGAAGAAGCCGAAGGGAAACGCTCCGAAGCCGAAGGCCACGTGGAACCCGGGGCCGGGGGGGGGCACCTGGAGGGGGGGGGGAAATGGGGGTACATGGGGGGTGGGGGGGGATTTGGGGGGGTCTGTGTCAGCCTGGGGGGGGGGTGGGGGGGGGGGGTCACTCACCCCCTGGCTCTCGGGCTCCGGGCGCTGCCCCCGCGGTCGGGGGGGGGTCTCCAGCCTGGATGAGGGGGGGTGAGGGGGGGGGACACGGGCCCTCTGCACCCCAAAAGCGCTGCCCCCCCCACCCCGAATCCCCCCGCACCCCCCCAGGGATCCCCAAACCCCCCAGCCCCCCCCCCCCCCCCCGGGGTTCCCCCCCCATACTCCTGCCCCCCTGTGGGTCGTGTCCCCCCGTGGGACCCCCCCGTCCCGTGTCCCCCCCACAGTGGGTCCCCCCCCATACCCCCCTCCCGTGGGTTGCCCCCCCCCCCCGTGCCCACCCCCCCCCCTTTACGGGGGGTCCCCCTTCCTGTGGGTCCCCCCCCATGTTCCCCCCCCCGTGTCCCTCCCCCTCCCCCCGTGGGTGTCCCCCCCCCGTGGGTCCGTTCCCCCCCCCCGTGGGTCCCCCCCCCGTGTCCCCCCACCCGTGGGCCCCGTCCCATGTCCCCCCATGTCCCGTGTCCCCCCCACCGTGGGTCCCCCCCCTCCCCCCGTGGGTCCCCCCCGTGGGTCCCCCCCGTGGGTCCCCCCCGTGTCCCCCCTCCCCCCGTGGGTGCCCCCCCGTGCCCCCCCCTCACCGGGGGTCCCTGTGGGCGCTGTCCCTCCCGTAGAGGGGCACGACGTCGTCCCGGCTCATCCCGGCCCCACAGACGACGCAGCGCGGCCGCGTCAGGAGCCACTGCGGGACCCACAGCGCTGCCCCACGGCGCCCCACGGGGGGGGGGGGACACGACACGACACGACACCCCCCTCCCCCACGCGTGTCCCCCCTCCCCCCCCCTCCCCATCCCCCATCGCTCACCTGGTGCAGGCAGGGCCAGCTGCAAGGGGGGGGGGGGACACGGCGTCAGCACCCGCACCCTATAGACCCCTATAGTGCCCCCTATAGCCCCTATAGACCCCTATAGTGCCCCCTATAGCCCCCTATAGCCCCCTATAGCCCCTATAGCTCACCCTATAGCTCACCCTATAGCCCCTGTAGCTCCTATAGCTCACCCTATAGCTCCTATAGCCCCCATAGCTCACCCTATAGCTCCTATAGCCCCTACAGCTCATCCTATAGGTCACCCTATAGCCCCTATAGCCCCTATAGCTCACCCCATAGCTCCTATAGCCCCTATAGCTCACCCTATAGCTCACTCTATAGCCCCTATAGCTCACCCTACAGCCCCCATAGCTCACTCTATAGCCTCCTATAGCTCCCTATAGCCCCTACAGCTCACCCCATAGCTCCTATAGCCCCTATAGCTCACCCTATAGCTCACCCCACAGCTCACCCCACAGCCCCCATACCCCTGGCCCCGCCCCCATACCCCTGGCCCCGCCCCCATACCCCTGGCCCCGCCCCCTCCCCGCCGGCCCCGCCCCCTCACCAGTACAGGTGCCCGCAGCGGCCAATCACGGCGTCCCGCGCAGGCTCCAGGCAGAGGTTGCAGGCGAAGGCGCCGCCGCCGCCGCGGTTTGGCCCCTCGGGGCCCCCGTCCGGCGCCCCCGCTCCCGCCGCCATCTTCCGCCCTTCCGTGAGACCCCGCCCGCCCCGCCCCACCGCGTCTCATTGGCCGCCCCGCCCCGCCAGTCACCGCCTGCCGGCTTTCCGTCCCTTCTATTGGCGGCGAAGAGCGGAGCCCCGCCCCACCAGGAGGGCGGGGCTCGTTTGGCGCGTCGCTATTGGTCGGTGCCATCAGCAATCAAATCCTCCGGCCCCTCCTCCAGGCCACGGGGCGGGACGGCCGCTTTCTATTGGTCCAGCTCGAGGCCGCCGACTTACTCTTGCACGGCGGCGCCTGCAGGGGGCGCTATAACCGGCGCCGATTGGCTGCGCCGCCCTAACGGTCCTCCGCACCGCCCAATCAACGCGCGGGCCGGCTCCCGCCATTCCCTCGAGGGGCGGAGCAAGATGACAGCAGCGTTACCTTGGCAACGCGCTTTCTCTCTCCCCCCCCCCCAGACAATCCGCCGCCATGTCTGGTTACCACGGAAACCACGCAGGGCGGGGGGCGGGACTCGTTACCCGCACCGCCGGCGTTCATTGGTTATCTCAGCCGCTCGTCAGCGACGTCGCTTCCGCTGCCGCCGCCGCCGCCGCCGGGAAGGGCCCGCGCCGCCGCCGCAGCCGCCGCCCCGCCCGGCCCCGCCCGGTACCGGGGAGCGGAGAGCGGGGGGGGGGGGGACACCCACACCCCCCGGGGGGGGCCGTAACCGGGCCTGGGGGGTGCCCGGAGCGGCGTGGAGGGTCCCTGGGGGGGGGTCCCGGGGGTCCCCGGGGGGGGTTCTGGGCCCACGGGCCGGGGCGCGGCCTAGTCCCGGGTGGTAGGGGGGGACCGAACGGCTTCGCACCCCGCCCGCGCCCCACGCCTGGCCCCGCCCGGCCCCGCCACCGCCTACGGGGCTTCACGGGGCTGCCCCGCCCGGCTCGGCGTGGGAGGGAGCCGGTCCCGGTGTTTCAAAGGGCCCCGGGGGGACCCGGCGGGGAATTGGGGCTAAAAAGGGGGGGGGGGGGGTGTGTAAATGGGGGGGCGTTGGGGGCTGGGGGGGGGGGGCGGATGGAGCCCAGAGGGGTCTGGGGGTCCTGAGGAGTTGGGGGGTCCCAGGGTTATGGGGGGGGTGTCTGGGGGTCCCAGGGAATTTGGGGGGTCCTGGAGGGGTTTGGGGGTCCCAGGGAATTGGGGGGTCCTGGAGGGGTTTGGGGGTCCCAGGGGCGTTTGGGGGGGTCCCAGCAAGATTTAGGCATCCCCAGGGGGATTGGGGGGGTCCTGGGGAGTTGAGGGGTCCCAGTAGGGTCTGGGAGTCCGGGGGGGTCCTGGCTGGCTCTGGGGGATCCCAACAGGCTCTGGGGGGTCCCGGGGGAGGTTGGGGGTCCTGGGGGGATCCTGGGGGTCTCAGGACATTTGGGGGGTGGGGTCCCTGTGGCGGGGGGGGTGTGTGTGTCCCAAGTTTCCGGTGCCCTGACGCCGTTGTCCCGCAGGCGCCATGGAGGTGACGGTGGGGACGGCGGCGCTGGCGCTGGCGCTGCTGCTGCTGCCGGTGCTGTACGAGCGCAGCGGCTCCTTCCGCTTCTTCTGCAAGATGGGTTTCTACAACGGCTGGATCCTGCTCCTGGCGCTGGTGGCCATCCCGCTCTGCGCCCTGCGCGGCCGCGACGTCGAGAACATGAAGTAGGGAGATGATGTGGGGCGGGGGAGATGATGTGGGGCGGGGGAAATGATGTGGGGCGGCGTTGTCACCCCCTGTGTGTATCCAGGATCATCCGGGGGTTGATGCAACACGTGAAACATCTCTACGGGATCCGGATGGTGGTTCGGGGCGCTCAGCACTTCCCTCCCCGCCAACCCTACGTCGTGGTCAGCAACCACCAGAGCTCCCTCGATCTGCTGGGTACGTCCGCCCCACGGCGCTGCCCCACGGCGCTGCCCCACGGCGCTAACGACACCCCCACCCCAACCCCATGATCCCCCAAGGGGTGGCGGAGACGCAACCCCCAGCCGCCCCCCCCCCCCCAGCCCCACAGCCGCCCCCCCCCAGCCCCACAGCCGCCCCCCCCAGCCCCACAGCTGCCCCCCCCCCAGCCCCACAGCCTGCCCCACGGCTAACGCCAGCCCCCAGGGATGATGGAGGTGCTGCCGGATCGCTGCGTGCCCATCGCCAAGCGGGAGCTGCTCTACATGGGCGCCGTGGGGGTGGCCTGCTGGCTCGGCGGCATCATCTTCATCGATCGCAAGCGGACGCACGACGCCATCAGCGTCATGGCCGAGGCCGCCCACACCATGCTCAGCCAGGACGTGAGTGGGGCCGTGGGGGGGGCCGTGGGGGGGGCCGTGGGGGGGGCCGTGGGGAGCCTGGGGAACAGCGGCGTCTCGCCCCATAGCGATGCGGGGCAGGCACGGCTCGCCGTGGGGCAGCCCCGGTTCACCCCGCACCACCATAGGGCAATCCTGGCTTCGCCGTGGGGCAGCCCCACATCTATTTCTTCCTTCCCTCCCCACTCAGGTCCGGGTGTGGGTTTTCCCTGAGGGGACGCGCAACCACAGCGGCTCCATGCTGCCCTTCAAGCGCGGCGCCTTCCACCTCGCCGTCCAGGCCCAGGTACGGGGGTAAGCGGCCGTGGGGTGGCCGTGGGGCGGCCGTGGGGCAGCCCTAATCCCCCCCTCCCCGCCTGCCCCCCAGGTCCCCGTCGTCCCCATCGTCATCTCCTCCTACCAGCACTTCTACAGCAAGCGGGAGCGGAGGTTCACAGCCGGTGAGGGTCTGGGGGGGCACACGGGGGGGTCTGGGGGGCACGGGGGGGAATTGGGGTTGTCCATGGAGGGGGGCTGAGGGGAATTTGGGGGGCACACGGGGGTCTGGCGGGCATGTGGGGGACTTGGGGGGTGTCCATGGAGGGGGCTGGGGGGAATTTGGGGGGCATGTGGGGGTCTGGGGGGAGTCTAGGGGGTCTGGGGGGGCACGTGGGGGTCTGGGGGGGCACACAGGGGGTGTCCATAGAGGGAGCCTGGGGGGAATCGGGGAGGGGGGGGGGCTCTGAGGGGCCATTTGGGGCTGGGGGGAGTCCAGGGGGTACCTGGGGGGGCACGTGGGGAGTTGGGGGGTGTCCATGGAGGGAACGTGGGGGGCTGCACATGGGGCTGGGGGGCAGGCAGGGTACATGGGAGGGGAGGTTTGGGGGTGCTAACGGGGGCTACACGGAGGAGAGTCCGGGGCAGCCGTGGGGCAGCCGTGGGGCAGCCGTGGGGCGCCCCCCGACCCTCCCCCCCCCCCCCCCCGCCCCCAGGGCAGTGCGTGATCCAGGTGCTGCCCCCGCTGCCCACCCGGGGGCTGGGCCCCGCCGACGTCCCGGCGCTCACCGAGCGCGTCCGCGCCGCCATGCTGGAGGCCTTCGAAGCGCTCTCTGCCGAGCTGCGCCCCACGGCGCCGCCGCCCGCCCCACAGTGACCCGCCCCACGGCCGCCCGCTGCTCCGCGGGGCCGACCCACGGCGTGGTACGCGGACCGACGCGCGGCGCGGGCTGACCCACGCGTAGGACGGGGACCGACCCCTTGGCGGGACCTATAGGAAGAGCGCGGCCCGACCCACGGCGGGACCGAGTGGGGCGCGGACTGACCCCCGAGTGGGGCGCGGACTGACCCCCGAGTGGGGTGCGGACTGACCCCCGAGTGGGGCGCGGACCCATAGCGGGACCCGTGGAACCGCCCGGACTGACCCACGGCGAGAGCTGTGGAAGAGCTCGGTCAGCCCCACGGCAGGACACACGGGGGGACCGGGGCTGACCCACGGCGGGACCCACGGGAGGGTCACAAAGTGACCCACGGCGGGACCATGGTGTGACCCACAGTGGGACCCCCCCCCCCCACGGACCGACCCACTCCAGCCCCCCACATCGGGGGGGGGGGGGGTGACGACGACGACACCCCCCACGGACTGACCCACGGACTGACCCACTCCTGACCCCCGCGTGGGGGGGGGGGCCCATCGATCGACCCACTCCAGACCCCCATGTGTGTGTGGGGGGGGGGGCACGACCCCCACGGACCGACCCACTCCAGCCCCCCACGTAGCGGGGGGGGGGGTTCCCACGGACTGACCCACGGCTCCTGTGGGGCACAGGGCTGACACCCCCCCCCCCCACCACCCTGGGGGTCCCCAATCTGTGGGGCAGCGCGCGCGTGGGTAAGATGGATGCTGATTGGCTGCCCGAACAGACCCCGCCCCCTTTTTAGGGGGCACGGCCGCGTATTTATTTTTTTTTGGGGGGGGGGGGGGACACGACACGACGCCACCCCCAGATTTTGCCAAATTTCCCTCCTGCCCTTGGCTCGGGGCCCCCCCCCCCCCGGCTTTTAATAAACACCCCTCCCCCCCCCCCAATTCGTGGGCCTCGTGATGTCACGGCGGCTGATGATGTCATCGGTGGGAACGATGCGCTCCCCACTCGTGACCCCCCATGGGGCGGGAAGCGGGGGGTGGGGGGGTGGGTGTTTGTGCTCGTGCCCGCGGGGTCACGCGTGGACGTGGGGGGTGGGCGGGATGCGGGGGGTGGGGGTGGGGGGGGTGGGGGGTTGGGCTTCCTGGGTCAGCGCCGCCGCTGCCGCCTCCATTGTCCGCGGGGCCGCGGCGTGGAACGGGAGAGGAACCGGGGAGTGGGGGGGGTCCTCACCTTCCACGCACCCCCCCCCCCACTACATCCCCACCCCCCCTTGCAGGAACGGGGGGGGGGCTCAGCGAAACCCCCCCCCCCCCCCCCCCCGGATTGGGGGTCCCCACCTTGGTGCTGCCGGGAACAGGGGGGGGTCCCTCACTCACCCCCACCCCCCCCCCTTTTGCTGCCGGTACCGGGGGGGTCTCTCACCGCCCCCCCCCCCAACACAGGAACCGGTGCGGGGGGGTCTCACCCTTCCCTGGCAGCGGCGGGGTGGGGGTGGGGGGCTCAGCAGGATGCGTCCCCAGGGGTGACACCCCCCCACCCCCCCCCCCAGCCCCGGCCATGTCCCCCCGTAAAGCCAAACGAGTCGAAGCCGCCGCGATTCCGCCGCCGGTGACCCCCCCTCAACCCCCCCCCGGCGTTTCCCCGGGTATCCGGAAACGCAAAGATTTCGTGGCGCAACCGGGGACGCGTTCGGAAGAAAACCCCAACATCTGCGTGGAGTGCGGGCAAAGTTTCGCCCAGAGCTCCGGCCTCGCCAGCCATCGCCGCAGCCACGCGGCCGCCCGACCCCACCGCTGCCCCGACTGCGGCAAAAGCTTCGGCGTCAGCTCCAGCCTCAGCCGCCATCGTCGCATCCACACCGGCGAGAAACCTTTCGCCTGCTCCGATTGCGGCAAAAGCTTCAGCGACAAATCCAACCTCACCCAGCACCGGCGCGTCCACACCGGCGAGAAACCGTACCGTTGCGGCGACTGCGGCAAGAGCTTCAGTCGGAGCTCGCACCGTAAGAAACATCTCCGGCACCTCCCGGCAAACAAACGACCGTCGCGGTGCGGTTCCCAACCTCGGGACGGAATCGTCGGCGCCGGTCCGGCTAAGACGAGACGTAAAACGCCGACGCTCAACACTTGCGGCGAGTGTTGGCAAAGTTTCGGTCAGAACGCCGATTTGGTGAAACACATGCGTATCCACACCGGCGAGAAACCGTTCCAGTGCGGTCACTGCGGCAAACGCTTCAGCGTCAGCTCCAACCTCTTCCGCCATCGCCGCATCCACACCGGCGAGAAACCGTACGCCTGCGCCGACTGCGGCAAGAGCTTCACCGACAAATCCACCCTCACCCAGCACCGGCGTACCCACACCGGCGAGAAACCGTACGTCTGCGGCGTCTGCGGCAAGGGCTTCAGCCACAGCTCGCATCACAAGCGCCACGAGAAGATTCACCGCGGCGACGGGCCCCTCCTGGCGTTCGCCCCCCGGCCCTTCTGAGGACGCCGGTGATGTTGGCGCTGCCGGTGATGTCGGCACCACCCTGGTGATGTCGGCGCCACCCGTGATGTTGGCGTCACCGTTGACGTCGGCGCCGGCTGTGATGTCGGCGCCACCCTGGTGATGTCGGCGCCACCCTGGTGATGTTGGCGCCACCCCGGTGATGTCAGCGCCGCCTGTGATGTCAGCACCACCCTGGTGACGTCAGCACCGCCGGTGATGTCGGCGCCACCCGTGACGTCGGCGCCACCCCGGTGACATCAGTGCTGCCAGTCATGTCAGCGCCGCCCGTGACGTCAGTGCCGCCGGTGATGTCAGCGTCGCCTGTGACGTCGGTGCCACCCCGGTGATGTCGGCGCCACCCGTGACATCGGCGCCACCCCGGTGACGTCAGTGCTGCCAGTCATGTCAGCGCAGCCCGTGATGTCGGCGCCACCATTGACGTCAGTGCCGCCGGTGATGTCAGCGCCGCCCATGATGTCAGCGCCGCCCACGATGTCGGCGCCACCGTTGACGTCAGCGCCACCTGTGACATCGGCGCCGCCCGTGATGTCGGTGCCACCCCGGTGATGTCAGCGCCGCCCCGGTGATGCCGATGCCGCCCCGGTGACGGCCCTTGGGACGCTGCGCCCAGGGGACCCTCTCTTGCCTCGTTAGGAAGCTCTTAATTAGCGTTTTCAACCTTCCTTCGTCCCTGGGGGGGGGGGTTCTCCCCTGGATTTTTTTTTTGGGGGGGGTGTCTTCACCCCCGGCCGTGGCGCCACTCGAGCTGGGGGGGGTCCTGGCCCCCCCCCCCCCCAATCCCGGCCCTCCCGGTGGGTTTGGCGGCGCCGTGGGAACAAATCTGGATGGAACCCCCCCTCCCCCCCCCCCCGGCTCGTCGTTTCGGGGGGAAATTCCCCTCAATGAGGAATTTTTTTTGGGGGGGGTGGGGGGTGTCAGAGAGCAGCGTGCACCCCCAGGGTCCTCCTGCCCCCCCCCCCCGAGTGGGGGCTGAGCCCCACGTTTGTAGATTGGGGGGGGGCCACCGACCCCACGCGGGATTTGGGGTGGGATGAAGGCGGGGGGGGGGGACCCCCCCATGTTCCACCCCCCTCCCGCTCCGGGGGTGCGCCCTGCCCTTGGGGGGGGGTGGGGGACCCCGAAAGCGGCTGCCCACGGGTGGGGGTGGGGGGGGGTATGGGGGGGGGGGGGGTGTCGCGTTCAGGGGCGGCTGTCGGGGGGGGCTGTCGGCTGTCGCGGGGGGGGGGGGGGAGGATGTCGGGGTTTGAGCTTCCTGGGTCAGGCACCGCCGCCTCCATTGTCGGCCGGAGCCGGGCGGAGCCGCGCGGGCAGCGACCCCCCCCTCCCCCCCCACTGCCCGACCCCCCCCTCCCCCCTCCACTGCCGACCCCCCCCCCCCCCGCCGCTGCCCCCTCCGGGATCGCGGAGTGGGGCAGCCCCGACCCCCCCCCCCCCCGGTGCTGCGTGGGGCTGGGACCCCCCCCCCACTGCCCCCCCCCGATCCTGTGGGGTGCCCCCCCCCCCATCCATCTCACCGGCGAGGCTCCATCCCCCCCAACCCCCCCCCCCCCAATCCAGCCAACCGCTCGCAGCTGATTCCCCCCTCCCCCAACCCCCCAAACACACCCCCCCCTCCATTTTTGGGGTGACCCCCGTCATGTCCCCCCGAAAACCCCGGGGTGCTGTGGGCAAGAGCCCGGAGAGGAAGAAGAAGCCCCCCAAGAAGAACAAGCGCAAGGCGGAGAAGCCGAAGCGCGGCCCCCCCGAGCACGAAGAGGAAGAGGAAGGGGAAGAGGAAGAGGAAGCGGCGGCGGCGGCGACTCGTTTCCTTCCCCCGGCCAAGGGCGATCGCCCGAATTTATGTTCGGAGTGCGGGAAGAGTTTCCTCCACGGCTCGGACCTGGTGAACCACCAACGCATCCACACCGGCGCCAAACCCTTCGTCTGCGGCGATTGCGGCAAAAGCTTCCGGCAGAGCTCGACGCTCATCACCCACCGGCGCATCCACACCGGCGAAGCGCCTTACGCCTGCGGTTACTGCGGCAAGAGTTTCCGCGTCAGCTCCAACTTCGTCCGCCATCGACGAATCCACACCGGCGAGAAACCGTACCGTTGCCCGGCGTGCGGCAAAAGCTTCGCCGACAAATCCACCCTCACCCAGCACCAACGCGTCCACACCGGCGAGAAACCGTACCGTTGCGCCGACTGCGGCAAGAGCTTCAGCCGCAGCTCCCACCGCAAACGGCATCTCCGTAACCCCCCCGCCAAAGGCCGCGGGCGATGCGACCGTCGCGGCGGCGCCGAGCCGTCGCCGCCGTTGTCGCCGGCCAAACCCAAGGATGCCAAAACTGGGAAGAAACCGTCAACCATCGAGGTGCCCAACACTTGCGCTGAGTGTTGGCAAAGCTTCGGCCAGAGCTCGGATTTGGTGAAACACATGCGCGTCCACACCGGCGAGAAACCGTACGCCTGCCCGCACTGCGGCAAACGCTTCAGCGTCAGCTCCAACCTCACCCGCCATCGCCGCATCCACACCGGCGAGAAACCGTACGCCTGCTCCGACTGCGGCAAGAGCTTCACCGACAAATCCACCCTCACCCAGCACCGGCGCGTCCACACCGGCGAGAAACCGTACGTCTGCGCCTACTGCGGCAAGAGCTTCAGCCGTAGCTCGCATCACAAGCGCCACGAGCGGACCCACGCTGACGACCCCCCCCTGCCCCTCTGGACCTGCCCGCCCCACGGTTTCTAACCGGCACCGGCGGCGTTTTTTTCCAACCACCCCCCCCCACCACCAACCTCGACGTTTCGATTGGGTCGTACGGACGTAACCGGGACGGCAAATTTACCGGCGCCGCGGGGTCGGAGCTGCCGTGTGCGGTGGGGCAAATATCCAACCCCCGCCCCGTGTTTGTGGGGTGCAACGTGCTCGGACGGGGGGGGGGGGAAACGACCCCAGGAGCCCTTTCCAGCAGATTTAATCAAAATCCTTTCTTTTCTCCTCAATTTTCTTCGGGGGCGCTGAGCTTCGACTGGATTCAGGCTGGGTTTGGGTTTTGGTTTTGTTTTTTTTTTAAAATTTTGGGTTTTCGCCGTCGCTTTGGGTTTCCCCAGGGGTTTTTTTAAAAAAAAAAAAAAAAAAGCATTTCCCAAGTATTAAAAAAAACCCAAAACACCCTAAACCAACCCAAGCTGACCCAAAGTTAATAAAATAAATAAAATATTGTCTTTTTTTTTTTTTTTTTGAAGTTTGAGCTTTTTTGGAGTGTTTTCGGAGCAGAGGGAGGTGCGACGACGCCGGATGCCGACGGTGGCGGGGGCAGGACGGAGCTGACGGGAGGCTGGGGGGGGGGGTGTCGGGGGGGGTTTGGGGCACTAAGGGTGGGGAACAGCCCCCGGACCCCCCCCCCTCCCCCAGGGTCTATTTTTAGCCCCGTTCTGGGGATTTTGGCATTTGTTTTTTTTTACGGCACCGGTGCAGCGGAGCATCCCCGGTCCTGTGTCTGGGGGGGGGGGGGTGGGGGGGGTGGGGTGTGGGGGGGGGCCCTGCCCTCCCCCCCAGTGCCGCTCCCGGCTCAGCCGCGTCTCTCCCGGTGGGTGAAGCGCTGTGAAGGGGACGTCGCAGCCGAGGGGGTCGTCACCCGCAAAAAAAACCCAAAAGGACCCGAAAAAAGGGAGCGGGGCGGGGTGCACGGCCCCCCCCACCCTATAGGAACCGCACCATATATATACACACTAAAAAAACCCCACAAAACCCAAAACCCCTGGATTTTGGGGCCCTGAGCATTTTGCAGCACTGGGGGGGGGGGGTTTGCAGCAGGACCCCCCCCCCCCCCAAATTTCACCATCCTGGTGCTGAAGGTGCAGAAAAGGGATTTCACCCTTTTTTTGTTTTTTGGTTTTTTTTTTACGTATGGATGTACGAGCGCGGGCAGGATCCAGCTGTGGCGGGGGGGGATGACACACACCCAGATGTTTCGGTGCCAGACAACACCCCCTTATTCCAAGAGTGCCCCCCCCCCCGGAATAACACCGAGCCGCGATCGCTTTGCTTTTTCCTCGAACGACGGCGAAAGCGGGACGGAGTAATAACGACGACAGCAACGAAGGCGAAGTAATTATTATTCAAATTTTTGGGGTGGTTTTTTTGGGTTTTTTTGATTTTTTTTTTTTTTGTTACTCTGTTCTACAGTCGCTACCGACCCATCCTACCTACCCAACCCCTACGCCCCCCCCCCCCCCAACCACCCCCCTGCCCTCCGCACAATCCCCCCCCCCCCCAGCCTTACGGCTCATCCCGCTACTCCTCGTCCCAACGGCCCCTCCGGCGCGCGCCGCACCGTACTCCGGCGCCGTCGGCCGCGCCGAAACCTCCCCCCCCACCCCATCCCCGTCCCCGTGTCGCACGCGTGTGTGTGTGTGTGTGTGGTGTGTCCCCCCCCCCACCCCCTAGCAGGGCTGGCTGGGGTACGGCCAGAGGGGCAGGAGGGAGACGGGATTTTGCCCGGCGTGGGTTCGCTGATGTCGCTTATGATGCGAGCTACGGCTGAAGCTCTTGCCGCAGTAGGCGCAGACGTACGGTTTCTCGCCGGTGTGGATACGCCGGTGCTGGGTGAGGGTGGATTTGTCGGTGAAGCTCTTGCCGCAGTCGGAGCAGGCGTACGGTTTCTCGCCGGTGTGGATGCGTTGGTGGCGGATGAGGTTGGAGCTGACGTTGAAGCGTTTGCCGCAGTGCGGGCAGGCGTACGGTTTCTCGCCGGTGTGGATGCGCATGTGTTTCACCAAATCCGAATTCTGGCTGAAGCTTTGCCAACATTCGGCGCAAGTGTTGGGGATGGCCACGGTCGGCGGCTTTTCACCGCCGGCACCATCCCGGCGACGCCGTTTCGCCGGGGAGTTGCCGGGGGGCTGCTTGGGGCGGCCGAAGCTTTTCCCGCAGTCGACGCACTTGTACGGTTTCTGGCCGGCGGAACGCGGTGCTGATCCGGCGACGACGGTACCGGACCCCACCTCCTTCCCGCAGTCCCGGCAGCTCCGCGGGTTGCCGCCAGCGTGGGTTCGCCGATGCCGGAGGAGGTTGGCTCCCAGACCGAAACTTTTGCCGCAGTCGAGGCAGGCGAAGGGTTTCTCCCCGCCGTGGCTACGCCGGTGCGACGCCAACGCCGCGCTCTGCGCGAAGCTCTTGCCGCACTCCACGCAGATGTTGGGGTGCTCCCCGCCGGCCGCGCGTTGACGGACCACCGTCTCCTTACGTTTTCGCCCGCCGCGGCCGCGGGACGCGGTTTCGGCCTCGGCGGCGGCGGCGACCTTGCCGTGGTCAGCTTGGGGGGCTGCGGACCCTCTGCAGCGCTTCGGTGACATGGTGCTGGGGTATGTGTGGGGGGGTGTGTGTGAGGGGGGGTCGGTGGCACTTTTTTTTTGGGGGGGGGGGGGGTCCCCGCTACCTGCAGCGACAAGGGGAGAAGCCGGCGCTGAGCGCGTCGCTCCCACCAGAACCGGCACCCCCCCGGCTCAGACTTGGGGGGGGGGGGGGCGATGCCCAAATACCCTCCCCCACCCCCCTCCCTGGTTCGGCTGCCCCAACCCCCCCCCCCCCCTCCGACCCCCCCCCCCCCCCCCCCTTTGCCCGCGGTGTCCCGGTACCCGCTGCGGTTCCCGCCCCGGTCCCGGTTCCCCCCCCCCCCCCCCAAACCCTTCCCCCCCCCCCCTTTTATCCTCTCCCCCCCCCCCCCTCCCTCCCCCCCTCCCCCCAAACCCCCCGTTCGCCCCGTCCGGGCGCTGCCGGGGCCTCGCCGGTGCCGGGCGGACAATGGAGGCGGCGGCGGCAGCGCTGACCCAGGAAGTTCAACCCCCGGGGGCTGCTCCGAGGAAGGCGGCGAGGGGGAGACCCCGGCCCCCCCCTAATCCCCATCCCCCCCCCATCCCCATCCCCCCCCCAATCCCCATTCCCCCCCCCATCGCCCCCCCCCCAGACCCCCACCCTGTGTTCCCCCCCCCCGCCCCCCCCAGCATCAGCCCCCTCCTCATCCGCATTCGCATGGGGAAGCTCATGGAGGGGGGGGGCGGACACCACACACACACACGATGGCGAGGGGGTCCCCACGGATTTCGGCACACACCCCCCCCCCCCCCCCAGAACACAGAGGCGTGCGGAGCCCGCGGCCGGCGAACAACGATTCTTTACTAGGGCAGCGGGGAATGAAACGGGGGGGGGAACACACACACACAATCCCCCCCACCACCACCCCGGGGGGGGGGGTCCCGCTCCAAGCGTCGCGGCGTCGGCTGCTCCGACAGCCCCGTTGCAGACGGCCGTCGCCGAATCGAGGAGTTATGGGACCCTTCGTGCTCATGCAGGGAGGAGAAAGCCGCGGCGTGAGGCTCCGCTTTGGGGTGTCCCCCCCCTCCCCTTTCCACCCCCTCCCCTTTATTCCCACCCCCCCCCACACACACACACAGACAGGTAAAAGGCTCGGCCCCATCTACACGACGGCCACGGCGTGACGGAAAGGCGGCTCGAAGCGTCGCGAGCCATCGGCCACCCACCCGGCACGGGCTTCCCACCGCCGCGGCCAGGGAATCGCCACGGGCAGCCGGTGCCGGTGCCGCATCCCCGTTGTCGCGCGTGGGAGAAGCGAAACATCCCCTCGAGTCCGTCCCCACCGCGGCTCCGCTCCCTCGGGCTCAGGACTGGGCGGGGGTCTCGGTTGCCGGCGCAGCTCGGCACATCTCCCGCTCCCCCCCACCCCACCGGCGCGGCCGGAAGCCCCCGGTTTTCCTTAGAGCCGCATCCAGCCCCATCCATCTCAGCCCTCACCCCACCCCCCCCACCCAACACACCCCAAAAAACCAGCGTCGGGTGCCTATCCCAGATGAACCCGTTGGTGCCTGATGAGCGCCGAGCTGACGATGAAGCTCTTGCCGCAATCGCCGCACTGGTAGGGCTTCTCGCCGGTGTGGGTACGCAGGTGGGTGATGAGCGCCGAGCTCTGCTTGAAGCTCTTCCCGCAGTGCGGGCATTGGTAGGGGGTCTCGCCGGTGTGGATACGTTGGTGACGGATGAGCGCCGAGCTTTCGAAGAAGCTCTTGCCGCAACCGGTGCACTGGTAAGGTTTCTCGCCGGTGTGGGTACGTTGGTGCTTGAGGAACGCCGAGCTGTAGCTGAAGCTCTTGCCGCAGTCGGCGCATTTGTAGGGCCGTTCGCCCAGGTGGGTCCTCTGGTGCGTGTTGAGGTTGGAGCTACGGTTGAAGCTCTTCCCGCACTGGGGGCACTTGTAGGGTCGTTCGCCGGTATGGATGCGTTGGTGGACGACGAGATCGGAGCTCCAGCTGAAGCTTTTCCCGCATTTGGCGCAGGCGTAGGGACGTTCGCCGGCGTGCAGCCGCTGGTGCTTCGCCAGGTCCGAGCTCTGGCCGAAGCTTTTCCCGCAGTCGGGGCACTTGTAGGGTCTGTCCCCGCTGTGGATGCGTTGGTGGGCGTTGCGGTTCGAACTGCGGGTGAAGCTCTTCCCGCAGTCCAGGCACTTGTAGGGTTTTTCCCCCGTGTGCAACCGTTGGTGGATCAGCAGCTCCGACCGCCGGGAAAAGGTCTTCTCGCACTGCCGGCAGGTTTTCGGGGCGTCTCCCCTTCGCGCCCGTCGACCCCCTCGACCGCCGGTCACCGCACCGCCGCGGGGAGGACGCGTCAGATGTTCCTCGGGGGGATCCCGGGGGTCCCAGGGTGGGTCGCGGCGGCTTTGGCAGGCGTCCCCGAGCACGGGGGACTGGGGGACGCCCTCCTCTGCCCCCCGCGACAGGATGACGTCCAGCTCCGCCATCTCGGGACCGTCCGGTTCGGGACCCTCCTCCTCCTCGTTCTCACTCCCCATCCCGTCATCTGCAGAGAGAGACGACGCGGTGATTTTCTGGGGGGAGGGAGCCCAAAAAATCCCAGGGGACACCGCGGACGACACCCCCAAACCTGCGTCCCGTCCGTCCTCACCTGCGGGGGCCACCCTGAGGATTTCCCATTCCTTGGAATCGTTCGGATCCGGCACCCCCAGCTCTTCCTCCAGCTCCAGCCGGGAGATGACGTTGGGTTTGGGAATTGGGAAGTCTGCTCCGGAAAAATGGGGAGGGGGGGAAAAGATATTGGGTTTGTTACGGGTCCGTTACATGGGGGTTATTAAATGCTATGCATATATATATATATATATAAAAAAGATATATAGAGATAAAAATTTTATATATATATATATGTACTTTCTAAAGGAAACACGGCATTTTGGGTTGAGGCGAGCAGCTAGGAGAGAAAGGCGATAACGGGCTTTATTTTTTTTTTTTTTATTTTTTTTTTTTGGCGGCGAAGCACCGGCGCGTGGCGGGGCAGGTGTCGACACGCTGGCGCGAGCGTGCGACGCCGCCGGCCTTACCCAGCAGGATCAGGGACTCGTAGCTGTCCTGCATGATGCCGATGCCGCCCGCCGCTTCGAAACCCGGCAGCACCTGCAAGAGAGGGAAAGGGGGTTCAGGGGTACCCCCCCCCCACATGCACACCCCCCCCGATGTGGGGAACGGAGCTTGTCGCGGTCCCCGTTAACCGGGCGGATGCTTCGGTGGGTATGGGGGGGGGGGGGGGGGTCGTTAGCCGGACCACCCGCGCTGCGCTCGGATGGGGATGCGGGGTCCGAGCATCTCCCCTCGGAGCGCAGGGGGACCCCCGGTACCTGCGGGGTGGGGTGGGGGGGAGCGGAACCGGGGGAGGTGGGTGCAGGGTGGGGGGGTGTGTGTGTGTGATGCTCGGGGTGATGCTCCGGGGGTCCCGTGTCCGGTGTCCCCATCCCCGTGTTCCCCCCCCCCCCCCCCCCCAACCTCGGGCTGCCGCGGTCCCGGCTGCTCGGGGAAGAGCCGCCGGCCGCCTTCGGGCTGCTCCGCCCCGGCTCCCGGATGGAGGAGCCGCCGGTGACCCAGGAAGTTCAGCCTCCGCCGCCGTCACCGGGGAGGTGCGGAGGGAAGCGGGGGCGAGGAGCGGCGGAGAGGAGCGGCGGAGCTTCACCCCCCCCGCCCCCCAATCCTCCATCCTCCATCCCTGCCGGCGGGGGCGGGGGGAGACGGCGGGGGGGGGGGCGGGCTGCTTCTGCCCTCCTCATCCCCATCCTCATCCTCATCTCCATCCTCATCCTCATCCCTCCTCCCACCTGTGTGCCCATCCACACCCCTGTCCTCATCCTCATCCCCATCCTCATCCTCATTCCCGTTGCCATCCCTGTCCTCATCTTCATCCCCATCCTCATCCTCATCCTCGTTGCCATCCCTGTCCTCCTCCTCCTCTTCCCCGTCCCTGTCTTCATCCCTGTCCTCATCCTCATCCCTCCTCCCACCTGCATGCCCATCCTCATCCTCATCCCTGCCCTCATCCTTGTCCCCATCCCCATCCTCATCCTCACCCCCGTCCCTCCTCCCACCCGTATCCCCATCCCTGTCCCCCTCCCCGTTCCCACCTCCCCCCCCCCCATTGTCCCCCGTCCCGGTGCACCCCGCAGGGTGACAGCAAGGGACAGGCAAAGGTGACCAGACCCCCCCCCACCCCCCCCAGCTGCCCTCAGGGGTCCTCCCGCTCCAGAGGGGACGCGGGGAGGTGGGTGCCCAACCCACCCCCCCACCGGCAGAGATCCAGCCTGGCCAGCTCGGCTTCCCGGGGGGGATTTATCCTGCCGGGTCTGGACCAGCCTTGGCCGCTTCACCCCCCCCCCCCGCCATCGTCTGCCGTCCTGGGAGAGCTGCGGCTGGGGGGGGGGACGCCGGGGATCCCCCCATCTCTGAGCCGCCCCTGCGTCAGCCTCAAAAAGAGACGGCGGGAACCGCGGGGCCAGAAGGCGCCTCCAACACCCAAAACTCAGAGACCCGCCTTGCACCCCAACCTCCGCATCCCTTTTCGGGTGAAAACCACCAAATTCCTTCGCTTTCCCCCACCCGTGAAATAACGGCAGCCGGCCGCCGTTCGGCGGGGAGGGCTCAGGAGTTTTGGCAAGATCCCCAGCGCCGGACGGCGCGTCTCGACGATGCTTCACCCCAGATCCGCTGCCCGCCACCCCGACCCAGCCGCGCGCCGGTGGCCGCCGCTGAGGGATGGCAGATTTTATTACCGAACGCCACACAGAGAAAAAAAAAAAAACCAAAACAACAAAAACCTCGGGGAGGGGACGCCGGGGCGGCACGGGGAACGGTCAGAGGGATTTTCCGTGCCGCAGGCGCCAGTGGGTGATGACGTTGGAGCTCTGGGTGAAGCTCTTGCCGCAGTCGGGGCAGACGTAGGGTCGCTCGCCGGTGTGGACGCGCTTGTGTTTGGTGAGCGCGGAGCTGGTGGTGAAGCTCTTGCGGCAGTCGGGGCAGACGTAAGGCCGCTCGCCGGTGTGGACGCGTTGGTGGGTGGTGAGGTGGGCGAACTGGCTGTAGCCGCGGCCGCACTCCCCGCAGCGGTACGGCTTCTCGGGCAGGTGGGTTCGGCGGTGCCGCAGCAGGTAGGAGCTGGTGGAGAAGCTTTTGCCGCAGTCGGGGCAGGCGAAGGATTTCTCGGCGCGGTGAGTGCGTTGGTGCTTGGCCAGCAGCGAGCTGTCGGTGAAAGCTTTGCCGCACGCCGGGCAGGGGTAGGGCCGCTCGCCGGTGTGGGCGCGTCGGTGGATGGTGAGCGACGGGCAGTCCCGAAAACTCTCGCCGCAGTCGGGGCAGCGGTAGGGTCGTTCGCCCGTGTGAAGCCGTTGGTGCCGGGTGAGGTTGGAGCTGCTGCCGAAACGCCGCCCGCACTCGGGGCAGGGGTAGGGCCGTTCGCCCGTGTGCGTCCGCCGGTGCTTCACCAGGTCCGAGTTAACGTTGAAGCTTCGGCCGCAGTCGCGGCAACGGTAGGGCCGTTCGCCGGTGTGAAGCCGTTGGTGTGTGAGGAGGTGGGAGCTCTGCCCGAAGCAGCGCCCGCACTCCGGACAGGCGTAGGGCCGTTCGCCCAGGTGGCTGCGGCGGTGGGTCAGCAGGTTGGAACGCAGGCTGAAGCTCTTCCCGCACGCCTCGCACGTGTTGGGGCGCGACCGCGACGTCCCGCTACTTCCGTCGCGTTCCTGCTCCGTCTCCTGCCCGGGGGACGTGCCCCCCGTCTCCGTGAGCTCCTCCTGCGCGTCACCTGCTGGGGAAGATGACGGGCGATGGGGCGACGGCGCCCGGGAGGGGAGGGACGGGACGGGGAGGGGGTGCCAATGCAGCTGAGCCCGACGCCGAGCCCAGCACCATCCCGGTACCTGCTCCGGCGTCTCCCCGGTTCGCTCCTGCCTTGGGGCCGTGGGCACCTGGGTCCATGCGGGGCTGGGAGCGCTGTGTCCCCTGGGGAGAGGAGAAGAGGAATCGGGGAGGGGGGGTGGGCTTGCCTGAGACAAGTGGTTTCAGGGCTGGGCCCCCCCCTTCCAACACCCCGGCATCAGCAGCACGGGGGCTGCCGGCACCCCGGGAGCGGCCGGGGCTCTCTGAAGGGCAGGCGCGCTCCCCCAGGCCCCCCCCAGGCCCCTTTTTGGCTCAGCAGCCCACTTCGGACCCTCAACACCCCCTCCAGAGTCCCTCCTGGGGCCTTGCTGACCCTGGAGCACCCGCTCGCTGCTGCCAGGCAGGATCCCCAGAGGACCGCCGCACTCTGCTCCGAGCCCCCCTGGCCCCTCAACACCCCTCCCGAGGCGTTTTTCTGTCCTTCACTGCTGTTCCAGCCGCAGCGCTCAGCACTTTCTGATTTTTCTCTTTTTTTCTGTTGTTTGTTTCAGCCCTACTCTCGCGTTTTTTGTCTTTTGGGACCCCGTTACGGGAGTCGGCTGGAGAAACCTCGGGAGTCTGGGCGAATGGGAGCCGCCGTTGGTGATTTATGGCGAATAATTCGCTCTGCAGCCGGGGATATTTCAGAGAACGAACCTTACGCGATGGAATTCTGCTCTGGCAGCCTGTCCTGTCCGAAGGCAGCGCCGGTGCCAGCCTGGCAGCGCGCGCAGTCTCGGCGGACGCAAACGCCAACAACGCCGTCTTTTCTTTTCCAGACAGAAAAACTCAAGCGCGTCGTTCCTGTGGGTACGTTTAATGAACTACTTTCCCATGTCGCTTTGTATAATCTCAGCTTATTTATATCTACGTAAAGAAAAGTTTGCGTTCCACCCACTACAATTAAGTTTAATTACCGACCTGACCAGGTTGTGGGCGCGACGTACGATGCCACAGCGAGGGAGCGGGTGGCGGTGTCTCCGGCAGCGGGGACGTTTTCGTTATTCCGGTTTTTACTGCCTATTATTTACTTTAAAACATTTAGAATAAAAACTTAAGCACCAATAGCTAGAACAGTCTTTACGAGTAAATAACGCCTAGACTCCAGCTAACGCGCAAAACTTTACAGACTGTGATTACTCCTAAATTATATTATAAAATTACGAGCAGCAAAATAAAAGTTAGAGAGCACTAACTGGGATTAATGTCTGTAGAGAAACAACTCTAGTTAGTATTAAAAAATAAATCTATTTATTTTTAGTATAATAAGCTAGTTAATCCCGCTTAGAAGTAAAGCGACGATTGAAACGTTACAGTGCAAATAAAATATATGTTGTTTAGGGATGAGTCATGACCTAATTTAACCCAGCTATCCCTTAATGAACCAGGCGGTAATTATTCCTAATCTGTACCTTAATTAAAAAAAGTAAAAAGCAATCCTTTTTTAAGCAATAAAGGCAGAAATTACGTAGCTAACTTTAAATATAGCCATTATTAAATAAAATTGCAGGCGTTAATGACTCCCAATCAGAAGCAAAAATAAGAGTTTTAGAATTTAAAATGGAAACAGAAGGGGAAAGCTAATAAGGGGTGTTGAATACATAAATTATAACACAGCTGTAAATAAGTTCGTAGGCAATAATGGCTCTGGCTTAAACCGAAATAGTAATCGAAGCTTTATAATTTTAAATAAAGAGAAATAAACACAAGTCATTAAATACTGGCTGTGTTTAAAGTTAAGTATTAAGAAAATTCACAGGCGGTAACGATTCTCAACCAAAGCTAGCAGCGTTCAAAAACTGAGATTTTAAAGTAGAATTAGAAAATTAAAAGAGAGTCACGACTGCCCAAATTTAAACATTTTTAGGGACACCCCCCCCCCCCCAAAGCACAGGTATGAATTACTTCCAAGAGGAGCTACAATAAAAGTAAACCCAGCGCAAATTAAATTTGAGTAGTACGCAATTAAACTGAATTTTAAAAACATTTAGAACAGCAGTTGGGCATCACTAACGCCTCTCACTTATTTAATAACGCCAATATTGACGCATTAACGATGCCCGAGCAATACCATCGCAAGAAAAATTTCCAGATACTACGCAGAGATAGAACACTAATGGGGAGCAGCTTCCTATACTACCACCTTATCGCAGTTACGGTGATTGCATCACTAATTAATTCAGTTTCTAATTCACAATACGCAATCAGGATTTGGAATAATTAACCCTTCCCTCCGCCTCACTTTTCACCGCTTCATCTCCTCTTCCCCGCAGCCGCAGATAACCGGAATCCTCCCCGGGCGCTAACCGCTCACTCGTGACGTTCGATGACAGCGTGTTATTTAACCGGGCTGTTCAAATGATGCAATATTACCTAAAAAAACAACTTGATGAGGCTCCCCGAGGGAACCAGCCCCCCATTACCCCCCCCCCAGCTGCTGCCCTACCTTCCCCAGCGCCAGCTCCTCCGGCCGGAGCCGCCACAGCCCGGGACAGGCATCAGCAGGGGCTCTCTGCACCTGTAATAACCGTTATTACGTCAACAGGCAAGGAATTGCGTCACGCAAACCGGAGCCTTCGCCCCGCCTCGTCATGAAAAGACCCTCCCAAGCTCCCGGGCCCGCAGGGAAACGAACGAACCGGCACCGCCCGGGACCGAGAGCGGCCATCAGCGCTGCGGTACGGCCCTTACCGCGCTCCAGGATGCCGGAAGCGACCGTCGGACCGCCGGAAGTCGCGCTCTATCGGCCGGAAGTGATCCAACTCACCGGAAGCGCCAGGGAGTGCGCCGGAAGTCGCGCTCTATGGACCGGAAGTAATGAATCTCACCGGAAGTGCTAGACAGGCCACCGGAAGTCGCACTCTAGCAGCCGGAAGTAACCCACTCCACCGGAAGTGACACTTAGTCCGCCGGAACTTGCGTTCTATGGGTATGCAGGCCTCCAGATCACCGGAAGTGCTTGTCAGTCCTCCGAAAGTCGCGCTCTATGGGCCGGAAGTCCTCCACACAACCGGAAATGCCCGTCAGTCCGCCGGAAATTGCACCCCATGGGTTGAAAGTCCTCCAGTTCAACGGAAGTCCACGTCAGTCCTCCAGAAAGTGCACTCTATGGCCGGAAGTACTCCACCCAACCGGAAGCGCCTGTCAGTCCTCCGGGAATCGCGCTCTATGGGCCGGAAGTCCTCCAGATGACCGGAAGTGCCCCTCAGTGCTCGGGGAGTCATACTCTATGGACCGGAAGTCCTCCAGATCACAGGAAGTGCGGGTGACCATGGAGTGTGGCCGTGCTGGTTCCTGGGGGCTTTTGGTCCTGATTCCTGCCTGCCCGCGAAGGGCATTTGCAGCCAGCGCAGTTGGAGCAGTGGTTGGAGCAGGAGCCTGGGGGCAGCTCCCTGCAGGATGAGCACGGGGAGTGGGGGGCGGAGGCGGGGGGCACTCACAACTCAGGCACCCCCTTCTCTTCCTTCTGGGCACCCCCAAACTTTGCCAGCACCCCCTGTCCCCAGGATGCCCCTGCTCTCTCAGCATCCTTCTACACCACACAGTCCTGTTGGGACCAAGACTGATTGGTCTTTCCCTAATCCCCTTCCTCGCTGGGCACTCGGGACAGGCGGCTGCGGCTCGTTGCTGCTTTTTGGGATGGGGCTGAGTGTGGGAAAGCATCTTGGTAACCGAGTGGCTTTAGGTGCAGCAGCAGAGGAACCTTCTGAATGGAGAAAAAATTTCTCCACTCCGGGCACAGCTGCCATGTCCCAACACTTTAAGCCCCCCCACCCTCCCCCCCATCTTGTCCCCTTCTCCCTCACTCCCCACGAGCTCCCAGCTCTTATCGGGCTGCAGGGACACTGCTGGGCTCCTCCTGGACGGCCCAACATCACAATGAAGCTCCAAGTTTTGCACCATCACCCACAACAAACAGCCTTCTTTTGCCTTTCTTTTTCTCCTTTTTCCTTTCTGAGGACTGAGGGGCTCCTGCCTTTCACTCCAGAACACACCAATGTCCTGAAACACCAAAGAACCCCAAGAGATGGACCCAGTGCAACTGGCTCGGGTGGACAATTCCCCGGGGTCTGGTTGGGGGTTTGCTCCTTGCTTCAGTGACAGTGGTCATGCACAAGACAATCAGCCCTTTTTGGGAAAGGGAACAGTTATTTCTGGGTGCCAAACCTGTCCTGGTGCTGTTCCCCAGCACAGGCTGCCGGGAGAGGTGCAGCTCTGGGAAAAGCCACCTTCAGCAGCTCCCATCCAGGCAGGAATGGGGGGGGGGATGTTGGTTTCCTTTTCTATTTTACGCTTGGACGTTTATTTTATGACTCTGGACGTTGGTACGTGGTTGTGAAACCTCAGCTCATGGTGTGGGGGATGGAGCCTGAAGTCACTCCCACAGGCAGGAAGTCTGCACCTGATACTGGGCAAAGGTTTGGATTTATTGGGCAGCCTGGTGCCTCCCACAGATCGTGCCCGTCCGGTGAGCGACTTTTCTTTCCGCAGGGGATTTAGAATATTTCCTTTTCTTTTGAGTCTTGTCAGGGATTTGGAATAAACGCTGGTGAGGGGGAGTGGGGCAGAGCAGGGGGCTGCACCGGGGAGCTGTGTGCAGTCCCGCCCTTGAGCAACGGTTTGTTCAGCCGTTGGGGTGCTGGTGCAGGTGGTTTGGTGGGATTTCTGGAGCCTCTCTGGGGGCAAGTGCAGCCCTTCTTCCCCATCCCCTCTCCACCAGCTGTAACCCCCCATCGCCCTCCCTCTGCCTCCCTTCCCCTCCCTCTTCTCCAGCTCCAGACGCAGATGTGGCTACTCCTGAGTTATTTGGTGACTCTGCTCATCCTGCGGCTGGGATCAGGTAGGGATCCTGCAGGGCTGGCGGGGGGGTTTCTCCCTCTCCAGGTTGCAGCTGTGGGGCAGGGGAGCTGCCGTGGGGTGGGGGGAGCCCAGCACAGAGCTGGGCCCTGCATGGGTTTGGCTTTCCCTTGGGCTCTTTCTGCAATACGTCCCTTGCCCTGGGGGCACCTTCGGTCCCGTCCTGCAGCGCTCCCCTCAAACGTTTCTGGCTTGCAGCAGGGCTGGCTGGGGTGGAGGTTGTTTTCTGGAGCACGTTCCCGCTCCCAGGAAACCTCCTTCTCCTTCCAGTCCTCCCACTCCCTCACCACTTTCTCCAGTGTCTTTGGACCATGGGGAGGGCAAAGTAACGCGCGTGGGATGGAGCGTGCACCAAGGTCACGCCAAGCTCACCCCTTGCCATGCAATGCCCCTAAATTAACATAGGCGCAATCTCCGTGTCTCTGTGTCCTTCTCCATCACCAAGCTGACTTCAGAGTGGTGGGACCAGACCACCCTCTCCATGTCACCGTGGGTCAGGACATCGTGCTGCCATGTCACTTGTCCCCCAGCATGGATGCTCGGAGCTTGGACATCAGGTGGATCCGGCCCCAGGTCTCTGAAACAGTGCACCACTACCGAAACGGAGAGAACCTGTATGGGGAGCAGCTGAGGGAATATTTTAGAAGGACAGAGTTGATCAGAGATGGTCTCTCCCGTGGAAGCCTGGACTTGCGAATCTCTGGGTTGAGACCCTCTGACGATGGTCAGTACGTCTGCACGGTGACAGATGGTGCCTCTTATGGAGAAGCTACGGTGGATCTGGAGGTGTCAGGTTTGTGGTGGGTGCGGTGTTTGCAGGGGCTGGTGCGGGTGTCCCTGGGTTTGTGTGTCCCTCCCAGAGCTCTGTCCCATCCTCAGGTGTGTGGATGAGGTGCCGAAGGACAGGAGCCGTTGAAAGAGGTGGGGTGCGAGGGGGCTGTTGTCTGCAGTGCCTGCCCAGGAGGGAGCACGCAGGTGGTGCTGGAGGTGTTTTTGGGGCAGAGCCGCATGGCTGCGGTGGCTTTGCTGGGTGTGCGTGGTGTCTGCGAAGGGTGTCCTGGTGATGTTGTGAAGGCCGTGGGGACAAGGTGCTGAGCAGCTCCTTGGGCTGAGAGCTGGGGCTGCCAGCCAAGCCAAGGCTGGGACCTGACGCTGTTGGTCTTGCTGTGCCGGGCTGTTTTGTGGGAGATCTGGGGTTGTTTGGCATCAATGCTCTGCAGTTCCTGCACAAGTTGGGGTGGTTTTGGTGGTCGGTCCTGCAGCCCTGGTGGGACCTGTGATGTGTCTGGTATTGGATTTGGTCATCACCTTTGAGCTGAGTCCATCCCACACTGACCCCAACCACGGGCTCTTCCCCAGCCACAGGCTCTGTCTCTCAACTCTCCCTGGAGGGTTACGAGGACGGGGGCATCCGGGTGGTGTGTCAATCGGCCGGCTGGTATCCACAACCAGAGGTGCTATGGAAAGATCCCAACGGGCGGCGTCTCCCCTCGGTCTCCCAGAGACGTTCCTCGGATGAGAGGGGCCTCTTTGACATCGAAGATGTCATCGTTGTGACCGATGGGAACAGAGATGGGAACTGGTCCTGCGTGGTCAGGAACAGCCGCCTCAACCAGGAGCAGGAGACGTCCCTGCACATCTCAGGTGCGTTGAGCTGCTTTGATCTGGGGTTCGCGGTGCAAGGTGTGGGGTGTGGGGGCACGGGAGGGGTGTGCACCTTCACAGCAGTTTTAGCGCACAAGAGAACCGGAGCCTCGTGCACTTCAGGTGAGCATTGGTATGTGCAGGGGAGAGAGAGGACTATGTCCCCTTGAGGCCAGGGCTCCCAGGACAAGGGGCTTGTGAGCTGGAGCTTTGGGGCGTTTGTCTTTTTGTTCTTCTGCTGCTCAAACACGGGACTGTAAAACCATCCCTTTTCCTGCTGATGTTTTTGTTTCTCAGCTCCCTTTTTCCACAATGCCCGTCCCTGGATGGTTGGTGTGGGGGTGCTCCTCGTGCTTTCAGTGGTGTTCCTTGGCCTTGGTGTTTATTTCTTGAGAAGGAAAGGTAAGTGGTGTCAGAAGAATGTTTTGCCTTCACCAAAAAGCTCTTTGGGCAAAGGAAGAAAGGGCACAAGGACCCATGGTGGGGTGTGGGCGGGAAGACAGGGAGCATGGCCAGAGGGTCTGTCTGGTGGGAAGGTGCAAGAGACCCTCTTGAGATGTTCCCAGGGATGAAGCCAGCTGCTGTCCTGACCCCCTCTTCCTCTGCCTTTGCTTTTCAGTGCTGCAGTCCCGAGAGCTGGGTGAGTCCTTGTGGCCCCTTCCCCCAGCAAAACCTCCTGTCAAAGGAGCCCCCCTGGGAGGGATTTGGGTTTGGATGGCTCCTGAAGTTACGGCTGAACTCCAGAGTGCCTGGGTGGGCTGACGGGGGGATAGGCTGGCAGGGAGCCATTCCCAGAAGCAAGGTGGTCTTTTGTCACTCCACACAAAGAAGAAGTTGGGGGTCTGCCCGAATTCTGTCTGCTTTTGTGGGATCAGCCATGGGATGAGAATCTCTCCCCTCGGATCACTTAGTAGTTTTATTTTTGCTTTCCAGAGAAACAAAATACAGCACTGAATGGTGAGTCCTTGTGAGCTTTGGGGGTCTTTTCCCACTCCTCTGAAAGACGAGCTGGTGGTATCCCTCAGCACTGATCACTTATTGCTTTTTTTTTCCAGGGGAACTGGTTGAACTTACGGGTGAGTCTCTGTGAGTTCCGGCACAGCGTGGGGTCCTGTCCCGGGCGCTCTCTGCCTGGCCCTTTCCCTCCTTTCCCGTCCTCTCCATCCCTGCATCCCCTGGCTCTGGGAAAGCCCAAGGCGATGTGCCTGGCAGGGTGGGCAGCTTGGGGACACCAGCCCAGGGCTGGACCCTCTCCCCTGCCCAGAGCCCCAGGCAGCAGCCATGGGATGTGACCAGGGTGGCAGGGAGCCACTCCTGGGGTTCGAGGGGCTTTTTGCACTTCACACACAAGTGGCTTGGGGTCTGCCTGAGCTCTGCCTGCTCCAGCATGAGCGCTTATGGGATGAGAACCTTTTCTCTCTGATGAAATACTGCTTTTGCTTTTGCTTTCCAGAGGAAAGAGATGCAGCTCTGGGTAAGTCCCTGTGATTTCCAGTACAGCGTGGGGTTTTGTGGTGGGCGCTATGTACTCGGCCCTTTCCCTCCTTGCCCGTCCTCTCCATCCCTGCATCCCCTGGCTCTGGGAAAGCCCAAGGCGATGTGCCTGGCAGGGTGGGCAGCCTGGGGAGACCAGCCCGGGGTTGGTCCCAGCTCCCCTGCCCAGAGCCCTGGGCACCAGCCATGGGACGTGACCAGGCTGGCAGTGAGCCAGTCCCGGGTTTAAGGTTTTTTTAGAACTCCTCACAAAGAAGGAGCTGGGGTCTCCTCGAGCTCTGCCTGGTCCTACAGGAGCAGCCTTGGGATGAGCAGCTGTTCCCTGTGATCAAATATTGCTTTTGTTTTTGCTTTCCAGAGAAACGAGATGCAGCACTGGGTGAGTCTCCATGAGCTCTGGCACAGCGTGGTGTCCTGTCCCGGGTGCTCTGTGCTGGATCCTTTATGTCCTTGCCCGTCCTCTCCATCCCTGCATCCCCTGGCTCTGGGAAAGCCCAAGGCGATGTGCCTGGGACGGTGGGCAGCTGGGGGACACCAGCCCACGCCTGGACCCTCTCCTCTGCCCAGAGCCCTGGGCACCAGCCATGGGACGTTGCCAGGCTGGCAGGGAGCCATTCCAAGGGTTTGGGGGGCTTTTTACACTCCCAAAAATGAAGCAGTTGTGCATTTGCTCGAGCTCTGCCTGCTCCTTCATGAGCACTTATGAGATGAGAAGCTGTCCCCTCTGATGACAAATTGCTTTGTTTTTGCTTTCCAGAGGAACAAGATGCAGCACTGAAATGTGAGTCTCTGTGAGCTGCGGCACGGTGTGGCGTCCTGTCCTGTCCACTCTGTGCTCGACCCTTTCCCTTCTTCACCCGTCCTCTCCATCTGTGCATCCCCTGGCTCTGGGAAAGCCCAAGGCGATGTGCCTGGCAGGGTGGGCAGCTCGGGGACACCAGCCCACGCCTGGACCCTCGCCCCTGCCCAGAGGTGCTGGGGACCGGCTGGGGGATGTGACCAGCTCTTGTCTCTCCTTCTAGCCTGGAGAAAGTTTCTGCTTCCCCACAATCCAGGTAATCCCGTATTTTAGTGCCATTCTGGGTGGGTCTCCTCCCTGTGCTTGTGTGCAAGGGGCATCTGGGCTGGGCAGTGCCCGGGACTGGCCGTGCCTGGGTGTGTTTGGTGCCTCAGACACCCCCGAGCAGGGCACTAGCCTGTTCTCCAGCGCGTTTTCTTGCCTTTCCAAGGCATTGTGAGTGGCATCACTGGGGCCAAGAGGAGCCCTCTGCCACCCCCCTGAGAGCCCGTGCACTGCCCAGACCCAGCCACTGCCTCCCCAGGCTGCTCCTCCCTGCTGGGGCTGCAGCCCCACCGTTGCCTGTTCCCAGGGGACCCAGCTGGGCCGTGGCCGTGCTGGGGCCGGCCCCGTCATGGGCATCTCTAGGAGGAAGGAGATGCCCCGTGTGCTGCCCCGCGGGGCAGAGCCTGGCCCCAGGGTGCTCAAACCCTGCCCACGACGCAGCTCTGCCCCTGATGCTCTGGCTCCTCCTGTCCCCTGCAGACGTGGTGACCCTGGATCCAAAGTCGGCTCATCCTGAACTTGTCCTGTCAGCGGATGGGAGAAGTGTGAGAAGGGGAAGAGCACGGCAGGACCTGCCCAACACCCCTGAGAGATTTGACACTCGGTGCTGTGTGCTGGGCCGGAAGGGGTTCAGGGAGGGGAGGCACTGCTGGGAGGTGGAGGTGAAGGGGGAGGTGGGAGGTGATTCCTGGTGGGCTGTGGGGGTGGCCAGGGACTCTGTGAACAGGAAGGGGGATATGAACCTGAGCCCTGAAGGGGGGATCTGGGGAGTGGAGGACTTGAATGGGCAGTTTGAGTCTCTCACCTCTTCTCCCACCTCCCTGGGCCGGGCCCCCAGGAGACTCTGGGTCTGTCTGGACTGCACGCAGGGGCTGGTGACTTTCATCGATGCCAAGAGTGGGGTCGAGATCTTCACTTTCCCACCAGCCTCGTTCAATGGAGAGATCATCCGACCCTGGTTTTTGGTGGATACACAGGAAACCCAGCTGTGCCTGAGGGGCAGAACCTCCTAGACCCTCTGCCCCCCTTCCATCCCCACCTCAGCCCCGGACAGCCCCTGCCCTGCTGCAGACACTGCCCGCTCTCCTCTCCTCCATCCCGCAGCAGCACATGTCCCTCTCTGCCCTGCCCAGGCACAGCACCATGGCCTTCAATAAAGCTTTGTGGGTGACCATGGAGTGTGGCCGTGCTGGTTCCTGGGGGCTTTTTGTCCTGATTCCTGCCTGCCCGCGAAGGGCATTTGCAGCCAGCGCAGTTGGAGCAGTGGTTGGAGCAGGAGCCTGGGGGCAGCTCCCTGCAGGATGAGCACGGGGAGTGGGGGGGCAGAGGCGGGGGGCACTCACAACTCAGGCACCCCCTTCTCTTCCTTCTGGGCACCCCCAAACTTTGCCAGCACCCCCTGTCCCCAGGATGCCCCTGCTCTCTCACCATCCTTCTACACCACACAGTCCTGTTGGGACCAAGAGTGATTTGTCTTTCCCTAATCCCCTTCCTTGCTGGGCACTCGGGACAGGCGGCTGCGGCTCGTTGCTGCTTTTGGGGATGGGGCTGAGTGTGCGAAAGCATCTTGGTAACCGAGGGGCTTTAGGTGCAGCAACAGAGGAACCTTCTGAGTGGAGAAAGAATTTCCCCACCTGGGGCTCTTTTAGGGTGATATTTAGCAATGTTGATTGCTGTGGCTGCTGCTGCTGCTCTGGGGTTTGGTGCTGCAGCGGAGCCGGGGGCGGTGGGATGGGGTGGAGTGTGATGGGCCGGGGTGGATGGGGTGGGAGGGTGCTGGGAGCGGGTGCCGGGGGTGACCAAGCCGGGCAGGGTACGGGAAGGGGCGGGGGACGCTCAGGAAGGGGCCAGGGCTGCGGGAACCGAGAACAAAGCAGAGCCCGGGCAGCCCAGCTGCTCGGAGCCGGTACCGATGCTCAGAGCCTCTCCCGGTGATGCCACCGCCGCGCAGGTAACGGGGGGAGGATGGATGGGGCTGGGGCTGGGACCCCCCGCTGTACGGACACGGAGGGGGGGGTTGCGAGCCCTCTTTCTGCCCCTCCCTCTCTTTTCTGCTGCTCCCGAACCCCCCCCCGGAGCTGGGTCCGGGCTCCCCGACAGCCCGGGGGTAGATGGGGCTCGCCCTGCTCCCTCTCCCCATGTTAAAGCAGTAGCTGCTGCCCGAGCATTCACACCCCTTGCATGGTGTCGCTCACGCACACGCACGCACATCCCCACACACTTATTTTTGGGCACGCTTTCTCCTTCTTCAGGCTTGACCCTAGGTTTCCTGCAGCAGAGTCTCAGGTGTCGATTTTATAAAAGAATGAATTTGATTGAAAGGTGCAGCAGCAGGATCAGCCCAGGCTGGGTGCCTGCAAAGGGAGGGACCCAAACCAAAGAAATCCCGGGGCAACTATACCCTTGGGACCCACGCACCCGCCCCTCACATGCTCTCTGCGCACTCTCCATGCTTCCTTTAATGGAATGTGGGACGCCGGACTTGGCCGGGCTTGTTGGTGCCGAGTACGGGGTCGCTGTGAGTCGGCAGAAAGTAGCGGGGTCCGACGTGAGCGAGAGCGCAGATCGGGCAACTTGGTTATCTTGTACTGGTAAGTACCGGACCTGAACAACGGCAAGGGATGAGCGACTTGCTCATCTTGACAGATGTGGCGCCTGACGGCCTACTCCTCAATCAACTGCGTGATGCCTGGGGTGAGGGGAGGCTTCACAGCCCGACGTTACTTTGGTAAAGCTAAACAGACCCCCCACTGCTCTGTACTGAACACCTTTGTTCTCCGCTCCTGCCCCTGCATCGACTGCACAACAAGCCATGTTAAGGCTTGGCCCACCGCACCGAAAGTATAAATCTGGCGTTTAGAATCCTCCATTTTGAGGACGAGAAGTCCCAACTCCCCGGACGGGTCATGGGCCTGGACCTCTCTCCTCCCCAAGCAGGGACGCCTCTTTGGTAGGACTTGTGCCTCTGACTATGTCGGATGTTATCCCGGGAAAATTGTCATTAACAAAAGCGCTGAACTGTTAGCTTGACCTCAGAATTTTTGCAGTAAGTGTATTTATCAACGGCAGTTCTGAACTTTTTATATCTGTTGCCTCAATAAATTACCTATCTTTTCAACTTTGCAAAACTGTTTCAGCGAAAGTCCTTGGTGGGGCTCCGACAGGCAAACGCGTTGACTCTGATAAGTGGCTACACACATAATCCTGTAGACATGAACCGTTGACCAAGTCTGGGACTAAGACTGGAGTTTAGAAAGCAAAGGGGTCCTTTCTGAACCTCGTGACTCAACGGGAGGGCCTCCCTCAGCCACACGTCCGACTTGTGCCCTTTCACGTGACATCCAATGATGAGTTTTGGTCTGGGGTCATCTAACATCTAGTTGGATTCTTCTTCTGTGTCCAGGCAGGCAGGCTCTTGTCTTGTTGACCTGCAGTTTCCACAGTTTTCCCCGACGGCTGGAGCCTCCTGGTCTTCTGGTTTACACTCCTTGTGCCCCTGCCCTTGCTGGTGGAACATGGAGAACTGAAGAGTCCCAGACTTGGGGAAACACTACCGAGACATTGGTGTGATACCAAAACACATTCTTACACTAAAAGAGTAAACACAGCACTGTCCCAGCTGTCAGGAAAACGACTAGGAAAATTACTGAGAAAAATACTTCTATCGAGGCCTAAGGGTTTCAGCCAATCTATCCACTCACGCCAAGTAAAGCTAAGCAAGCAGCACAAATCAAACCCTACTGTAATCCTAAGTAATATATTGGAATTAAAACCCACTCATTTACATAAAACAATTAATATCCCTCAACACCCAGGTCTGGGAAAGGCCCCAACTGCCCCCCCTGCCCCGTCCCCATACCCTGCTCTGGGTACAGCCCTTCGCACCCCCCTGCACCCCTTCTCTTGGGGATGGGCTGCCCCTGCATGGGGATGGGAGGGTGGGGACAGTGGGGGACACGTCCTCCCCTGGGATCTGAGGTCCCCGAGGGGACAGGGCAAAGGGACAGGGCACAGCTGGCATGTCCCAACACTTCAAACCCCCCACACCCCATCTTGTCCCCTTCTCCCCCACTCCCCACGAGCTCCCAGCTCTTATCGGGCTGCAGGGACGCTGCTGGGCTCCTCCTGGATGGCCCAACATCACAACGAAGCTCCACGTTTTGCACCATCACCCCCAACAAACAGCCTTCTTGTGCCTTTCTTTTTCTCCTTTGTTCTTTCCGAGGACTGAGGGGCTCCTGCCTTTCACTCCAGAACAGACCAATGTCCTGAAACACCAAAGAACCCCAAGAGATGGACCCAGTGCAACTGGCTCAGGTGGACAATTCCCCGGGGTCTGGTTGGGGCTTTGCTCCTTGCTTCAGTGACAGTGGTCATGCACAAGAAAATCAGCCCTTTTTGTGAAAGGAAACAGGTATTTCTGGGTGCCAAACCTGGCCTAGTGCTGCTGGGAGAGGTGCAGCTCTGGGAAAAGCCACCTTCAGCAGCTCCCATCCAGGCAGGAATGGGGGGGGGATGTTGGTTTCCTTTTCTGTTTTACGCTTGGACGTTTAATTTATGACTCTGGACGTTGGTACGTGGTTGTGAAACCTCAGGTCATGGTGTGGGGGATGGAGCCTGAAGTCACTCCCACAGGCAGGAAGTCTGCACTTGAAACTGGGCAAAGGTTTGGATTTATTGGGCAGCCTGGTGCCTCCCACAGATCGTGCCCGTCCGGTGAGCGACTTTTCTTTCCGCAGGGGATTTAGAATATTTCCTTTCCTTTCGAGTCTTGTCAGGGATTTGCAATAAACGCTGGTGAGGGGGAGTGGGGCAGAGCAGGGGGCTACACCGGGGAGCCGTGTGTGGTCCCGTCCGGCCCTGGAGCAACGGTTTGTTCTGCCGTTGGGGTGCTGGTGCAGGTGGTTTGGGGGGATTTCTGGAGCCTCTTTGGGGGCAGGTGCAGCCCTTCTTCCCCATCCCCTCTCCACCAGCTGTAACCCCCCATCGCCCTCCCCCTGCCTCCCTTCCCCTCCCTCTTCTCCAGCTCCAGACACAGATGTGGCTCCCCGCGAGCCCCGGGGGCCTCCTGAGTTATTTGGTGACTCTGCACGTCCTGCGGCTGGGATCAGGTAGGGATCCTGCAGGGCTGGCGGGAGCTTTTGCCCGCTCTGGGTGGCAGCTGTGGGGCAGGGGAGGTGCCGGGGGGTGGGGGGAGCCCAGAGCTGGGCCCCGCATGGGTTTGGCTTTCCCTTGGGCTCTTTCTGCAATATGTCCCTTGCGCTGGGGGCACCTTCGGTCCCGTCCTGCAGCGCTCCCCTCAAACGTTTCTGGCTTGCAGCAGGGCTGGCTGGGGTGGAGGTCGTTTTCTGGAGCACGTTCCCGCTCCCAGGAAACCTCCTTCTCCTTCCAGTCCTCCCACTCCCTCGCCACTTTCTCCAGTGTCTTTGGACCATGGGGAGGGCAAAGCAACGCCCGTGGGATGGAGCGTGCACCAAGGTCACGCCAAGCTCGCCCCTTGCCATGCAACGCCCCTAAATTAACGTAGGCGCAATCTCTGTGTCTCTGTGTCCTTCTCCATCACCAAGCTGACTTCAGAGTGGTGGCACCAGAGAAATATATTCGTGTCAGCATGGGTCAGGACGTCGTGCTGCCATGTCACTTGTCCCCCAGCATGGATGCTCGGAGCTTGGACATCAAGTGGATCCGGCACCGGGTCTCTGAAATAGTGCACCGCTACCGAAATGGAGAGGACCTGTATGGGGATCAGATGGAGGAATATGTTGGGAGGACAGAGTTGGTCAGAGATGGTCTCTCCCGTGGAAGCCTGGACTTGCGAATCTCTGGGTTGAGACCCTCTGACGATGGTCAGTACGTCTGCACTGTGAGAGATGGTGCCTCTTATGGAGAAGCTACGGTGGATGTGGAGGTGTCAGGTTTGTGGTGGGTGTGGTGTTTGCAAGGGCTGGTGCGGGTGTCCCTGGGTTTGTGTGTCCCTCCCAGAGCTCTGTCCCATCCTCAGGTGTGTGGATGAGGTGCCGAAGGACAGGAGCCGTTGAAAGAGGTGGGGTGCGAGGGGGCTGTTGCCTGCAGTGCCTGCCCAGGAGGGAGCACGCAGGTGGTGCTGGAGGTGGTTTTGGGGCAGAGCTGCATGGATGTGGTGGCTTTGCTGGGTGTGCGTGGTGTCTGTGAAAGGTGTTCTGGTGATGTTGTGAAGGCCGTGGGGACAAGGTGCTGAGCAGCTCCTTGGGCTGAGAGCTGGGGCTGCCAGCCAAGCCAAGGCTGGGACCTGACGCTGTTGGTCTTGCTGTGCCGGGCTGTTTTGTGGGAGATCTGGGGTCGTTTGGCATCAATGCTCTGCAGTTCCTGCACAAGTTGGGGTGGTTTTGGTGGCCAGTGGGACCTGTGATGTGTCTGGTATCGGATTCGGTCATCACCTTTGAGTTGAGTCCATCCCACACTGACCCCAACCACGGGCTCTTCCCCAGCCACAGGCTCTGTCTCTCACCTCTCCCTGGAGGGTTACGAGGACGGAGGCATCCGGGTGGTGTGTCAATCGGCCGGCTGGTATCCACAACCAGAGGTGCTATGGAAAGATCCCAACGGGCGGCGTCTCCCCTCGGTCTCCCAGAGACATTCCTCGGATGAGAGGGGCCTCTTTGACGTCGAAGATGTCATCGTTGTGACCGATGGGAACAGAGATGGGAACTGGTCCTGCGTGGTCAGGAACAGCCGCCTCAACCAGGAGCAGGAGACGTCCCTGCACATCTCAGGTGCAACGATGGCAGCCAGACCCTGCGGTGCCGGCAGCAGGGCTGGGGTTTGCTGCGTTGCTTTGAGCAGCTTTGATCTGGAGTTCACGGTGCAAGGTGTGGGGTGTGGGGGCACGGGAGGGCTGTGCACCTTCACAGCAGTTTTAGGGCACGAGAGAACCGGAGCCTCGTGTGCTTCAGGTGAGCATTGGTATGTGCAGGGGAGAGAGAGGACTATGTCCCCTTGAGGCCAGGGCTCCCAGGACAAGGGGCTTGTGAGCTGGAGCTTTGGGGCATTTGTCTTTTTGTTCTTCTTCTGCTCAAACACGGGACTGTAAAACCATCCCTTTTCCTGCTGATGGTTTTGTTTCTCAGCTCCCTTTTTCCACAATGCCCGTCCCTGGATGGTTGGTGTGGGGGTGCTCCTCATGCTTTCAGTGGTGTTCCTTGGCCTCGGTGCTTATCTGTGGAGAAGGAAAGGTAAGTGGTGTCAGAAGAATGTTTTGCCTTCACCAAAAAGCTCTCTGGGCAAAGGACGAAAGGGGACAAGGACCCATGGTGGGGTGCGGGTGGGAGGACAGGGAGCACGGCCAGACCATCTCAGTCTGGTGGGAAGGTGCAAGAGACCCTCTTGAGATGTTGCCAGGGATGAAGCCAGCTGCTGTCCTGACCCCCTCTTCCTCTGCCTTTGCTTTTCAGTGCTGCAGTCCCGAGAGCTGGGTGAGTCCTTGTGGCCCCTTCCCCCAGCAAAACCTCCTGTCCAAGGAGCCCCCCTGGGAGGGACGTGGGTTTGGATGGCTCCTGAAGTTACGGCTGAACTCCAGAGTGCCTGGGTGGGCTGACAGGGTCATAGTCTGGCAGGGAGCCACTCCCTGGGTTTGGGGGTCTTTTCCAAATCCCCACAGAAAAGGAGTTGGGATCTTCCTGAATTCTGTCTCCTCTTGCGGGAGCAGCAATGAGATGAGAACTTGTCCCATCGGATCACTTACTGGTGTTTTTTTTTCCTTCCAGGAAAACAACATGCAGCACTGATGAGTGAGTGTCCATGAGCTCTGTCATGGTGTGGGGTCTTGTCCCAGGTGCTCTGTGCTCGGCCCTTTCCCTCCTTGCCTGTCCTCTCCATCCCTGCATCCCCTGGCTCTGGGAAGCCCAAGGCGATGTGCCTGCCAGGGTGGGCAGCTCGGGGAGAGCAACCCAAGGCTGGACCCTCTCCCCTGCCCAGAGGCCGGGGCTCCAGCCATGGGACGTGACCTGGCTGGCACAGAGTCATTCCCAGGTCCAAGGTGGTCTTTTCCCACTCTTCAAAAAGAAGGAGTTGATGGTCCGCCTGAGCTCGTCCTGCTCCAGGATGAGAAGCTGTCCCTGCTGATTAAATATTGCTTTTGTTTTTGCTTTCCAGAGAAACGAGATGTAGCAGTGGGTGAGTCTCCATGAGCTGTGGCATGGCTTCTAGTTCTGTCCTGGGCACTCTGTGCTGGGTCCTTTCCCTCCTTGCCCGTCCTCTCCATCCCTGCATCCCCTGGCTCTGGGAAAGCCCAAGGCGATGTGCCTGCCAGGGTGGGCAGCTTGGGGACACCAGCCCAGGGCTGGACCCTCTCCCCTGCCCAGAGCCCTGGGCACCAGCCATGGGACGTGGCCAGACTGGCAGGGAGCCATTCCTGGGGGTTTGGGGGTGTTCTCCCACTTTCAGACAAGCAGTTTGGGGTCTGCCTGAGCTTTGCCTGCTCCAGCAGGAGCAGCCATGGGATGAGGAGGTGTCCCTTCTGATCACTCTGGTGATTTTGATTTTGCTTTCCAGAGGAACGAGATGCAGCTCTCATGGGTGAGTGTCTGTGAGCTCTGTCACGGTGTGGGGTCCTGTCCCGGGTGCTCTGTGCTGGGCCCTTTCCCTCCTTGCCCGTCCTCTCCATCCCTGCATCCCCTGCCTCTGGGAAAGCCCAAGGCGATGTGCCTGGCAGGGTGGGCAGCTCTGAGAGACCAGCACAGGGTTGTCCCCTCTCTCCATGTCTTGTTATGACTTTACCAGCTCTGGGACATGACCAGGCTAGCAGAGAGCCATTCCTGGCTTTTAGAGGTCTTTTGTGCTCCCCCAAAAGAATAATTAAGGAACCTGCCTGACCTATGTGTGCTCCAGCGGGTGCATACATGGGATGAGCAGCTGCCCCCTGTGATCACTTATTGCTTTTGGTTTTGCTTTCCAGAGGAACGAGATGCAGCACTGGGTGAGTCTCCATGAGCTCCAGCATGGCGTGGGGTCCTTTCCCAGGGATTCTGTGCTCAGCCCTTTCCCTCCTTGCCCGTCCTCTCCATCCCTGCATCCCCTGGCTCTGGGAAAGCCCAAGGCGATGTGCCTGGCAGGGTGGGCAGCTCGGGGACACCAGATTCACGTTGTCCCCTCTGCCCTGCCCAGAGCCCTGGGCACCAGCCGTGGGATGTGACCAAGCTGGCAGGGAGCCATTCTTGGGGTTTGTGTGTGTTCTCCCACTTCCAAACAAGCAGTTTGGGGTCTGCCTGAGCTTTTCCTGCTCCAGTAGGAGTAGTCATGGGATGAGATCCCATCCCTTCTGATCACTCTAGTGATTTTGATTTTGCTTTCCAGAGGAACAAGATGCAGCTCTCATGGGTGAGTCTCCATGTGCAGTGGAACAGTGTGGGGTCCTGTCCCGGGTGCTCTGTGCTCGGCCCTTTCCCTCCTTGCCCGTCCTCTCCATCCCTGCATCCCCTGGCTCTGGGAAAGCCCAAGGCGATGTGCCTGGCAGGGTGGGCAGCTCGGGGACACCAGCCCACGCCTGGACCCTCGCCCCTGCCCAGAGGTGCTGGGGACCAGCTGGGGGATGTGACCAGCTCTTGTCTCTCCTTCTAGCCTGGAGAAAGTTTCTGCTTCCCCACAATCCAGGTAATCCCGTATTTTAGTGCCATTCTGGGTGGGTCTCCTCCCTGTGCTTGTGTGCAAGGGGCATCTGGGCTGGGCAGTGCCCGGGACTGGCCGTGCCTGGGTGTGTTTGGTGACTCAGACACCCCCGAGCAGGGCACTAGCCTGTTCTCCAGCGCGTTTTCTTGCCTTTCCAAGGCATTGTGAGTGGCATCCCTGGGGCCAAGAGGAGCCCTCTGCCACCCCCCTGAGAGCCCGTGCACTGCCCAGACCCAGCCACTGCCTCCCCATGCTGCTCCTCCCTGCTGGGGCTGCAGCCCCACCGTTGCCTGTTCCCAGGGGACCCAGCTGGGCCGTGGCCGTGCTGGGGCTGGCCCCGTGATGGGCATCTCTAGGAGGAAGGAGATGCCCCGTGTGCTGCCCCACGGGGCAGAGCCTGGCCCCAGGGTGCTCAAACCCTGCCCAGAACACAGCTCTGCCCCTGATGCTCTGGCTCCTCCTGTCCCCTGCAGACGTGGTGACCCTCGATCCAGACTCGGCTCATCCTGAACTTGTCCTGTCAGCGGATGGGAGAAGTGTGAGATGGGGAAGAGCACGGCAGGACCTGCCCAACACCCCTGAGAGATTTACATATTGGTGCTGTGTGCTGGGCCAGGAGGGGTTCAGGGAGGGGAGGCACTGCTGGGGGGTGGAGGTGAAGGGGAAGGTGGGAGGTGATTCCTGGTGGGCTGTGGGGGTGGCCAGGGACTCTGTGAACAGGAATTGGTATCTGGACCCGAGCCCTGCAATAGGGATCTGGGGGGTACGGCACATGTCAGGGCAGTTTGTGTCTCTCACCTCTCCTCGCACCTCCCTGGGCCGGGTCCCCAGGAGACTCTGGGTCTGTCTGGACTGCACGCAGGGGCTGGTGACTTTCATCGATGCCGAGAGTGGGGTTGAGATCTTCACTTTCCCACCAGCCTCCTTCAATGCAGAGATCATCCGACCCTGGTTTTGGGTGGGGACATGGAATATTTTATTGTGCCTGAGGGACAGCACCTCCTAGACCCTCTGCCCCCCTTCCATCCCCACCGCAGCCCCGGACAGCCCCTGCCCTGCTGCAGACACTGCCCGCTCTCCTCTCCTCCATCCCGCAGCAGCACATGTCCCTCTCTGCCCTGCCCAAGCCCACCCTGCCCAGGCACAGCACCATGGCCTTCAATAAAGCTTTGTGGGTGACCATGGAGTGTGGCCGTGCTGGTTCCTGGGGGCTTTTTGTCCTGATTCCTGCCTGCCCGCGAAGGGCATTTGCAGCCAGCGCAGTTGGAGCAGTGGTTGGAGCAGGAGCCTGGGGGCAGCTCCCTGCAGGATGAGCACGGGGAGTGGGGGGCGGAGGCGGGGGGCACTCACAACTCAGGCACCCCCTTCTCTTCCTTCTGGGGAGACCCAAACTTTGCCAGCACCCCCTGTCCCCAGGATGCCCCTGCTCTCTCAGCATCCTTCTACACCACACAGTCCTGTTGGGACCAAGACTGATTGGTCTTTCCCTAATCCCCTTCCTTGCTGGGCACTCGGGACAGGCGGCTGCGGCTCGTTGCTGCTTTTGGGGATGGGGCTGAGTGTGCGAAAGCATCTTGGTAACCGAGGGGCTTTAGGTGCAGCAGCAGAGGAACCTTCTGAGTGGAGAAAGAATTTCCCCACCTGGGGCTCTTTTAGGGTGATATTTAGCAATGTTGATTGCTGTGGCTGCTGCTGCTGCTCTGGGGTTTGGTGCTGCAGCAGAGCTGGGGGCAGTGGGATGGGGTGGGGTGGTGCTGGGATCAGGGGCAGGGGGTGGTCAAGACCGGCAGGGCATGGGATGGGGCTGAGGATGTGACCCCCCCCCCCCACTTCACCGACCTGTGGGGGTTTGCGGGCCATCTTTCTGCCTCTCCCCCTCCTTTCTTCTTTTCCCAGACCCCCCCTGGATTTGGGTCCGGGCTCCCCGACAGCCCTGGGGTAGATGGGGCTCGCCCTGCTCCCCCTCCCCAGCTCCCAGAATGGCCCCTGGGACCTCCATCCCCATACCCTGCTCTGGGTGCAGCCCCTTGCACCCCCCTGCACCCCTTCTTTTGGGGATGGGCTGCCCCTGCATGGGGATGGGAGGGTGGGGACAGCGGGGGACACGTCCTCCCCTGGGATCTGAGGTCCCCGAGGGGACAGGGCAAAGGGACAGGGCACAGCTGGCATGTCCCAACACTTCAAACCCACACACCCCCGCATCTTGTCCCCTTCTCCCCCACTCCCCACGAGCTCCCAGCTCTTATCGGGCTGCAGGGACGCTGCTGGGCTCCTCCTGGATGGCCCAACATCACAACGAAGCTCCAAGTTTTGCACCATCACCCCAAACAAACAGCCTTCTTGTGCCTTTCTTTTTCTCCTTTTTCCTTTCCGAGGACTGAGGGGCTCCTGCCTTTCACTCCAGAACAGACCCAATGTCCTGAAACACCAAAGAACCCCAAGAGATGGACCCAGTGCAACTGGCTCGGGTGGACAATTCCCTGGGGTCTGGTTGGGGGTTTGCTCCTTGCTTCAGTGACAGTGGTCATGCACAAGACAATCAGCCCTTTTTGGGAAAGGAAACAGGTATTTCTGGGTGCCAAACCTGTCCTGGTGCTGTTCCCCAGCACAGGCTGCCGGGAGAGGTGCAGCTCTGGGAAAAGCCACCTTCAGCAGCTCCCATCCAGGTGGGACTGGGGAGGCTGTTGGTTTCCCTTTGCTGTTTTGTGCTTGGAGGTTTATTTTATGACTCCAGACTTGGTGACCTGGATGCGGAACCTCAGCTCATTGTATGTGGGGGATGGAGCTTGAAGTCCCTCCCTATCCTGGGTTCAGCTAGGATAGAGTTAAATTTCACTAGAAGCTGGGATGGGACAGAGCCAGGACAGGTGACCCAAACTACCCAAAGGGGGTATTCCCTACCATGCGACATCATGCTCAGCATAGAAGGGGGGGCTAGTCGGGGAGTGGCTCGAAGATGGTCCGGCTTTGGGAGGGGTCTGAGCGTGCTGTCTGAGTTGTAGGGGTCGTTGAGTGAGAACCTGCGTTGTGTATCACCAATTGTGTATAATCTGTTAAGTACTGTTGTTGTTTCCCTCTCCCTTTGCTGTCCCAGTAGAATGTCCTTACCCGGAACCATGATGCTTTGCCTTTGTCTTCACATTCTCTTCCCCATCCAGCCAGGAGACGGGAAGTGAGCGAGGAGCTGCCTGGTGGAAACTCCCACAGGCAGGAATTCTGAAACTGAAACGGCAATGACTGGATTTATTGGGCAGCCTGGTGCCTTCCGCAAATCGTGCAAATCAGGTGGGTGACTTTTCACAGGGAATTTAGAATATTTCCTTTCCTTTCGAGTCTTGTCAGGGATTTGGAATAAATGCTGGTGAGGGGGAGTGGGGCAGAGCAGGGGGCTGCACCGGGCAGCCGTGTGTGGTCCCGTCCGGCCCTGGAGCAACGGTTTGTTCTGCCGTTGGGGTGCTGGTGCAGGTGGTTTGGTGGGATTTCTGGAGCCTCTTTGGGGGCAGGTGCAGCCCTTCTCCCCCATCCCCTCTCCGCCAGCTGTAACCCCCCATCGCCCTCCCTCTGCCTCCCTTCCCCTCCCTCTTCTCCAGCTCCAGACGCAGATGTGGCTCCCCGCGAGCCCCGGGGGCCTCCTGAGTTATTTGGTGACTCTGCACGTCCTGCGGCTGGGCTCAGGTAGGGATCCTGCAGGGCTGGGGGGGCTTTTACCCACTCTGGGGGGCAGCTGTGGGGCAGGGGAGGTGCCGGGGGGTGGGGGGAGCCCAGCCCAGAGCTGGGCCCCGCATGGGTTTGGCTTTGCCTTGGGCTCTTTCTGCAATACGTCCCTTGCCCTGGGGGCACCTTTGGTCCCATCCTGCACCGCTCCCCTCAAACGTTTCTGGCTTGCAGCAGGGCTGGCTGGGGTGGAGGTCGTTTTCTGGAGCACGTTCCCCCTCCCAGGAAACCTCCTTCTCCTTCCAGTCCTCCCACTCCCTCGCCACTTTCTCCAGTGTCTTTGGACCATGGGGAGGGCAAAGCAACGCCCGTGGGATGGAGCGTGCACCAAGGTCACGCCAAGCTCGCCCCTTGCCATGCAACACCCCTAAATTAACATAGGCGCAATCTCTGTGTCTCTGTGTCCTTCTCCATCACCAAGCAAACTTCAGTGTGGTGGGACCAGGCCACCCTCTCCGTGTCACCGTGGGGCAGGACGTCGTGTTGCCATGTCACTTGTTTCCCAGCATGGAGGCTCGGAGCTTGGACATCAGGTGGATCCGGCACCAGGTCTCTGAAATAGTGCACCGCTACCGAAATGGAGAGGACCTGTATGGGGACCAGATGGAGGAATATGTTGGGAGGACAGAGTTGGTCAGAGATGGTCTCTCCAGGGGACGCCTGGACTTGCGAATCTCTGGGTTGAGACCCTCGGATGAGGGTTATTACGTCTGCACTGTGAGAGATGGTGCCTCTTATGGAGAAGCTACGGTGGATCTGGAGGTGTCAGGTTTGTGTCCGGTGTGGGTGTCCCTGGGTTTGTGTGTCCCTCCCAGAGCTCTGTCCCATCCTCAGGTGTGTGGATGAGGTGCCGAAGGACAGGAGCCGTTGAAAGAGGTGGGGTGCGAGGGGGCTGTTGCCTGCAGTGCCTGCCCAGGAGGGAGCACGCAGGTGGTGCTGGAGGTGTTTTTGGGGCAGAGCCACATGGATGTGGTGGCTTTGCTGGGTGTGCGCAGTGTCTGCGAAGGGTGTCCTGGTGATGTTGTGAAGGCCGTGGGGACCAGGTGCTGAGCAGCTGTTGTTCCTTTGCCAGGCTGTTTTGTGGGAGATCTGGGGTCGTTTGGCATCAACACTCTCCAGTGTCCGTACAAGTTGGGGTGGTTTTGGTGGACGGTCCTGCAGCCCCAGTGGGACCTGTGATGTGTCTGCTATCGGATTCGGTCATCACCTTTGAGTTGAGTCCATCCCACACTGACCCCAACCACGGGCTCTTCCCCAGCCACAGGCTCTGGCCCTCAGCTCTCCCTGGAAGCTTACGAGGACGGAGGCATCCGGGTGGTGTGTCGATCGGCCGGCTGGTACCCACGACCTGAGGTGCTGTGGAAAGATCCCGGTGGGCAGCATCTCCCCTCGGTCTCCCAGAGATATTCCTTTGATGAGAGGGGCCTGTTTGACACCGAAGATGTCATCATTGTGACCGATGGGAACAGAGATGGGAAATGGTCCTGCGTGGTCAGGAACAGCCGCCTCAACCAGGAGCAGGAGACGTCCCTGCACATCTCAGGTGCAACGATGGCAGCCAGACCCTGCGGCGCCGGCAGCAGGGCTGGGGTTTGCTGCGTTGCTTTGAGCAGCTTTGATCTGGGGTTCCCAGTGCAAGGTGTGGGGTGTGGGGGCACGGGAGGGCTGTGCACCTTCACAGCAGTTTTAGGGCACGAGAGAACCGGAGCCTCGTGCGCTTCAGGTGAGCATTGGTATGTGCAGGGGAGAGAGAGGACTATGTCCCCTTGAGGCCAGGGCTCCCAGGACAAGGGGCTTGTGAGCTCGAGCTTTGGGGCGTTTGTCTTTTTGTTCTTCTGCTGCTCAAACACGGGACTGTGAAACCATCCCTTTTCCTGCTGATGGTTTTGTTTCTCAGCTCCCTTTTTCCACAATGCCCGTCCCTGGATGGTTGGTGTGGGGGTGCTCCTCGTGCTTTCAGCTGTGTTCCTTGGCCTCAGTGCTTATCTGTGGAGAAGGAAAGGTAAGTGGTGTCAGAAGAATGTTTTGCCTTCACCAAAAAGCTCTCTGGGCAAAGGAAGGAAGGGCACAAGGACACACGGTGGGGTGTGGGTGGGAGGACAGGGAGCACGGCCAGACTATCTCTGGCTGGTGGGAAGGTGCAAGAGACCCTCTTGAGATGTTCCCAGGGATGAAGCAAGCTGCTGTCCTGACCCCCTCTTCCTCTGCCTTTGCTTTTCAGTGCTGCAGTCCCGAGAGCTGGGTGAGTCCTTGTGGCCCCTTCCCCCAGCAAAACCTCCTGTCAAAGGAGCCCCCCTGGGAGGGACGTGGGTTTGGATGGCTCCTGAAGTTACGGCTGAACTCCAGAGTGCCTGGGTGGGCTGATGGGGGGATAGGCTGGAGGGAGCCATTCCTTGGGTTTGGGGGTCTTTTTCAACTCTTGAAAAAAAAAGGAGTTGGAGGTCTGCCAGAGCTTTGCCTCCCGCTGTGGGAGCAGCCGTGGGATTAGAAGCTGTCCCCACTGATGACGAATTGCTTTGTTTTTGCTTTCTAGAGTAACAAGAGGCAGCACTGCAGTGTGAGTCTCCATGAGCGGTGGCACGGTGTGGTGTCCTGTTCTGTCCACTCTGTGCTCAGCCCTATCCCTCCTTGCCCGTCTTCTCCATCCCTGCATCCCCTGGCTCTGGGAAAGCCCAAGGCGATGTGCTTGGGAGGGCGAGCAGCTCAGGGACACCAGCCCACGCCTGGACCCTCTCCCCTGCCCAGAGGTGCTGGGGACTGGCTGTGGGATGTGACCAGTTCTTGTCTCTCCTTGTAGCCACACCCCAAAGCGCCTGTGGTCATGAAGAATTCCAGAGCAGAGCCCCTGCCCTTCTGCAGACACTCCTGGCTCTCCTCTCCTCCATCCCGCAGCAGCACATGTCCCTCTCTGCCCTGCCCAAGCCCACCCTGCCCAGGCACAGCACCATGGCCTTCAATAAAGCTTTGTGGGTGACCATGGAGTGTGGCCGTGCTGGTTCCTGGGGGCTTTTTGTCCTGATTCCTGCCTGCCCGCGAAGGGCATTTGCAGCCAGCGCACTTGGAGCAGTGGTTGGAGCAGGAGCCTGGGGGCAGCTCCCTGCAGGATGAGCACGGGGAGTGGGGGGGCGGAGGCGGGGGGCACTCACAACTCAGGCACCCCCTTCTCTTCCTTCTGGGGAGACCCAAGCTTTGCCAGCACCCCCTGTCCCCAGGATGCCCCTGCTCTCTCAGCATCCTTCTACACCACACAGTCCTGTTGGGACCAAGACTGATTGGTCTTTCCCTAATCCCCTTCCTTGCTGGGCACTCAGGACAGGCGGCTGCGGCTCGTTGCTTCTTTTTGGGATTGGGCTGAGTGTGGGAAAGCATCTTGGTAACCGAGGGGCTTTAGGTGCAGCAGCAGAGGAACCTTCTGAGTGGAGAAAGAATTTCCCCACCTGGGGCTCTTTTAGGGTGATATTTAGCAAGATTGATTGCTGTGGCTGCTGCTGCTGCTCCGCAGTTTGGTGTTGAACTCGAGATGGGCACTGTGGGGTGAGAAGCTTGTGGGACCAAGGACTGGGCGTTAAGTCGTCCTGGGGCTGGGCACGGTACCTCCCTCCTCCTCTCGGACCCCCCCACAGCTCGGAATGGCCCCTCCACTACCCCCATACCCATGCCCTGCTATGGGTGCATCCCCACAGACCCCCGTGAAGCCCCCAGAAGACTGGGCAGGCAACTGAAGGGGTCCACAAGATGTAGGTTATGCAGGGACAAAATGAGTAGGACCAAAACCCAACTAGATTAAGCCAGAGATTAATCTGGCTGCTATCATTAAAGGCAATTAAAAATGTTTCTATAAATACATTAACAACAAAAGGAGGGCTAAGGAGAATCTCCATCCTTTATTGGATGCGGGGGGAAACATAGTGACAAAGGATGATGTAAAGGCTGAGGTAGTTAATGCCTTCTTTGCCTCAGTTTTTAGTAGTAAGACCAGTTGTTCTCGGGGTACCCAGCCCCCTGAGCTGGAAGACGAGGGATAGGGAGCAGAATGAAGCCCCCACGGTTCAGTGGTAAACTTGGAAGTGTCAGGTTTATGGTTGGACGCAATGATCTTAAAGGTCTTTTCCAACCTGTTCAGCGTGCTTTGACCAGCACCCCACTGCATTGCACTGCTCAGCACCCCACTGCCTTGCAAAACTCTGCTCCGGGTCCCACGGGCAGCCCCAGCCCAGGTGCTGCAGGGACTGGGGAGAGGGTGCAAGGTGCTGGGTGGAATGGGCACCGCGAAGGTGGTGGGGTGGGAAATAAGCCGGTTATTAAAGTTGTGTGCAAGCAGCAAAGGGTACAACGGAGACGGGCAGCGCTCCGACCCCCTTGGTGCATTGCTGAGGGGCACAGCGATGCTTTTGTTCCAGCCTATGCTCGACGGCATGCCCCCAGGAGAGGAGTTACAGAAATCAGCTCATTTCCAGCCCAACTGGCGCAGGTAAGGCCATCCTGCAGGCTGGCAATCAAGCAAACTGCCTCCGTCTTGAGGTCCAAACCTCAAGACATTTGGGACAGGGAAAACACCATCAATTCCCATCGCTTCCAGAAAATCAAGGGTTATGGGGAATGCCATGCGGTTTAGTTGGGAACAAAATCCCAAAGCCCTGTTGCAGCCCTCTCTCTTTGCCGCAGCGAGGCAGCGGAAGAGTCTTTATCGTGTTTTCATCCTCCCAGATATTTTTTTTTGCAGGGGTGCATCTTGCCGGTCCCCATCTCCTCTCCCATCTGCAGCCAAGGGAGGGAGAGTGCCCAGCGATGAAGGGATCTGCTAAATAAGCACAGACATTTCCCAAACAGCCTCAGCACAGCCGGAACTGTCCCGCCCCACCTCCCCCCTGGCTTTTTCCTGTGCCTCAGCACAGCAACCCGGCCAGCAACACGGAACGGCCGCATCTGCTGTGGGCAGAGTGGGGCCGAGCCAGGCTGAGCATCCCGGGGACCAGCCGGTACAGTCGGGGGGGGGGACAGGACCGCATCCCCCAACCCCCGGGTCCGGCGACCTTCAGCATTGTTTGCCCCAAGGAGAGGATAAAGATTCGCTGAGGGGGGTGCGGGATTTTGGGTGACGGGGGGTAGATCTCATCACAATCGACAGGGTTGTGGAAAATAATTCCCCAATCCTGGGGGAGAGTGGGCGTCCCACCCGCGATTTGGCCATAGCATTCCTGGGGGAGGGAGCGCTGCCTGCAGCGTGTCTGCCTCCCCACCCCTGAAACAGGGCTTTCCAGCCCCAGATCACCCTCTGGATGGAAGAAGAGGCAGAGACAGTGGCACCTGGTCCCACAGCGAGAGAGGAGATGGGCGTCCCTGGGTGCATCCGAACAGGTGAGAAATTGGGGTGTGGGAGAGGCGCCACCAGGCATTGCCTTCGTTTCACCCCACCAACGGGCGAGGATCGTACCGGTGGGGTGGTCCTTTGGAAATCATCCCTCCGCAGTCATCCTCCATCCCATGACTCCTCACCGGTCCCTGGAAACAGTCTCTGATGTATCGCGTACCATCCCATCCTGGGGCAAAACATAACTCAACCTCCATTTAACCCTGCAGGAGACGGGATGCGGAGGGAGGATGAAGGATGCTGCATGGAGCAGGGATGTCCTGATGGAGCTGAAGTGGGTGAAATGGTGGTAAAATCCGAAGGGAATAACCATGGGAGAGCTTGTGAGAGCAACCGGGGGATGGAGGGATGCCCGGGGATGGAGCAGAAGGATGAATTCACCTGGGGCGAGGGGGATCGGCATCTCTTTGCAGAAGAAAGTCTTTACGAATGTTCCCACTGCAAGAAATGCTTCCAGGACAGGTCAGACCTCATTTGCCATCAGAGGTTGCACAGAGGAGGAAAGACTTTTAAATGCCAAGAGTGCGGAAAAGAGTTTGGGAAGAGCTCGGACCTCAGTTCCCATCAGAAAAGCCACATGGCGGAAAAACCCTACCAGTGCTCGACATGCGAGAAGTTCTTCAAAGACAGATCCACCCTCATCAGGCACGAGAGAGTGCACACGGGAGAGAAGCCCTACAAGTGTCTGGAGTGCGGGAAGAGGTTCACCCGCAGCTCGGACATCATTGTCCATCAGCGGATTCACACGGGGGAGAAACCCTTCGAATGCTCCGAGTGCGGGAAGAGGTTCAGCCAACGGTCCAATCTCTTCACCCATCAGATCGTACACACAGGGGAGAAGCCCTTCACCTGCCACGAGTGTGGGAAAACCTTTGCCCGGAGGTCGGAGCTCACCATCCATCAGCGAACGCACACCGAGGAGAAGCCCTACCAGTGCTCCCAGTGTGAAAAATCCTTCCGGGGGAGGTACGGACTCTTCAGGCATGAGCGGTTGCACACGGGGGAGAAACCCTATGAGTGCTCCGAGTGTGGGAAGAGCTTCGGCCAGAGCGGGGACCTTATCACCCACCAACGCTTTCACACAGGGGAGAAGCCCTACCACTGCTCCAAGTGTGGGAAGTTCTTCTGCAATAAATCCAGCCTGGTTAAACACCAGAAATGGCATTCTGGGGAGAAGCCCTACAAGTGCCACGAGTGCGGGAAGAGCTTCGGGCAGAGCTCGGACCTCATCGCTCACCAGCGAACCCATACCGGGGAGAAGCCCTACCCCTGCGCCGAGTGTGGGAAGAGGTTCACCAGAAAATCCAGCCTCATCGTCCATCAGCGGGGACACAGAGGACGGAGAACTGGAGAACGCTCAAAATGTGGGAAGAGCTCAGAGGAAGACTCCAGCACCGATGCTCCCAGCAACGTGGGCGTGGGAGATGGCTCGTCCCCGTGCTCTGAGTGTGCAAAGCCCCTTGAGGAGGCATCAGACCTCCTTGACCAGCAGAGATGAAGCAGAGGAGAAAAAACCTCCCAAGTGCCTGGAAGAGGAGAAACAGCTTGGCTTGACTTGGCACCAAGATCACGCAAGACCAGAAGAAACAAGAGCAGTGTGGGACATCCTCCCATGTGAGATTTAACCTCTTTTTTTGTATATCAGAGATTACTCAGGGGAAGAAAAGAGTTAAACTCTACAGCGTGGGTTCATCAGTGATGGAGAAAGGCTAATTGCTCCTAATTCCTCACATTGTCGCGTAGATCGTTTAATAGTCTTCACTTTGCTCCTCCAGCAGCTTCGTCCAAACTGTTTGCTCCCTGGTAAGACCCCTTCTATTACCCTATCCCCTCTTTTTTCCAACATCTTGCTGTTATATTTTTTTAAGGTTAGCTGAGCTCCTGTCCAAGTGTCCATCACAGGTCCAGCCTCGATGCATTAAACCTCGACTTAAAAAATGGGTTGGTTGTTCCTAGGGAGATTTTTATTTTCATATTAGATATTTGTGCAGATGATAAAAAGATCTAAGGAAGTTTTATATTACTAGGGGAATGTTAGCGGAATTAGCATTTTCTCTCCAGAAGGTGTAGATGTTTTTAATGGTGGAGAAAATCAAAAGATCTCCACTGTGGATGCTGGGGAGTGGAGAGAGTGTCAGCTCCACCCAATCCAAGGGAAAAACAGGAGATTTCAGTGAAAGAAAAACAACATGAAAGGATCAGTGTCCCAAAAGGAAACCGTCGGAGGCGATTTATATCCAATGTTCAATAAATAACCCATTTCTTTCCTTTGCTGGTGTGCTCTGGGTCATCATTGTTGCTTGCAGGAGGACAGTCGTCTGTGCTGGCGTCTTGGGTGGGATAAATGTGCCACCATGAGAAACACCAGTGGGAGGTCCATGCTGGGGCTGTTGGGTTTTACTGGGAGGACACGGCAGTCTGGGGATGAAGATGCTGGCAGCTCCACATCTCAGGCACCCTCCATGCCCGTGTGCCTGCTTCTCTTCTCATTGCGCTGGGGTTAAACTGGTCCCAGTACTTCCTCAGTACTGGTGCTATGGCTGCAGTGTGCAACTGAAGCTGCTCTGTGGCATAGCCCAGAGGCTACGCTGATGGTACCGGTCCAAAACTTTCATGCCTGTGCCCAAAATTAGGGGACTGTCGCCTACATCTCCATACCCACAGTGCGGGATGGTTCCCCTGGACCATGGTGGGCATCCAGCATCTCCAGCACCACCAATCCTGCTGGAATCAAAGGACCACGTGGTGGAGGACAAGCCAGGAGGGCAGCCCATGGGGTGGGGGAACATCTGGGCTTGAGATGGAGCCTGGCGCTCCTCCGGCAGAACCAGGCTGGTAACCCCACAGTGGGGTTGGAGGATTTGGGGGTGTGTGTGTCTGATGTCCTGGTGATGTCCCCACCTGGCAGTGGGTCACAGTGAGAGGATGGGGCAGATCCCCCTGCAGATGATCCGTGATGGCAGGGGGGGGGGTCACCAAGGAGGGATGCCAGGGTCCCGCTAAGGCCACACACGGTCCCAAGCCATGTGGCAGCAGGTAAAGGGTGGTCCTGGGTGGGAAGGGGGTCACCAATCCCTCTAAAAACCACTCCCCAACAACCCCAGGGGTCCACGCTGAGAGCAGTGGGGGGTACAATGAGCTGGGATGGGGACCCAGGTGTCTGCAGGTGGGGGGTCACCCAGGCATCCGGGGTGGCCGCGGGTAGCGGGGGGGTGCAGGGGCGGAGGGTTCTGGATCTGGCACCGGCCCTGGGATGCTCAGCACCAGCCCAGCACAGAGTTGGGAAAAGTTCCCCTTGCAAAAAAAAAAATTAAACTCTTTCCCAGTTGTTTGTTTGGTTTTTTTTTTTTTTTTTTTTTTGGGGGGGGTGTCTCTGGCTTCTTATGGGGGTTTTGGAACCTAGAGAGAAGGCAAACGCAGGGCGGATCACTGAAAATACTCTGGGGAGTTGTGGGGGGGTTGCAGGGGTGATGGAGCTCCCACGCTTCACCAAGGGAAAAGTATGCCAATGGGAAAAAAAAACACCCACAACTCATCATGTGGGTGGTGAGCCACCCCCTAGATTATTGGGGGTGGTGGTGGGAGGGGGTTGTTTCTGTCCTTGGAGATGTCTGAAAGGAGAGAAAAAAATTAAATACACGCTAAATCCTTCTCACGCATGAGATGCTGCCGTGTTGTAACTCTCCACGTCACTGTACCCACCGAAGAAATAGCATTTGGGACAACTAAGCGGCAGGAAATCCTGGAATAATTCAACCCAGAGAGTGCCCCTGGGGAAAAAAAGAGACAGGATGGAGAAAAAGCTCAAGAGCTTCCTGGATCCATAAGGAAAAGCACAGAAGAAACAGCCACTGCCGTATGGAAAGTGTGGGATCTGTGTGTTCCACATTGGAATCAGCAAGGATGGGGGGGGAGAAAATACTTGTATCTATGCTTTAGAGTGAAACATAAACCTATTTATGAAATAATGTGTGTTTTTGTGAGCACACGGAATGGACTTGGCATTCGCTGCGTGGCTCGCGTGCATCGCTCTTCTGACAGTCCTTTCCATAACAGAAATGTGGTCCCCAGGTACCTCCTTTGCCTTCTTTCCTCATCCTTGGGTCAGCTCTGAGCTGAGCCTCTGCTCTCGTCACCACCCGCCGGCGATTGCCCCATCTTTATCTCACCAGGGTCCTCGGGGAAATGGGGGTCGCATGCATTGTCCAGATGACCCACGCATCCAGCAGAAATAATTCTCCTCCTGTGGGTTAAGATCCCGTGATGCTCTGTAAAACAGCGCAGTGGTCGTCTGGGGTATGTTACATTGTTCTGGCGCTTCTGGAAACCGAGGCAGAAACTGTCTGGCCAAAGAGACCAGTTTCACCAGTTGTGGTCAGGCTTTAGTTGGAGTTTCCTGCACCAAAGCTTGTTTTGGCTCCACTAACCAAATCTGAGTAGCTTCCAAGCTCAACCCCAGCTCAGGAACAAGAAAACCCCACCCCGTTCCCTCAGAAAAAACCCCAAACCCAACTCTCCAAAAGCCTGTTGGGAAAGTGTAATTTCCCCCAAATTTGCTTTCCTCCAGGATGCAGAGCTGGAAGGGCCAAGGACCGGCCCTGGGCTGGTTCCCGGACACTGCAATCATGGTTTCACCAAGATCTCACTGTTTTCGCTTAGATTATCAACAGTCAGCTCCCATCCCCTGGTCACCAACGTCTTTATGAAGCTCTTTGCAATTTTCCTCTCTTTCCTTTTTAACAGCAGTAACTTCTCCCTGCCACACAGGAGCAAATAAAAATTCAATATATAGCTATTTAGCTAGCAGAAAAATACCAAGGAAAACATGATATTCCTTAGAAACAGAGGGCCTTTTTTTATTGAGGGTGTATACATACATGGGAGAGGGAGGGATGTCTAGAGGAAGACAGAGTTCTACAGTATCTTTGGGGTGCTGATGGGTACCCAGCCTGGAAAACATCAAAGGATTTAAGGAAGAGCTTTAAAGATGATGATGGGATGACGGACAGCCTGAAACAGCAGACAGTTTGACTGGGGAGTGATGGGAGTGAGTGGATCACGGACCAACACATCAAGCCCTTTGAGTAAACTCAATACTAAGAGGAAATAATTAGGAAAAAAAAAAAAAGTGTATTATTTACTGATCAGCCTACTTTAGATCATTTGTGTGTGGGTTTTTTTTTTCCACTTTTGCAGTTTTTAAAAATGAAGAATTTTACCTAGGAGAAGCGCTGAATTTTTTTTTTCCTCTTTCATATACAACGTCTCAACCCTTCCCAAAACTCCTTCTCTGCTCCGAGCACTTACAAAGCCGTTTCTCCCCAGCGTTATCTCTGGTGTTCGATGGGGTTTGACCCCTCCTTGAAACCCTCTGCACACTGGGGGCACTGGAGAGAGTCCTTCCCCACCGCCACGCCAAAACGTGAGTTGGGCTGGAAGCTTCTCCCGCATTTCTGGCACTTGCAAAGCCCTCTGTGCACCCTCTGATGCACGATGAGGTTGGACCTCCTGCTGAAGCTCTTCCCACATACTGGGCAGGGGTAGGGCTTCTCCCCGGTGTGGGTTCGCTGGTGAGCGATGAGGTCCGAGCTCTGCCCGAAGCTCTTCTCGCACTCGTGACACTTGTAGGGCTTCTCGCCCGCGTGCAACCGCTGATGCCGCACGAGGCTGGATCTGTTGCTGAAGAACTTTCTGCACTGGGAGCACTGGTAGGGCTTCTCACCCGTATGGAAACGCTGATGTGCGATGAGGTCCCCGCTCTGCCCGAAGCTTTTCCCGCACTCGCTGCATTCGTAGGGCTTGATCCCCGTGTGCAGCCTCTCGTGCCTGAAGAGGGTTGACCTCCCCCTGAAGAACTTCTCGCACTCGGAGCAGTGGTAGGGCTTCTCCCCGGTGTGGGTCCGCTGGTGGACGATAAGCTCCGAGCTTTGCCCGAATCGCTTCCCGCACTCTTCACACTTATACGGCTTCTCCCCCGTGTGCATCCTCTGGTGTCGGAAAAGGTTTGACCGGTGGCTGAAGCTCTTCCCGCACTCGGAGCACTCGAAGGGTTTCTCCCCCGTGTGTGTCCGCTGATGGACGATGATGTCCGAGCTGCGGGTGAACCTCTTCCCGCACTCGTGGCATTTATAGGGTTTCTCTCCTGTGTGCACCGTCTCGTGCCTGATGAGGGTGGACCTGTCCTTGAAGCATTTCTCACACGTGGAGCACTGGTAGAGCTTCTCCTCCACGTGGATCCTCTGATGGAGGTTGAGGTCCGAGCTCTGCCCGAACTCCTCCCCGCACTCGTAGCACTTGTAGCGACGTTCTCCCACGTGCCGCCGCTGATGCTGGAGGAACTTTGATTTGTCCCTGAAGCATTTCCCGCACTTGGGACACTGGTAGAGTTGTTCTCCTACGTGCACCTTCTCATGGACAAGAAGTCTTGATTGGTGAATGAAGCTTTTCCCACACTGTTGGCATTTAAAAGGTTTTTCTCCTACATGGACCCTCTTGTGCCGGATGAGCAGCGACCTGTCTGGGAAGCACTTCTGGCACTTGGGGCACTCGTAGAGCTTTTCTCCCGTGTGAGTCTTCTGGTGGACGATGAGGTTTGAGCTCTGCCTGAAGCACTTCCCACATTCATGGCATTTATAAGGTTTCTCTCCGGTGTGGATCCGCTGATGCACGATAAGGTTGGAGCTCTGTCCAAAACTTCTTCCACACTCGTTGCACGTGTACTTTTTCTCCCTGGTTGCAGTTCTGTACTGGGCTTTGGATTCTTTGAGGACCTTTTGGTTTCTTCCATGAGGGACGAGTTTATCCCCTTCTGGCCCTGTCTCACTCTCAAGAGCTGCCTCCCGCCGAGGGCTCTCCAAAACATTTCCTTCCCGTTTCGCTGCCGCGACCCCGTGCCCTCCCCCTCGCTCAGCACTTTCTCGCTTCAGGTTTGGTTCTTCCTTCGTTCTTCTGGCGGCACGTCCTGCTGCGGGTTGAAAACAAGAGCAATGTCTTATTTCTTGAAGGGAAACCACGTCACGGTGGGGGATGGTGAATAAAAGCACAGGCAGGGCAAGAGCAGAGCTCTGCCACCTCAACCCCGATCCCTTGAGGGAGGGTGAAAGCTGGGGGGCATAGGGAATGAGCTCCTCACCTGCAAGGGGGTCTCCCAGGGTCTCCCCTTCTTTCCCCCCCTGGGGATCGGGGTCCGGCAGCTCTTCAGCTCGCTCCATCCAAGGTGGCTTTGGGAAAGGGCACCCCTGCTCCAAGGGCTGGAATCAGCAGAGATCCCCCCCCCTGCCCCCCTCCCCACAGTATCACCCACGGGGGCTGCACTGGCAGCAAGCACCCAGCAAGCCTTGGCCTTGCACCCAGGCACGGCAGGCAGAGACCCCCGCGATGCCCCCACCGTCCTCCGGTGCTGCCCCTCGGCCGTCCCCGGTGCTCCCCGGGTCGCCCCTCCGCATCTCCCCGTGCTGTCCCCGCTGCTGATCCCGGGGCCGTCCCCGTCGCCCCGGGTCGTCCCTCCGCATCCCCCCTGCTGCCCCCCGGTACTACTCCCGGCTGCCTCCGGTGTTCCCCCCGCCCCCCGCGGCTGCTCCCGGTACCGCCCCGGCCGCCCCTCCGCATCCCCCCCGTACTACCCCCATTCCTACTCCCGGCCGTCTCCGGTGCTGCCCCCGGTGTTGCTCCCGTTCGCCCTTCCACGGTCCCGATGCGGCCCCCCCCGCCCCGTTCTGCCCCCGGTCACTTCTCCGCGGTCCCGGTACTGCCTCCCCGACCGTTCCCGGTGCTCCCCAGGCTGCCCCTCCGCATCCCCCCGTGCTCCCCCCGGTGCTGCCGGTCTCCTACCTGTAGCGGTCCCCCCACCCCCCCACCCCCCCCGCCTCGTCCTGCCCGGCTCTGCCCGCAGCAGCCGCGGTCGCTCCGCGCTGCTCCCGCCCCTTCCTGCGCACCGGTCCCGGCCCGGCCGCCCGCTCCCAGCGCATCCCCGGCCGCGGTGGATCCGCGGAGGAAAATCCCGTGGCGTGGGGTGGGGGTAGCCGAAGCTGGGGGGTGCAGCTGGGGAAGGAGGCTCCGGAGGCCACCAACAGCCCCGGATGGGATTCGGGGCTTTTTTTCCTTTTTATTTTTTTTTTTTTCTTTTCCCTTCTCATTAATATTCTCTGGAAGGGATTTGGTGGCTGAGCAGCGGCCGGGCTCATGGGAGGGGGGTGCTGGGGGTGGCAGAATTTGTGCCCTTTGCTGTTTCTTCCCACGCGCTCCTCAGGCGAGGACAGAAATTAACTGCTGAAGCTCACTCAGCTTCTGGCGTCCACGCTATGGTGGCTTGACATGATGGGGTGGTTCGGTCCCATATAACTTGGACTCACCGAGGTCACCTATGCAAAGCCTTAGCTCATCTTCACGTGGATAGCTGCTGGATGCACGCCAGCACCACACATACCACCACCATGAGAGGTGGGGACCCCATGGGATTAAAAGCATTAGAAATCATCCTGAAGTCACTATGAACATAATCAGGGAATAATTTAGGCTGGGTGGGACTTCGTGGTGTCTGTAATCCTGCTTGGAGGGCTGTAGCCCTGCTCTGAGCATCCACGGGGCTCGCTGCACTGCAGAGCCCCAAACTGGACCCAGCGTCCAGATGTGATCTCACCAGTGCTGTGAAAATCCTTCCACCTCGCTGCACAGTAGAGTTAAACATCATGAGATGTTCAGGGATGCAAGAGACAACAGACACCCGTAGGAAGGCAGGGATCTTTATCGGCAGAAACAACCTTCTTTTGTGCTTTCTGGGAATTATTTTTTGGGGCAATATAGAGGAAAATAACAGACAGCCACATGGTGAAAACCCAAACATTTCCAACAGACTTTGTTCTTGCCCTTGGACAGCATGTCCATCCTCCCGCCCAGCCCATAGCAAGTGCCTCCTCCTCTAACCCTCACAGCGCAGCTCCAAGCATCTGGACACACTGGGATGGCTCTTTGCCTCCCCAGACTGGGGCTACATCTGCTAGGGAGGTCCCCATCATTTGTTGTCCTGGTTTGGATGGCTCCAGAAAAGTCTTTCCAAGCTGTTTCTGATGTAAGGAGGGCTGGTCAACCCTAAGGGGTTCGGGCATGAGCCTGCCCACGTCATTTGCTCCTGCATCACACAGGATCTCAGATCACAGCGAGGGTGCTGCCTGCCCGAGGCTTTCTGCAGCAAAACAACAGGAAACATATGGCTTGTTCCACCTCTGCAGCCCCCGAGTCGCACGTGGGTTGTGGTTTCTTGTTTTGTTTCCCAGTATTTGGTTCCTTCACCCAAGACCCAGCTCCCTACCGGCATCACTTGGAGGGGTTCAGACACAACCAACCAGCTGAACATCATGAGGAACATGATGAGGACCACCAGACAGCTACTTTTCCTAGGGACAAACTGACCTATTTAAATATGACACCCGCACAGGTCGTACAAAGCCCACCGCTCTTTGTGAACCCACCGACCCTACGCGCAGCAATTAACTTCTTTTCCTCCTTGACCTACGCTCTTATTCAATAGTCCTGCTTGCATGCAGACCAGCTCATTTTTAATGGAGTTTCTTTTTCACTGAATGATTTTCCAAGCTTTCATAGATGCAAACACACCTACAAAATGTTCTTCAAAGAAAGTGCGTGCTCTCAGATGTTCTATATACGCGCGGCTTCTGATCTTTAACAAGGCAGGATCTCACACTGAATGACTTTCCACACCTGGAGCACCGATTTCTCTCCTCTGTGAGTTTTCTGGTGCACAGAAAGGTGCGAGCTCTGCCCAAAGCTCTTCCCACACTCGCCGCACGTGTATGGCTTCTCCCCCGTGTGCACGCGCAAGTGCTGAATCAGCTTGGATCGCACGCTGAAGCGTTTCCCACACTCCGAGCACTGGTAGGGCTTTTCTCCCGTATGGGTTCGTTGATGGACGATGAGATCTGAGCTTTGTATGAAGCTTTTCCCGCAGTCGGGACATGGATACGGTCTCTCTCCGGTGTGTTGCCGCTGGTGTTTAATGAGGTTCGACCTTTTGCTGAAGCGCTTCCCGCACTCGCAGCACTGGTAGGGTTTTTCTCCCGTGTGGGTTCTCTGGTGGGTGGTCAACGTCGAGCTCCGGGTGAAGCTTTTCCCACACTCGGGGCACTCGTACATTTTCTCACCGGTGTGCATCCTCTGGTGCGTCACGAGGCTCGAGCTCCTGTTGAAGCATCTCCCGCACTTGGGGCACCGATAGGGCTTTTCCTCCGTGTGCGTTCGCTGGTGGACGATGAGGTCCGAGCTCCGCGTGAAGCTTCTCCTGCACTCGAGGCACTTGAAAGGTTTTTCTCCTGCATCGCCTCTCTGGGGTGTAATTAAGTCCCTGCTCCGACTGCCCTCGTGTCCAGACTCGATGAAGGCACGCTGCCTTTCTGCAGGGTCCTCCTGGGTCGGGATTTCTCCGAGATTGGCATCAGCTCCTCTGCAAACCGTCCTGCTGCTTATTTTGTGTCTTACCCCTGTTGTGACACAGAGAGAAGCCAGATGGGTTATTTCTCAGGCCAAGTAAAAAAAAAAAAAAATAACATCAAGGGGAAGGGGTAGAAAAAGCTAATTAACCAGGCAGCAAAATTGGCTGAGGGTGCAGCAGCTCTACTTCTGTGCTTCCCCAGGGACGGAAGAAGGAGAAATCCACAGAAAAAAAAAAAATTATTCTGATTTCCAGCCAGGGTCAGTGGAGCTGTATCTCCTAGTAGGATCCCCCATGCTTTGGCTAAAATCCTGGTGTGGTTTTGATAGGATATAGTAGCATGTGCTGGTGTAGGTGATCATGAGCACAGGCACCCCATCCTCACCTGCGTGCCTGCAGCTCAGGGCTTCTTTTTTCTCCATTTCTTGAAGATCAGGGCCCCAGCGCTCTCCTCGCTCTGGCATCTGGGTGAGCAAGTCTGGCTTGGCCGTAAGAAAACCTGTTCCAGAGGGTGAAATCAGGAGATAACAGCATGAGGGACTTGAGAATTGCAGAGTATTTGCAAAGTTAAAGAAATTCAAACTTCTTGAGGGACACAGAGTGGGAAGAATGATGGTACGGTCATCCAGAACACCAGGTGCCTGGGTGAACGTGCATCCTCCACTCAAGCCCCACAGAGGGCAAACATCAAACGTTGTCCCAAAACCAATCATTGATATGGAGCTAGTCCAGGAAAAGGAAAAATATCCCTGCAGGGATGTTTCCATTCACTGGAAAATTACACAGAAGAGAAGAAAAAAAAAAAAAAAGGGCTTTCCCTCAATGTTCCTCTTCCTTCTGTCTCCCAGGAGCATCAAGGAGATGGTCTGTCTCATTCCTGAGCACTGCAGAGCTCAAGGTGTCTGAAAATTGAGAGCATCTGCAACACAAAGGCCACAGGTCAAACCTTCAGGAGCTCCAGCACTGGAAGGGACAGGACTCCTTACCCAGAGACATCACAGCCTCGTAGTTCTCCAGCATGATGTCCGCAGAGAGCGTCCTCTGCACCGGGTTCAGCAGGGCCCATTGCTCCTTGGTGAAATACACAGCCACCTCCTCAAACGTCACAGGCTCCTGCAGCAGCAGCAAGAGATGTTCAGTACCTGGGGCCAGAGCCACAGCCCCAAAAGTTCAAGAAGAAGAAGAATAAAAACCCCTGAGGTCCTGGGATGAAGAAGCAGAGATGCTCAAGCCCATCCCAAGCAACTGAGGAGAGTGTGAGACATTGGAGTAGAAAAACAAGGACATCCCAGGAGGACACTGAGATTCATGGATATGAAAATGAACCTCCAAGGAGGAGCCAAGAAGAAAACAGCAAAGGGAAACCAACAGCCTCCCCATTCCCACCTGGATGGGAGCTGCTGAAGGTGGCTTTTCCCAGAGCTGCACCTCTCCCGGCAGCCTGTGCTGGGGAACAACACCAGGACAGGTTTGGCACCCAGAAATATGCGTTTCCTTTCCCAAAAAGGGCTGATTGTCTTGTGCATGACCACTGTCACTGAAGCAAGGAGCAAAACCCCAACCAGACCCCGGGGAATTGTCCACCTGAGCCAGTTGCACTGGGTCCATCTCTTGGGGTTCTTTGGTGTTTCAGGACATTGGTGTGTTCTGGAGTGAAAGGCAGGAGCCCCTCAGTCCTCGGAAAGGAAAAAGGAGAAAAAGAAAGGCACAAGAAGGCTGTTTGTTGGGGGTGATGGTGCAAAACTTGGAGCTTCGTTGTGATGTTGGGCCATCCAGGAGGAGCCCAGCAGCGTCCCTGCAGCCCGATAAGAGCTGGGAGCTCGTGGGGAGTGGGGGAGAAGGGGACAAGATGGGGTGTGTGGGCGGTTTGAAGTGTTGGGACATGCCAGCTGTGCCCTGTCCCTTTGCCCTGTCCCCTCAGGGACCTCAGATCCCAGGGGAGGACGTGTCCCCCACTGTCCCCACCCTCCCATCCCCATGCAGGGGCAGCCCATCCCCAAGAGAAGGGGTGCAGGGGGGTGCGAGGGGCTGGACCCAGAGCAGGGTATGGGGATGGAGGTCCCAGGAGCCATTCTGGGAGCTGGGGAGGGGGAGCAGGGCGAGCCCCATCTACCCCAGAGCTGTCGGGGAGCCCGGACCCAGCTCCGGGGAGGTCAGGGAGAGGCAGAAGGGGACCGAGGGGGCAGAAGAAAGGCCCACAACCTCTCCACGGACGACGAAGCGGGGAGTCCCGTCTCCAGCCCCAGCCATCCTCCCCCCGTTACCTGCGCGGCGGCGGTGGCAGCATCACCGAGAGAGGTTCCGAGCAGCCGGGCTGCCCGGGCTCCGCTTTGTCCTCGGTTCCCGCAGCCCCAGCCCCTTCCTGAGCGTCCCCCGCCCCTTCCCGCTTGGCCAACCCCGGCCCCGAGTCCCAGCACCACCCCACCCCAGCCGGCTCCACTGCAGCACCAAACCCCAGAGCAGCAGCAGCAGCCACAGCAATCAATCTTGCTAAATATCACCCTAAAAGAGCCCCAGGTGGGGAAATTCTTTCTCCACTCAGAAGGTTCCTCTGCTGCTGCCCCTAAAGCCCCTCAGTTACCAAGATGCTTTCCCACACTCAGCCCCATCCCCAAAAGCAGCAACGAGCCGCAGCCGCCTGTCCTGAGTGCCCAGCGAGGAAGGGGATTAGGGAAAGACCAATCAGTCTTGGTCCCAACAGGACTGTGTGGTGTAGAAGGATGGTGAGAGAGCAGGGGCATCCTGGGGACAGGGGGTGCTGGCAAAGTTTGGGGGTGCCCAGAAGGAAGAGAAGGGGGTGCCTGAGTTGTGAGTGCCCCCCGCCTCCGCCCCCCACTCCCCATGCTCATCCTGCAGGGAGCTGCCCCCAGGCTCCTGCTCCAACCACTGCTCCAACTGCGCTGGCTGCAAATGCCCTTCGCGGGCAGGCAGGAATCAGGACAAAAAGCCCTCAGGAACCAGCACGGCCACACTCCATGGTCACCCACAAAGCTTTATTGAAGGCCATGGTGCTGTGCCTGGGCAGGGTGGGCTTGGGCAGGGCAGAGAGGGACATGTGCTGCTGCGGGATGGAGGAGAGGAGAGCGGGCAGTGTCTGCAGAAGGGCAGGGGCTCTCCTCTGGAATTCTTCATGACCACAGGCGCTTTGGGGTGTCCTGTTCCCACGTAGACTCATCCACAGGTCACCGTCCCTTCGACCGGAGCTCACAGTGCAGTTCCAGCCTGTCCGGTACAGCAGCACAGGAACAGCAGCGATGCCCATACCATCGCGCAGCCCAGGCGTATGGCCATGGCTCTTACCAAAGTGTTCCCAGCACAGCACAGTGCCATGATCAGCAGCACATCGAGCAGTGAAAGCACCAAGCAGCCGCAAACAAGCACCAGACTCTGATATCCAGGAAGGCGAGCAAGCCCCATGGCAAGCACAGGAGCCAGCCAAGCAACAGCTAAGCAGCAGTAACAGCGATAAATACAATCTAGCACGTTGCAAGCAAACCTGTCCTTGCAACAACTTAAACATCCTTGTGCTATCAACACTGTTTCCAGCAGAAATCCAAACCTGAGCCCCTTACCAGTTACTATCAAGGAAATTAACCCTGGCCCAGGTAAAACCAGTGCAGCCCCTTCACTGCCCCCCTGCTCCCTGGGCTTGGGCAGGGCAGAGAGGGACGTGTGCTCCTGCGGGATGGAGGAGAGGAGAGCGGGCAGTGTCTGCAGCAGGGCAGGGGCTGTCCGGGGCTGAGGTGGGGATGGAAGGGGGGCAGAGAGTGCCAGAGATGCTGTCCCTCAGGCACAGCTCGGTTTCCTCTGTCCCCACCCAAAACCAGGGTCGTATGATCTCTGCATTGAACGAGGCTGGTGGGAAAGTGAAGATCTCAACCCCACTCTCGGCATCGATGAAAGTCACCAGCCCCTGCGTGCAGTCCAGACAGACCCAGAGTCTCCTGGGGATGGGGGACAGGGAGGTGGGAGAAGAGGTGAGAGACACAAACTGCCCTTTCCAGTGACACACTGCCCAGATCCCTCCTTCAGGGCTCAGGTCCGGATACCCCTTTCTGTAGGCAGACTCCCTGGCCACCCCCACAGCCCACCAGGAATCACCTCCCACCTCCCCCTTCACCTCCACCTCCCAGCAGTGCCTCCCCTCCCTGAACCCCTCCTGGCCCAGCACACAGCACCGAGTGTCAAATCTCTCAGGGGTGTCGTGCAGGTCCTGCCGTGCTCTTCCCCTTCTCACACTTCTCCCATCCGCTGACAGGACAAGTCGGGAATGAGCCGAGTCTGGATCCAGGGTCACCACGTCTGCAGGGGACAGGAGGAGCCAGAGCATCAGGGGCAGAGCTGCGTCGTGGGCAGGGTTTGAGCACCCTGGGGCCAGGCTCTGCCCCGCGGGGCAGCACACGGGGCATCTCCTTCCTCCTAGAGATGCCCATCACGGGGCGGCCCCAGCACGGCCACGGCCCAGCTGGGTCCCCTGGGAACAGGCAACGGTGGGGCTGCAGCCCCAGCAGGGAGGAGCAGCATGGGGAGGCAGTGGCTGGGTCTGGGCAGTGCACGGGCTCTCAGGGGGGTGGCAGAGGGCTCCTCTTGGCCCCAGGGATGCCACTCACAATGCCTTGGAAAGGCAAGAAAACGCGCTGGAGAACAGGCTAGTGCCCTGCTCGGGGGTGTCTGAGTCACCAAACACACCCAGGCACGGCCAGTCCCGGGCACTGCCCAGCCCAGATGCCCCTTGCACACAAGCACAGGGAGGAGACCCACCCAGAATGGCACTAAAATACGGGATTACCTGGATTGTGGGGAAGCAGAAACTTTCTCCAGGCTAGAAGGAGAGACAAGAGCTGGTCACATCCCCCAGCTGGTCCCCAGCACCTCTGGGCAGGGGCGAGGGTCCAGGCGTGGGCTGGTGTCCCCGAGCTGCCCACCCTGCCAGGCACATCGCCCTGGGCTTTACCAGAGCCAGGGGATGCAAGGATGGACAGGATGGGCGAGGAGGGAAAGGGCCGAGCACAGAGCACCTGGGACAGGACCCCCCACCGTGCTGGAGCTCATGGAGACTCACCCATTTCTGCATCTCTTTTGCCTGTAAAATGGGGGAAAGAAAAGATGTGTGATCAGAAGGGACAGCTTCTCATCCCATGGCTGCTCCCACAGGATTAGGCAGAGTTTGAGGCAGATTCCAAACTCCTTTTTTTGGGGAGTAGGAAAAGCCCCCCAAACCCCTGGAATGGCTCCCTGCCAGCCTGGTCACATCCCATGGCTGGTGCCTAGGGGTCTGGGCAGCGGAGGGGGTACAACCCCATACTGGTGTCCCCAAGCTGCCCACCGTCCCAGGCACATTGCCTTGGCCTTTCCCAGAGCCAGGGGATGCAGGGATGGAGAGGACGAGCAAGGAGGCAAAGGGCCGAGCACAGAGCGCCGGGGACAGAACCCCACGCCATGCTGGAGCTAATGGAAACTCACCCAGTTCTTCATCTCTTCTGCCTTTAAAACAAGAAAGAAAAAGATATGTGATCAGAGGGGACAGGTTCTCAACCCTAGGCTGCTCTCGCAGTAGCAGTCAGAGTTTGGACAGACCCCCCAGCTCCTTGTTTTTGGGGAGTAGGAAAAGTCCCCCACACCCGGCATGGCTCCCTGCCAGCCTGGTCACGTCCCATGGCTGGTCCCCAGCAACTCTGGGCAGGGGTGAGGGTCCAGCCTTGGGCTGGTGTCCCCCAGCTGCCCACCCTGCCAGGCACATCGCCTTGGGCTTTCCCAGAGCCAGGGGATGCAGGGATGGTGAGGACAAGCAAGGAGGGAAAGGGCCGAGCACAGAGGTCCTGGGAGAGGACCCCACGCTGTGACGGAGCTCATGGAGACTCACCCAGTTCTGCAGCTCGTTCCTCTGGAAAGCATAAACAAAAGCATGAAGTGATCAGAGAGCTTCAGATTGAGATCAGATTGAGATCTCATCTCAAATGTGATCATGATGGAGCAGGCTGAGCTTGTTCAGACCCCAAGCTGCTTTTTTGGGTAGTGGGAAAAGCCCCCCAAACCCCAGGAATGTCTCCTTGCCAGCCTGGTCACATCCCATGGCTGGTGCCCAGGGCTCTGGGCAAGGGAGAGGGTCCAATGCTGGGCTGGTGTCCCCCAGCTGCCCACCCTGCCAGGCACATCGCCTTGGGCTTTCCCAGAGCCAGGGGATGCAGGGATGGAGAGGACGGGCAAGGGGGGAAAGGGCTGAGCACAGAGCGCCCGGGACAGGACCCCATGCCGTGATAGAGCTCATGGAGACTCACCCAGTGCTGCAGCTCGTTCCTCTGGAAAATAAAAACAAAGTAATTGCTAATTACAGGGGGAGAGCTTTTCATTTTATAAGCACTCATGAAGAAGCAGGCAGAGCTGTGGCAGACCCCAAATTCCTTCTTTTTAGAGTGCAAAATCCTTCCAAATCCTTGGAATGACTCCCTGCCAGCATGGTCACATCCCATGGCTGGTGCCTAGGGGTCTGGGCAGCGGAGGGGGTACAACCCCATACTGGTGTCCCCCAGCTGCCCACCCTGCCAGGCACATCGCCTTGGGCTTTCCCAGAGCCAGGGGATGCAGGGATGGAGAGGACGGGCACGGAGGCAAAGGGCCGAGCACAGAGCGCCGGGGACAGAACCCCACGCCATGCTGGAGCTAATGGAAACTCACCCAGTTCTTCATCTCTTTTGCCTTTAAAACAAGAAAGAAAAAGATATGTGATCAGAGGGGACAGGTTCTCAACCCTAGGCTGCTCTCGCAGTAGCAGTCAGAGTTTGGACAGACCCCCCCCAGCTCCTTGTTTTTGGGGAGTAGGAAAAGTCCCCCACACCCGGCATGGCTCCCTGCCAGCCTGGTCACGTCCCATGTCTGGTCCCCAGCACCTCTGGGCAGGGGTGAGGGTCCAGCCTTGGGCTGGTGTCCCCCAGCTGCCCACCCTGCCAGGCACATCGCCTTGGTCTTTCCCAGAGCCAGGGCATGCAGGGATGGAGAGGACGGGCAAGGGGGTAAAGGAACAAGCACAGAGCACCCGGGACAGGACCCCAAGCCATGCTGGAGCTCATGAGAACTTACCCAGTGCTGAATCTCTTTTCCCTGTAAACCAAGAAAGAAAAAGGTATGTGATCAGAGGGGACAGATACACAACCCTAGGCTGCTCTCGCAGGAGCAGGCAGAGTTCGGACAGACTCCAAACTCCTTTTTGTGGGGAGCAGGAAAAGACCCTCAAACTCAGGGAATGGCTTCTTGCCAGCCTGGTCACATCCCATGGCTGGTGCCCAGGGCTCTGGGCAGGGGAGAGGGTCCAGCCTTGGGCTGGTGTCCCCCAGCTGCCCACCCTGCCAGGCACATCGCCTTGGGCTTTCCCAGAGCCAGGGGATGCAGGGATGGAGAGGATGGGCAAGGGGGGATAGGACCGAGCACAGAGGTCCTGGGACAGCACCCCACGCTGTGACGGAACTCATGGAGACTCACCCAGTTCTGCAGCTCGTTCCTCTGGAAAGCATAAACAAAAGCATGAAGTGATCAGAGGGAACAGCTTCTCATCTCAAATGTGATCATGATGGAGCAGGCTGAGCTTGTTCAGACCCCAAGCTGCTTTTTTGGGTAGTGGGAAAAGCCCCCCAAACCCCAGGAATGTCTCCTTGCCAGCCTGGTCACATCCCATGGCTGGTGCCCAGGGCTCTGGGCAGGGGAGAGGGTCCAATGCTGGGCTGGTGTCCCCGAGCTGCCCACCCTGCCAGGCACATCGCCTTGGGCTTTCCCAGAGCCAGGGGATGCAGGGATGGAGAGGACGGGCAAGGGGGGAAAGGGCTGAGCACAGAGCACCCGGGACAGGACCCCAGGGTGTGCAATTGCTCCCAGAGACTCACCCAGCAGTGCAGCTTGTTCCCCTGGAAAGCAAAAGCAATATGTGATCAGAAGAGACAGCAAGTCATCTCATAAGCATTTATGAAGGAGTAAGCAGAGCTCGGGCAAATCCCGACTTCCTTCCGTTTCAGAAATGGGAAAAGACCCCCAAACATGGGAACGGCTCCGTGCCAGCCTGGTCATGTCCCACGGCTGGTGCCCAGGGCTCTGGGCAGGGGAGAGGGTCCAGTGCTGGGCTGGTCTCCCCAAGCTGCCCACCCTGCCAGGCACATCGCCTTGGGCTTTCCCAGAGCCAGGGGATGCAGGGATGGAGAGGACAGGCAAGGAGGGAAAGGGCCAAGCACAGAGTACCCGGGACAGGACACCATGCCGTGCCAGAGATCGCGGAGACTCACCCAGTGCTGCAGCTCGTTCCTCTGGAAAATAAAAAAGAAATGATTGGTAATTACGGGGGGGAGAGCTTTTCATTCCATAAACATTCATGAAGGAGCAGGCAGAGCTGTGGCAGACCCCAAATTAATCCTTCCAAATCCTTGGAATGACTCCCTGCCAGCCTGGTCACATCCCATGGCTGGTGCCTAGGGGTCTGGGCAGCGGAGGGGGTACAACCCCATACTGGTGTCCCCCAGCTGCCCACCCTGCCAGGCACATCGCCTTGGGCTTTCCTAGAGCCAGGGGATGCAGGGATGGAGAGGACGGGCAAGGAGGCAAAGGGCCGAGCACAGAGCGCCGGGGACAGAACCCCACGCCATGCTGGAGCTAATGGAAACTCACCCAGTTCTTCATCTCTTCTGCCTTTAAAACAAGAAAGAAAAAGATATGTGATCAGAGGGGACAGGTTCTCAACCCTAGGCTGCTCTCGCAGTAGCAGTCAGAGTTTGGACAGACCCCCCCAGCTCCTTGTTTTTGGGGAGTAGGAAAAGTCCCCCACACCCGGCATGGCTCCCTGCCAGCCTGGTCACGTCCCATGGCTGGTCCCCAGCAACTCTGGGCAGGGGTGAGGGTCCAGCCTTGGGCTGGTGTCCCCGAGCTGCCCACCCTGCCAGGCACATTGCCTTGGTCTTTCCCAGAGCCAGGGCATGCAGGGATGGAGAGGACGAGCAAGGGGGTAAAGGAACGAGCACAGAGCACCTGGGACAGGACCCCAAGCCGTGCTGGAGCTCATGAGAACTTACCCAGTGCTGAATCTCTTTTCCCTGTAAACCAAGAAAGAAAAAGGTATGTGATCAGAGGGGACAGATACACAACCCTAGGCTGCTCTCGCAGGAGCAGGCAGAGTTCGGACAGACTCCAAACTCCTTTTTTGTGGGGAGCAGGAAAAGACCCTCAAACTCAGGGAATGGCTTCTTGCCAGCCTGGTCACATCCCATGGCTGGTGCCCAGCAACGTGGGCAGGGGAGAGGGTCCAATGCTGGGCTGGTGTCCCCCAGCTGCCCACCCTGCCAGGCACATCGCCTTGGGCTTTCCCAGAGCCAGGGGATGCAGGGATGGAGAGGATGGGCAAGGGGGGATAGGACCGAGCACAGAGGTCCTGGGAGAGGACCCCACGCTGTGACGGAGCTCATGGAGACTCACCCAGTTCTGCAGCTCGTTCCTCTGGAAAGCATAAACAAAAGCATGAAGTGATCAGAGGGAACAGCTTCTCATCTCAAATGTGATCATGATGGAGCAGGCTGAGCTTGTTCAGACCCCAAGCTGCTTTTTTGGGTAGTGGGAAAAGCCCCCCAAACCCCAGGAATGGCTCCTTGCCAGCCTGGTCACATCCCATGGCTGGTGCCCAGCAACTCTGGGCAGGGGAGAGGGTCCAATGCTGGGCTGGTGTCCCCGAGCTGCCCACCCTGCCAGGCACATCGCCTTGGGCTTTCTCAGAGCCAGGGGATGCAGGGATGGTGAGGACAAGCAAGGAGGGAAAGGGCCGAGCACAGAGGTCCTGGGAGAGGACCCCACGCTGTGACGGAGCTCATGGAGACTCACCCAGTTCTGCAGCTCGTTCCTCTGGAAAGCATAAACAAAAGCATGAAGTGATCAGAGAGCTTCAGATTGAGATCAGATTGAGATCTCATCTCAAATGTGATCATGATGGAGCAGGCTGAGCTTGTTCAGACCCCAAGCTGCTTTTTTGGGTAGTGGGAAAAGCCCCCCAAACCCCAGGAATGTCTCCTTGCCAGCCTGGTCACATCCCATGGCTGGTGCCCAGGGCTCTGGGCAGGGGAGAGGGTCCAGTGCTGGGCTGGTGTCCCCCAGCTGCCCACCCTGCCAGGCACATCGCCTTGGGCTTTCCCAGAGCCAGGGGATGCAGGGATGGAGAGGACGGGCAAGGGGGGAAAGGGCTGAGCACAGAGCACCCGGGACAGGACCCCAGGGTGTGCAATTGCTCCCAGAGACTCACCCAGCAGTGCTGCTTGTTCCCCTGGAATGCAAAAGCAATATGTGATCAGAGGAGAGAGCAAGTCATCTCATAAGCATTTATGAAGGAGTAAGCAGAGCTTGGGCAAATCCCAAATACCTTCTGTTTAGGAAATGGGAAAAGACCCCCAAACCCCAGGAAAGGGTCCCTGCTAGCCTCGTCAGGTCTCATGGCTGGTGTCCAGGGCTTTGGTTACGGGACATGGGACCAGCCTTGGGCTGGTGTCCCCCAGCTGCCTACCCTGGCAGGCACATCGCCTTGGGTTTTCCTAGAGCCAGGGGATGCAGGGATGGAAAGGACGGGCAAAGAGGGAAAGAGCCGAGCACAGAGCGCCTGAGACAGGACCCTACATGTGCCTAACCCAGTGCTGTATTGCTTTTTTCTGGAAGGAAAATAAAAGCACTAAGTGGTCTGAGGGGACAGCTTCTCATCCCATGGATGCTCCCACAGGAGGAGGTAAAGCTCTGGCAGACCACCAACTCCTTTTTTTACAGGAGTTGAAAAAGACCCCCAAACCCAAGGAATGGCTCCCTCCAGCGTATTGCGCCCATCAGCCCACCCAGGCACTCTGGAGTTCAGCCGTAACTTCAGGAGCCATCCAAACCCACGTCCCTCCCAGGGGGGCTCCTTTGCCAGGAGGTTTTGCTGGGGGAAGGGGCCACAAGGACTCACCCAGCTCTCGGGACTGCAGCACTGAAAAGCAAAGGCAGAGGAAGAGGGGGGTCAGGACAGCAGCTGGCTTCATCCCTGGGAACATCTCAAGAGGGTCTCTTGCACCTTCCCACCAGCCAGAGATGGTCTGGCCATGCTCCCTGTCCTCCCGCCCACACCCCACCATGGGTCCCTGTCCCCTTTCTTCCTTTGCCCAGGGAGCTTTTTGGTGAAGGCAAAACATTCTTCTGACACCACTTACCTTTCCTTCTCCACAGATAAGCACCGAGGCCAAGGAACACCACTGAAAGCGTGAGGAGCACACCCACACCAACCATCCAGGGATGGGCATTGTGGAAAAAGGGAGCTGAGAAACAAAACCATCAGCAGGAAAAGGGATGGTTTTACAGTCCCGTGTTTGAGCAGAAGAAGAAGAAAAAGACAAACGCCCCAAAGCTCCAGCTCACAAGCCCCTTGTCCTGGGAGCCCTGGCCTCAAGGGGACATAGTCCTCTCTCTCCCCTGCACATACCAATGCTCACCTGAAGCGCACGAGGCTCCGGTTCTCTCGTGCCCTAAAACTGCTGTGAAGGTGCACAGCCCTCCCGTGCCCCCACACCCCACACCTTGCAATGGGAACCCCAGATCAAAGCTGCTCAAAGCACCTGAGATGTGCAGGGACGTCTCCTGCTCCTGGTTGAGGCGGCTGTTCCTGACCACGCAGGACCAGTTCCCATCTCCATTCCTGGTCACAATGATGACATCTTCGATGTCAAAGAGGCCCCTTGCATCCGAGGAATGTCTCTGGGAGACCGAGGGGAGATGCTGCCCATCAGGATCTTTCCATTGCACCTCAGGTCGTGGGTACCAGCCGGCCGATCGACACACCACCCGGATGCTTCCATTCTCGTAAGCCTCCAGGGAGAGTTGAGGGACAGAGCCTGTGGCTGGGGAAGAGCCCGTGGTTGGGGTCAGTGTGGGATGGACTCAACTCAAAGGTGATGACCGAATCCAATACCAGACACATCACGGGTCCCACTGGGACTACAGGACCGTCCACCAAAACCACCCCAACTTGTGCAGGAACTGCAGAGCATTGATGCCAAACGACCCCAGATCTCCCACAAAACAGCCCGGCAGAGCAAGACCAACAGCGTCAGGTCCCAGCCTTGGCTTGGCTGGCAGCCCCAGCTCTCAGCCCAAGGAGCTGCTCAGCACCTTATCCCCACGGCCTTCACAACATCACCAGGACACCCTTCGCAGACACCACGCACACCCAGCAAAGCCACCACATCCATGTGGCTCTGCCCCAAAACCACCTCCAGCACCACCTGCGTGCTCCCTCCTGGGCAGGCACTGCAGGCAACAGCCCCCTCGCACCCCACCTCTTTCAACGGCTCCTGTCCTTCGGCACCTCATCCACACACCTGAGGATGGGACAGAGCTCTGGGAGGGACACACAAACCCAGGGACACCCACACCGGACACAAACCTGACACCTCCAGATCCACCGTAGCTTCTCCATAAGAGGAACCATCTCTCACAGTGCAGATGTACTGACCATCATCAGAGGGTCTCAACCAGGAGATTCGCAAGTCCAGGCGTCCACTGGAGAGACCATGTCTGACCAACTCTGTCCTCCCAACATATTCCTCCATCTGGTCCCCGTACAGGTCCTTTCCGTTTCGGTAGTGGTGCACTATTTCAGAGACCCTGTGCCGGATCCACCGTACTTCAAAGCTCCGAGCATCCATGCTGGGGGACAAGTGACATGGCAGCACGATGTACCGCCCCACGGCGACACGGAGAGGGTGGCCTGGTCCCACCACACTGAAGTCAGCTTGGTGATGGAGAAGGACACAGAGACACAGAGATTGCGCCTACGTTAATTTAGGGGCATTGCATGGCAAGGGGTGAGCTTGGCGTGACCTTGGTGCACGCTCCATCCCACGGGCGTTACTTTGCCCTCCCCATGGTCCAGAGACACTGGAGAAAGTGGCGAGGGAGTGGGAGGACTGGAAGGAGAAGGAGGTTTCCTGGGAGTGGGAACGTGCTCCAGAAAACGACCTCCACCCCAGCCAGCCCTGCTGCAAGCCAGAAACGTCTGAGGGGAGCGCTGCAGGACGGGACCGAAGGTGCCCCCAGCGCAAGGGACGTATTGCAGAAAGAGCCCAAGCGAAAGCGAAACCCATGCGGGGCCCAGCTCTGGGCTGGGCTCTCCCCACCCCACGGCACCTCCCCTGCCCCACAGCTGCCCCCCAGAGTGGGCAAAAGCCCCCCCAGCCCTGCAGGATCCCTACCTGATCCCAGCCGCAGGACGTGCAGAGTCACCAAATAACTCAGGAGGCCCCCGGGGCTCGCAGGGAGCCACATCTGCATCCGGAGCTGGAGAAGAGGGAGGGGAAGGGAGGGAGAAGGAGGGCGATGGGGCGTTACAGCTGGCGGAGAGGGGATGGGGTAGAAGGGCTGCACGTCTCCTCAAAGAGGTTCCAGAAATCCCCCCAAAACCACCTGCACCAGCACCCCAACGGCAGAACAAACCGTTGCTGCAGGGCCGGACGGGACCACACACGGCTGCCCGGTGCAGCCCCCTGCTCTGCCCCTCTCCCCCTCACCAGCGTTTATTCCAAATCCCTGACAAGACTCGAAAGGAAAGGAAATATTCTAAATCCCCTGCAGAAAGAAAAGTCACTCGCCGGACAGGCACGATCTGTGGGAGGCACCAGGCTGCCCAATAAATCCAAACCTTGTCCAGTTTCAGAGCGCAGAATTGCTTCATGTTGGTGTAACTTCAGGCTCCATCCCCCACATAATGAACTGATTTTCTGCATGTACGTCACCAAGTCCGGATGTATAAAATAAATGTCCAAATAGGAACCTAGGACAAAACAGCAAACGGAAACCAACTTCCTTCCTGATCCCGCCTGGAACGGGATGGGAGGTCTGAAGGTGGGTGGGCTTCAAGAGTTGGAACATCCCAGTTGTCCCTGGAGTGGAGAAACTCTTTCTCCACTCAGAAGGTTCCTCTGCTGCTGTACCTAAAGCCACTCAGTTACCAAGATGCTTTCACGCACCAAGCCTGATCCTGAAAAGAAGCAACGAGCCGCAACCGCCTGTACCGAGTGCCCACCGAGGAAGGGGATTAGGGAAAGACAAATCAGTCTTGCTCCCAACAGGACTGTGTGGCTGTTTTGGGTTTGCGTGGCAAGGGCTTGGTAGCAGGGGGGGGGTCTACAGGGGTGGCTTCTGCAAGAAGGTCCTAGAAGCTTCCCCTGTGTCTGATAGAGCCAATGCCAGCCGGCTCCAAGATGGACCCGCCGCTGGCCAAGGCCGAGCCCATCAGTGATGGTGGTAGTGCCTCTGGGATAACGTATTTAAGAAGGGGGAAAAAAAACCCTCAAAAAACCAGCGGCAGCTTTTGCAGCCGGAGAGAGGAGTGAGAAGATGTAAGAAACTCTGCAGACACGCAGGTCAGTGCAGATGGAGGGGGAGGAGGTGCTCCAGGCACCGGAGCAGAGATCCCCCTGCAGCCCGTGGTGAAGGCCATGGTGAAGCAGGCTGTCCCCCTGCAGCCCATGGAGGAAGGATGAGGGGGTGTAAAGATTCCACCTGCAGCCCGTGGAGGACTCCACACCAGAGCAGGGGGAGGCACCTGAAGGAGGCTGTGGACCGTGGGAAGCCCACGCTGGAGCAAGCTCCTGGCAGGACCTGTGGAGCCGTGGAGAGAGGAGCCCACGCCAGAGCAGGTTTGCTGGCAGGACTTGTGACCCCGTGGGGGACCCCACGCTGGAGCAGTCTGCTCCTGAAGGTCTGCACCCCACGGAAGGGACCCATGCTGGAGCAGTTTGTGATGAACTGCAGCCCGTGGGAAGGACTCATGCTGGAGAAGTTGGTGGAGGACTGTCTCCCGTGGGAGGGACCCCACGCTGGAGCAGGGAGGAGTGTGAGGAGTCCTGCCCTGAGGAGGAAGGAGCAGCAGAGACAAGGGGTGATGAACTGACCACAGCCCCCATTCCCCGTCCCCCTGTGCCGCTGAGGAGGGAGGAGGGAGAGAAATGGGGGGTGAAGTTGAGCCTGGGGAGGAGACAGGGATAGGCGGAAGTGTTTTAAGATTTGGTTTTATTTGTCATTGCTCTACTCTCTTTTCCTTGGTAATAAATTAGATGATTTTTTTCTAAGTTGAGTCTGTTTTGCCCATGATGTTACCATCATGGTGAGTGATCTCTCCCTGCCCTTACATCGACCCACCAGCCTTTCCCGCATCCCGGGGACGCAGGCATCTCTGGCACACAGGGTGCTGGCAAAGTTTGGGGGTGCCCAGAAGGAAGAGAAGGGGGTGCCTGAGTTGTGAGTGCCCCCTGCCTCTGCCCCCCACTCCCCGTGCTCATCCTGCAGGGAGCTGCCCCCAGGCTCCTGCTCCAACCACTGCTCCAAGTGCACTGGCTGCAAATCCCCTTCGCGGGCAGGCAGGAATCAGGACCAAAAGCCCCCAGGAACCAGCACGGCCACACTCCATGGTCACCCACAAAGCTTTATTGAAGGCCATGGTGCTGTGCCTGGGCAGGGTGGGCTTGGGCAGGGCAGAGAGGGACATGTGCTGCTGCGGGATGGAGGAGAGGAGAGCGGGCAGTGTCTGCAGAAGGGCAGGGGCTGTCCGGGGCTGCGGTGGGGATGGAAGGGGGGCAGAGGGTCTAGGAGGTGCTGTCCCTCAGGCACAGCTGGGTTTCATATGTCCACAGCAAAAACCAGGGTCGGATGGTCTCTCCATTGAACGAGGCTGGTGGGAAAGTGAAGATCTCGACCCCACTCTCGGCATCGATGAAAGTCACCAGCCCCTGCGTGCAGTCCAGACAGACCCAGAATCTCCTGGGGACCCGGGACAGGGAGGTGCGAGGAGAGGAGAGAGACACAAACTGCCCTGACGTGTGCCGTACCCCCCAGATCCCTCCTTCAGGGTTCAGGTCCGGATACCCCTTCCTGTCCACAGAGTCCCTGGCCACCCCCACAGCCCACACTGAATCACCTCCCACCTCCCCCTTCACCTCCACCTCCCAGCAGTGCCTCCCCTCCCTGAACCTCTGCCGGCCCAGCACACAGCACCAATCGTTAAATCTCTCAGGGGTGTCGGGCAGGTCCTGCCGCGCTCTTCCCCTTCTCACACTTCTCCCATCTGCTGACAGGACAAGTTCAGGATGAGCCGAGTTTGGATCGAGGGTCACCACGTCTGCAGGGGACAGGAGGAGCCAGAGCATCAGGGGCAGAGCTGCGTCGTGGGCAGGGTTTGAGCACCCTGGGGCCAGGCTCTGCCCCGCGGGGCAGCACACGGGGCATCTCCTTCCTCCTAGAGATGCCCATGACGGGGCCGGCCCCAGCACGGCCACGGCCCAGCTGGGTCCCCTGGGAACAGGCAACGGTGGGGCTGCAGCCCCAGCAGGGAGGAGCAGCCTGGGGAGGCAGTGGCTGGGTCTGGGCAGTGCACGGGCTCTCAGGGGGGTGGCAGAGGGCTCCTCTTGGCCCCAGGGATGCCACTCACAATGCCTTGGAAAGGCAAGAAAAGGGGCTGGAGAACAGGCTAGTGCCCTGCTCGGGGGTGTCTGAGGCACCAAACACACCCAGGCACGGCCAGTCCCGGGCACTGCCCAGCCCAGATGCCCCTTGCACACAAGCACAGGGAGGAGAACCACCCAGAATGGCAATAAAATATGGGATTACCTGGATTGTGGGGAAGCAGAAACTTTCTCCAGGCTAGAAGGAGAGACAAGAGCTGGTCACATCCCCCAGCCGGTCCCCAGCACCTCTGGGCAGGGGCGAGTGTCCAGGCGTGGGCTGGTGTCCCTGAGCTGCCCACCCTGCCAGGCACATCGCCTTGGGCTTTCCCAGAGCCAGGGGATGCAGGGATGGACAGGACGGGCAAGGGGGGAAATGGCCAAGCATAGAGCGCCAGGACAGCACCCCACACTGTGACGGAACTCATGGAGACTCACCCAGTGCTGCATCTCTTTTTTCTGGAAAGAAAAATGAAAACTGATTTGTGATCAGAGGGAAAAGGTTCTCAGTCCATGGCTGCTCATGCAGGAGCAGGCGGAGTCCAGGCAGACCCCCAACTCCTTTTTTGTCAGGATTGGGAAAAGACCTCCAAATCCCAGGAATGGCTCCCTGCCAGCCTGGTCACATCCCATGGCTGGTGCCCAGGGCTCTGGGCACGGAAGAGGGTCCAGTCCGAGACTAATGCCCCCGAGCTGCCCACCCTGGCAGGCACATCGCCTTGGGCTTTCCCAGAGCCAGGGGATGCAGGGATGGAGAGGATGGGCAAGGAGGGAAAGGGCTGAGCACAGAGCGCCCAGGACAGGACCCTACACCGTGCTAGAGCTCATGGAGACTCACCCAGTTCTGCATCACGTTCCTCTGGAAAGCAATAACAGCAACGTTATTTCATCAGTGAGGACAGCTTCTCATCTCATATGAGCTCATGAGGGAGAACGCAGAACTCATGCAGACCCAAAAATGATTTTTTGCCAGAGCGGGAACAAACCCCCAATCCCCAGGAATGGCTCCCTGCCAGCCTGGTCACGTCCCATGGCTGGTGCCCAGGGCTCTGGGCAGGGGAGAGGGTCCAGCCCTGGTCTGATGTCCCCGAGCTGCCCGCCCTGGCAGGCACATCGCCTTGGGCTTTCCCAGAGCCAGGGGATGCAGGGATGGAGAGGACGGGCAAGGAGGGAAAGGGCCAAGCACAGAGTACCCGGGACAGGACCCCATGCCGTGACAGAGCTCACGGAGACTCACTCAGTGCTGCATCTCGTTCCTCTGGAAAGAAAAATGAAAACCAATATTTCATCAGACAGAACAGCCTATGCTCTCATAACTGCTCATGAAGGAACAGGCAGAGATGGGGTAGACCCCAAACTACCTTTTTGGGAAGTGCAAAAAGAGCCCCAAACCCCGGGAATGGCTCCCTGCCAGCCTGGTCACATCCCACGGCTGGTGCCCAGGGCTTTGAGTAGAATACATGGGACGAAACCTGGTCTGATGTCCCCGAGCTGCCCACCCTGCCAGGCATATCGCCTTGGGCTTTCCCAGAGCCAGGGGATGTAGGGATGGAGAGGATGGGCGAGGGGGGAAAGGGCTGAGCACATAGCACCCGGGACAGGACCCCAGGGTGTGCAATTGCTCCCAGAGACTCACCCAGCAGTGCAGCTTGTTCCCCTGGAAAGCAAAAGCAATATGTGATCAGAGGAGACAACAAGTCATCTCATAAGCATTTATGAAGGAGTAAGCGGAGCTCGGGCAAATCCCGACTTCCTTTTGTCTGGGAAAGGGGAAAAGACCCCCAAACATGGGAATGGCTCCGTGCCAGCCTGGTCACGTCCCATGGCTGGTGCCCAGGGCTCTGGGCACGGAAGAGGGTCCAGGCGTGGGCTGCTGTCCCCGAGCTGCCCACCCTGCCAGGCACATCGCCTTGGGCTTTCCCAGAGCCAGGGGATGCAGGGATGGAGAGGACGGGCAAGGAGGGAAAGGGCCGAGCACAGAGTGCCTGGGACAGGACCCTACGCCGTGCTAGAGCTCATGGAGACTCACCCAGTTCTGCATCACGTTCCTCTGGAAAGCAATAACAGCAACGTTATTTCATCAGTGAGGACAGCTTCTCATCTCATATGAGCTCATGAGGGAGAACGCAGAACTCATGCAGACCCAAAAATGATTTTTTGCCAGAGCGGGAACAAACCCCCAATCCCCAGGAATGGCTCCCTGCCAGCCTGGTCACGTCCCATGGCTGGTGCCCAGGGCTCTGGGCAGGGGAGAGGGTCCAGCCCTGGTCTGATGTCCCCGAGCTGCCCACCCTGGCAGGCACATCGCCTTGGGCTTTCCCAGAGCCAGGGGATGCAGGGATGGAGAGGACGGGCAAGGAGGGAAAGGGCCAAGCACAGAGTACCCGGGACAGGACCCCATGCCGTGACAGAGCTCACGGAGACTCACTCAGTGCTGCATCTCGTTCCTCTGGAAAGAAAAATGAAAACCAATATTTCATCAGACAGAACAGCCTATGCTCTCATAACTGCTCATGAAGGAACAGGCAGAGATGGGGTAGACCCCAAACTACCTTTTTGGGAAGTGCAAAAAGAGCCCCAAACCCCGGGAATGGCTCCCTGCCAGCCTGGTCACATCCCATGGCTGGTGCCCAGGGCTTTGAGTAGAATACATGGGACGAAACCTGGTCTGATGTCCCCGAGCTGCCCACCCTGCCAGGCATATCGCCTTGGGCTTTCCCAGAGCCAGGGGATGTAGGGATGGAGAGGACGGGCAAGGGGGGAAAGGGCTGAGCACAGAGTGCCCGGGACAGGACCCCAGGGTGTGCAATTGCTCCCAGAGACTCACCCAGCAGTGCAGCTTGTTCCCCTGGAAAGCAAAAGCAATATGTGATCAGAGGAGACAGCAAGTCATCTCATAAGCATTTATGAAGGAGTAAGCGGAGCTCGGGCAAATCCCGACTTCCTTTTGTCTGGGAAAGGGGAAAAGACCCCCAAACATGGGAATGGCTCCGTGCCAGCCTGGTCACGTCCCATGGCTGGTGCCCAGGGCTCTGGGCAGGGGAGAGGGTCCAGCCTTGGGCTGGTGTCCCTGAGATGCCCACCCTGCCAGGCACATCGCCTTGGGCTTTCCCAGAGCCAGGGGATGCAGGGATGGAGAGGATGGGCAAGGAGGGAAAGGGCCGAGCACAGAGCGCCCGGGACAGGACGCCACACTGTGCCGGACCTCATGAAGACTCACCAACTTTTACATCTCTTTTCTCTGTAAGGAGAAACAAAAGCAATTTGTCATCAGAGGGGACAGCTTCTCATCCCACGGCTGCTCCCATAGGAGGAGGCAAAGCTATGGCAGACCACCAACTCCTTTTTTTCTAGAGTTGAAAAAGACCCTCAAACCCAAGGAATGGCTCCCTCCAGCCTATCCCCCCATCAGCCCAGCCAGGCACTCTGGAGTTCAGCCATAACTTCAGGAGCCATCCAAACCCACGTCCCTCCCAGGGGGGCTCCTTGGACAGGAGGTTTTGCTGGGGGAAGGGGCCACAAGGACTCACCCAGCTCTCGGGACTGCAGCACTGAAAAGCAAAGGCAGAGGAAGAGGGGGGTCAGGACAGCAGCTGGCTTCATCCCTGGGAACATCTCAAGAGGGTCTCTTGCACCTTCCCACCAGACAGAGACGGTCTGGCCATGCTCCCTGTCCTCCTGCCCACACCCCACCGTGCCCTTGTGCCCTTCCTTCCTTTGCCCAAAGAGCTTTTTGGTGAAGGCAAAACATTCTTCTGACACCACTTACCTTTCCTTCTCCACAGATAAGCACCGAGGCCAAGGAACACAGCTGAAAGCACGAGGAGCACCCCCACACCAACCATCCAGGGATGGGCATTGTGGAAAAAGGGAGCTGAGAAACAAAACCATCAGCAGGAAAAGGGATGGTTTTACAGTCCCGTGTTTGAGCAGAAGAAGAACAAAAAGACAAACGCCCCAAAGCTCGAGCTCACAAGCCCCTTGTCCTGGGAGCCCTGGCCTCAAGGGGACATAGTCCTCTCTCTCCCCTGCACATACCAATGCTCACCTGAAGCGCACGAGGCTCCAGTTCTCTCCTGCACTAGAACTGCTGTGAAGGTGCACAGCCCTCCCGTGCCCCCACACCCCACACCTTGCACCGCGAACCCCAGATCAAAGCTGCTCAAAGCAACGCAGCAAACCCCAGCCCTGCTGCCGGCACCGCAGGGTCTGGCTGCCATCGTTGCACCTGAGATGTGCAGGGACGTCTCCTGCTCCTGGTTGAGGCGGCTGTTCCTGACCACGCAGGACCATTTCCCATCTCTGTTCCCAGCGGTCACAACGATGACGCCTTCGATGTCAAACAGGCCCCTCTCATCCGAGGAATGTCTCTGGGAGACCGAGGGGAGACGCTGCCCATCAGGATCTTTCCACAGCACCTCCGGTTGTGGGTACCAGCCGGCCGATTGACACACCACCCGGATGCCTCCGTCCTCGTAAGCTTCCAGGGAGAGCTGAGGGACAGAGCCTGTGGCTGGGGAAGAGCCCGTGGTTGGGGTCAGTGTGGGATGGACTCAACTCAAAGGTGATGACCGAATCCGATAGCAGACACATCACAGGTCCCACCAGGACTACAGGACCGTCCACCAAAACCACCCCAACTTGTGCAGGAACTGCAGAGCATTGATGCCAAATGACCCCAGATCTCCCACAAAACAGCTCGGCAGAGCAAGACCCAGCTGCCGAGCTTCAGCGCCTCAAGGCAGCATCTGCACGGACCCGTCTTTGTTGAAGAAGCCCCAACGCTTCCAGACAACGTGCCAGGTCTCGTACGGCACAAAGGGCAAAGCCAAAGCAAAGATCCAGCTGCTCAGAGCCAGGAAGAGATCTCTTCCCAACTCCATCCCTAACAGCGTCAGGTCCCAGCCATGTGGCTCTGCCCCAAAACCACCTCCAGCACCACCTGCGTGCTCCCTCCTGGGCAGGCACTGCAGGCAACAGCCCCCTCGCACCCCACCTCTTTCAACGGCTCCTGTCCTTCGGCACCTCATCCACACACCTGAGGATGGGACAGAGCTCTGGGAGGGACACACAAAACCCACGGACACCCGCACCAGCCCCTGCAAACACCGGACACAAACCTGACACCTCCAGATCCACCATAGCTTGTCTATAAGAGGCACCATCTGTCGCAGTGCAGACGTAATAACCATCGTCAGAGGGTCTCAACCCAGAGATTCGCAAGTCCAGGCGTCCACTGGGGAGACCATCCCTGACCAACTCTGTCCTCCCAACATATTCCTCCATCTGGTCCCCGTACAGGTCCTCTCCATTTCGGTAGTGGTGCACCGTTTCAGAGACATGATGCCGGATCCACCTGATGTCCAAGCTCCGAGCATCCATGCCGGGGGACAAGTGACATGGCAGCACAATGTACCGCCCCACGGCGACACGGAGAGGGTGGCCTGGTCCCACCACACTGAAGTCAGCTTGGTGATGGAGAAGGACACAGAGACACAGAGATTGTGCCTACGTTAATTTAGGGGCGTTGCATGGCAAGGGGTGAGTTTGGCGTGACCTTGGTGCACGCTCCATCCCACGGGCGTTGCTTTGCCCTCCCCATGGTCCAGAGACACTGGAGAAAGTGGCGAGGGAGTGGGAGGACTGGAAGGAGAAGGAGGTTTCCTGGGAGTGGGAACGTGCTCCAGAAAACGACCTCCACCCCAGCCAGCCCTGCTGCAAGCCAGAAACGTTTGAGGGGAGCGCTGCAGGACGGGACCGAAGGTGCCCCCAGGGCAAGGGACGTATTGCAGAAAGAGCCCAAGGGAAAGCCAAACCCATGCGGGGCCCAGCTCTGGGCTCCCCCCACCCCACGGCACCTCCCCTGCCCCACAGCTGCCCCCCAGAGTGGGCAAAAGCCCCCCCAGCCCTGCAGGATCCCTACCTGATCCCAGCCGCAGGACGTGCAGAGTCACCAAATAACTCAGGAGGAGCCACATCTGCATCTGGAGCTGGAGAAGAGGGATGGGAAGGGAGGGAGAGGGAGGGCGATGGGGGGTTACAGCTGGCGGAGAGGGGATGGGGGAGAAGGGCTGCACCTGCCCCCAAAGAGGCTCCAGAAATCCCACCAAACCACCTGCACCAGCACCCCCATGGCAGAACAAACCGTTGCTCCAGGGCAACACATGGGTCCCCGGTGCAGCCCCCTGCTCTGCCCCACTCCCCCTCACCAGCATTTATTCCAAATCCCTGACAAGACTCGAAAGGAAAGGAAATATTCTAAATCCCCTGCGGAAAGAAAAGTCGCTCACCGGACGGGCACGATCTGTGGGAGGCACCAGGCTGCCCAATAAATCCAACCTTTGTCCACTTTCAGGTGCAGAATTCCTGCCTGTGGGGTGACTTCAGGCTCCTTCCCCCACACCATGAGCTGAGGTTTCACAACCATGTACCAACGTCCAGAGTCATAAAATAAATGTCCAACAATATCCCAAGCACAAAACAGCAAAAGAAAACCAACAGCCTCCCCATTCCCACCTGGATGGGAGCTGCTGAAGGTGGCTTTTCCCAGAGCTGCACCTCTCCCGGCAGCCTGTGCTGGGGAACAGCACCAGGCCAGGTTTGGCACCCAGAAATACCTGTTCCCTTTCCCAAAAAGGGCTGATTGTCTTGTGCATGACCACTGTTGCTGAAGCAAGGAGCAAACCCCCAACCAGACCCCAGTGAATTGTCCACCTGAGCCAGTTGCACTGGGTCCATCTCTTGGGGTTCTTTGGTGTTTCAGGACATTGGTCTGTTCTGGAGTGAAAGGCAGGAGCCCCTCAGTCCTCAGAAAGAACAAAGGAGAAAAAGAAAGGCAAAAGAAGGCTGTTTGTTGGGGGTGATGGTGCAAAACTTGGAGCTTCGTTGAAGGGGTGCAGGGAGGTCCCAGGGGCTGTACCGAGAGCAGGGTACGGGGTGCCCGGGGGCCATTCCCAGAGCTGGGAAGGGGGAGCAGGGTGAGCCCCATCTACCCCAGGGCTGTTGGGGAGCCCAGCCCCAGCCCCGGGGGAGGTCAGGGAGCAGCAGAAAAGGGGGGGGGGGGGCAGAAAGAGGGCTCGCAACCCAACCCCCCTGTGTTGGTACAGCGGGGGGTCCCGTCCCCAGCCCCAGCCATCCTCCCCCCGTTACCTGCACGGCGGCGGTGGCATCACCGGGAGAGGCTCTGAGCATCGGTACCGGCTCCGAGCAGCTGGGCTGCCCGGGCTCTGCTTTGTTCTCGGTTCCCGCAGCCCCGGCCCCTTCCTGAGTGTCCCCCGCCCCTTCTTGTGCCCTACCAGGCTTGGCGACCCCCAGCCCCCACTCCCAGCACAATCCCACCCCACCCCACCCCACCCCATCCCATCCCATCCATCCCATCCCACCCCACCGCCCCCGGCTCCGCTGCAGCACCAAACCCCAGAGCAGCAGCAGCAGCCACAGCAATCAATCTTGCTAAATATCACCCTAAAAGAGCCCCAGGTGGGGAAATTCTTTCTCCACTCAGAAGGTTCCTCTGCTGCTGCACCTAAAGCCCCTCGGTTACCAAGATGCTTTCCCACACTCAGCCCCATCCCCAAAAGCAGCAACGAGCCGCAGCCGCCTGTCCCGAGTGCCCAGCAAGGAAGGGGATTAGGGAAAGACCAACCAGTCTTGGTCCCAACAGGACTGTGTGGTGTAGAAGGATGGTGAGAGAGCAGGGGCATCCTGGGGACAGGGGGTGCTGGCAAAGTTTGGGGGTGCCCAGAAGGAAGAGAAGGGGGTGCCTGAGTTGTGAGTGCCCCCTGCCTCCGCCCCCCACTCCCCGTGCTCATCCTGCAGGGAGCTGCCCCCAGGCTCCTGCTCCAACCACTGCTCCAAGTGCGCTGGCTGCAAATCCCCTTCGTGGGCAGGCAGGAATCAGGACAAAAAGCCCCCAGGAACCAGCACGACCACACTCCATGGTCACCCACAAAGCTTTATTGAAGGCCATGGTGCTGTGCCTGGGCAGGGTGGGCTTGGGCAGGGCAGAGAGGGACATGTGCTGCTGCGGGATGGAGGAGAGGAGAGCGGGCAGTGTCTGCAGCAGGGCAGGGGCTGTCCGGGGCTGCGGTGGGGATGGAAGGGGGGCAGAGGATCTAGGAGGTGCTGTCCCTCAGGCACAGTTCAGTATTCCATGTCCCCACCCAAAACCAGGGTCGGATGGTCTCTCCATTGAACGAGGCTGGTGGGAAAGTGAAGATCTCAACCCCACTCTCGGCATCGATGAAAGTCACCAGCCCCTGCGTGCAGTCCAGACAGACCCAGAGTCTCCTGGGGATGGGGGACAGGGAGGTGGGAGAAGAGGTGAGAGACACAAACTGCTCTTTCCGCAGCCGCACCCCCCAAATCCCTCGTTCAGGGTTCAGGTCCGGATACCCCTTCCTCTTCACAGAGTCCCTGGCCACCCCCACAGCCCACCAGGAATCACCTCCCACCTCCCCCTTCACCTCCACCTCCCAGCAGTGCCTCCCCTCCCTGAACCCCTCCTGGCCCAGCACACAGCACCGAGTGTCAAATCTCTCAGGGGTGTCGGGCAGGTCCTGCCGTGCTCTTCCCCTTCTCACACTTCTCCCATCCGCTGACAGGACAAGTTCAGGATGAGCCGAGTTTGGATCGAGGGTCACCACGTCTGCAGGGGACAGGAGGAGCCAGAGCATCAGGGGCAGAGCTGCGTCCTGGGCAGGGTTTGAGCACCCTGGGGCCAGGCTCTGCCCCGCGGGGCAGCACACGGGGCATCTCCTTCCTCCTAGAGATGCCCATGACGGGGCCGGCCCCAGCACGGCCACGGCCCAGCTGGGTCCCCTGGGAACAGGCAACGGTGGGGCTGCAGCCCCAGCAGGGAGGAGCAGCATGGGGAGGCAGTGGCTGGGTCTGGGCAGTGCACGGGCTCTCAGGGGGGTGGCAGAGGGCTCCTCTTGGCCCCAGGGATGCCACTCACAATGCCTTGGAAAGGCAAGAAAAGGGGCTGGAGAACAGGCTAGTGCCCTGCTCGGGGGTGTCTGAGGCACCAAACACACCCAGGCACGGCCAGTCCCGGGCACTGCCCAGCCCAGATGCCCCTTGCACACAAGCACAGGGAGGAGAACCACCCAGAAGGGCAATAAAATACGGGATTACCTGGATTGTGGGGAAGCAGAAACATTCTCCAGGCTAGAAGGAGAGACAAGAGCTGGTCACATCCCCCAGCTGGTCCCCAGCACCTCTGGGCAGGGGCGAGGGTCCAGGCGTGGGCTGGTGTCCCCGAGCTGCCCACCCTGCCAGGCACATCGCCTTGGGCTTTCCCAGAGCCAGGGGATGCAGGGATGGAGAGGACGGGTGAAGAAGGGAAAGGGCTGAGCACAGGGCAGCTGGAACAGGACCCCCCCACCATGCTGGAGCTCCTGGAGACTCACCCAGTGCTGCATCTCTTTTTTCTGGAAAGAAAAATGAAATGTTATTTGTGATCAGAGGGAAAATGTTCTCTGTCCATGGCTGCTCGTGCAGTCCAGAGAGAGCCCCCAATTCCTTTTTTTCAGGAGACCCCTCAAACTGGAAAATGCCTCCTTGCCAGCCTGGTCACATCCCATGGCTGGTGCCCAGGGCTCTGGGCAGGGGAGAGGGTCCAGTGCTGGGCTGCTGTCCCCCAGCTGCCCACCCTGCCAGGCACATCGCCTTGGGCTTTCCCAGAGCCAGGGGATGCAGGGATGGAGAGGACGGGCAAGGAGGGAAAGGGCTGAGCACAGAGTGCCCAGGACAGGACCCCACGCCGTACCAGAGCTCCTGGAGACTCACCCAGTCCTGCAGCTCTTTTATCTGGAAAGTAAAAACACATACAGTATTTGATCAGCTGGGACAGCTTCTGATTCATATGCCTGCTCTTGGAGGACCAGGCAGAGCAGGGGCATTCCTCAAAATCCTTATTTTTGGGAAGTTGGAAAAAAAAAATCCCCAAAACCTGGGAATGGCTCTCTGCCAGCCTGGTCACATCCCATGGCTGGTGCCCAGGGCTCTGGGCAGGGGAGAGGGGAGAACCCATGGCTGGTGTCCCCGAGCTGCCCACCCTGCCAGGCACATCGCCTTGGGCTTTCCCAGAGCCAGGGGATGCAGGGATGGAGAGGACGGGCGAGGAGGGAAAGGGCCGAGCACAGAGCATCTGGGAGAGGACCCCACGCTGTGCCGGAACTCACGGAGACTCACCCAGTTCTGCATCGCGTTCCTCTGGAAAGTAAAAACAGCAGCATTATTTGATCAGTGTGGACAGCTTCTCATCTCATACGTGCTCATGAGGGAGAACGCAGAACTCATGCAGACCCGAAAATGATTTTTTGTGGTGTGGGAATAAACCCCCAAACCCGGGAATGGCTCCCTGCCAGCCTGGTCACATCCCATGGCTGGTGCCCAGGGCTATGGGCAGGGGAGAGGGCCCAGCCCTGGGCTGCTGTCCCTGAGCTGCCCACCCTGGCAGGCACATCGCCTTGGGCTTTCCCAGAGCCAGGGGATGCAGGGATGGAGAGGACGGGCAAGGAGGGAAAGGGCCGAGCAGACAGTGCCTGGGACAGGACCCCACGCCGTGATGGAGCTCACAAAGACTCACTCAGTGCTGCTGCTTGTTCCTCTGGAAAGAAAAGTGAAAACCAATATTTGATTAGACAGAACAGCCTATGCTCTCATAACTGCTCATGAAGGAACAGGTAGAGGTGGGGCAGAGCCCAAACTACCTGTTTGGGAAGTGCAAAAAAACTCCAAAACCCGGGGAATTACTGCCTGCCAGCCTGGTCACATCCCATGGCTGGTGCCCAGGGCTTTGAGTAGAAGACATGGGACCAAACCTGAGCTGGTGTCCCCGAGCTGCCCACCCTGCCAGGCATATCGCCTTGGGCTTTCCCAGAGCCAGGGCATGCAGGGATGGAGAGGACGGGCAAGGAGGGAAAGGGCCGAGCACAGAGCGCCCGGGACAGAACCCCACGCCATGTTGGAGCTCACAGAGACTCACCAAATTCTGCATCTCTTCTGCCTGGAAGACAAGAAAAAATAAGGTATGAGATCAGAAGGGACAGATTCTCAACCCTAGGCTGCTCGTGCAGGAGCTGGCAGTGTTCGTGCAAACTCCAAACTCCTTGTTTGTGGGGAGCAGGAAAACACCCCCAAACCCCAGGAATGGCTCCTTGCCAGCCTGGTCACATCCCATGGCTGGTGCCCAGCAACTCTGGGCAGGGGAGAGGGTCCAGCCCTGGGCTGGTGTCCCCCAGCTGCCCACCCTGCCAGGCACATCGCCTTGGTCTTTCCCAGAGCCAGGGCATGCAGGGATGGAGAGGACGGGCAAGGAGGGAAAGGGCTGAGCACGGAGTGCTGAGAACAACACCCCACGCTGTGCAATTGCTCACACAGACTCACCCAGCAGTGCAGCTTGTTCCTCTGGAAAGCAAAAGCAATATGTGATCAGAGGAGACAGCAAGTCATCTCATAAGCATTTATGAAGGAGTAAGCGGAGCTCGGGCAAATCCCGACTTCCTTCCGTTTCAGAAATGGGGAAAGATGCCCAAATTTGGGGAATGACTCCCTGCCAGCCTGGTCATGTCCCACGGCTGGTGCCCAGGGCTCTGGGCAGGGGAGAGGGTCCAGTGCTGGGCTGGTGTCCCCGAGCTGCCCACCCTGGCAGGCACATCGCCTTGGGCTTTCCCAGAGCCAGGGGATGCAGGGATGGAGAGGACGGGCAAGGAGGGAAATGGCCGAGGGCAGAGCAGCTGGGACAGGACCCCACGCTGTGACAGAGCTCACGGAGACTCACTCAGTTCTGCAGTTCGTTCGTCTGGAAAGTAAAAAAAAAAAAAAGTGATTTGTGTTTAGAGAGGAGAGATTTTCATTTCAAAAGGACTCAGGAATGAGCAAGTAGGGCTGTGGCAGACCCAATACTCATCCTTTGTGGGGAGCAAAAAGCCCCCCAAAAACTTGGAATGGCTCCCTGCCAGCCTGGTCACATCCCATGGCTGGTGCCCAGGGCTCTGGGCAGGGGAGAGGGTCCAGTGCTGGGCTGGTGTCCCTGAGCTGCCCACCCTGGCAGGCACATCGCCTTGGGCTTTCCCAGAGCCAGGGGATGCAGGGATGGAGAGGACGGGCAAGGAGGGAAAGGGCTGAGCACAGAGCGCCCGGGACAGGACCCCATGCCATGTTGGAGCTCACAGACACTCACCCAGTGCTGCATCTCTTTTCTCTGCAAGGAGAAACAAAAGCAGTAAGTGATCAGTGGGGACAGCTTCTATTCCCATGGCTGCTCCCACAGCAGGAGGCAAAGCTATGGCAGACCTCCAACTCCTTTTTTTTTTCAAGAGTTGAAAAAGACCCCCAAACCCAAGGAATGGCTCCCTCCAGCCTATCCCCCTGTCAGCCCACCCAGGCACTCTGGAGTTCAGCCGTAACTTCAGGAGCCATCCAAACCCACGTCCCTCCCAGGGGGGCTCCTTGGACAGGAGGTTTTGCTGGGGGAAGGGGCCACAAGGACTCACCCAGCTCTCGGGACTGCACCACTGAAAAGCAAAGGCAGAGGAAGAGGGGGTCAGGACAGCAGCTGGCTTCATCCCTGGGAACATCTCAAGAGGGTCTCTTGCACCTTCCCACCAGCCAGAGATGGTCTGGCCGTGCTCCCTGTCCTCCCGCCCACACCCCACCGTGCCCTTGTCCCCTTCCTTCCTTTGCCCAGAGAGATTTCTAGTGAAGGCAAAACATTCTTCTGACACCACTTACCTTTCCTTCTCCACAGATAAGCACCGAGGCCAAGGAACACCACTGAAAGCACGAGGAGCACCCCCACACCAACCATCCAGGGACGGGCATTGTGGAAAAAGGGAGCTGAGAAACAAAACCATCAGCAGGAAAAGGGATGGTTTTACAGTCCCGTGTTTGAGCAGAAGAAGAACTAAAAGACAAACGCCCCAAAGCTCCAGCTCACAAGCCTCTTGTCCTGGGAGCCCTGGCCTCAAGGGGACATAGTCCTCTCTCTCCCCTGCACATACCAATGCTCACCTGAAGCGCACGAGGCTCCAGTTCTCTCCTGCACTAGAACTGCTGTGAAGGTGCACAGCCCTCCCGTGCCCCCACACCCCACACCTTGCAATGGGAACCCCAGATCAAAGCTGCTCAAAGCACCTGAGATGTGCAGGGACGTCTCCTGCTCCTGGTTGAGGCGGCTGTTCCTGACCACGCAGGACCATTTCCCATGTCTGTTCCCATCGGTCACAACGATGACATCTTCGATGTCAAACAGGCCCCTCACATCTGAGGAATGTCTCTGGGAGACCGAGGGGAGATGCTGCCCACCGGGATCTTTCCACAGCACCTCCGGTTGTGGATACCAGCCGGCCGATCGACACACCACCCGGATGCCTCCATCCTCGTAAGCCTCCAGGGAGAGCTGAGAGACAGAGCCTGTGGCTGGGGAAGAGCCCGTGGTTGGGGTCAGTGTGGGATGGACTCAACTCAAAGGTGATGACCGAATCCAATACCAGACACATCACAGGTCTCACCGGGCCTGGGGGACCAGCCACCAAAACCACCCCGACTTGTGCAGGAACTGCAGAGCATTGATGCCAAACGACCCCAGATCTCCCACAAAACAGCCCGGCAGAGCAAGACCAACAGCGTCAGGTCCCAGCCTTGGCTTGGCTGGCAGTCCCAGCTCTCAGCCCAAGGAGCTGCTCAGCACCTTGTCCCCACGGCCTTCACAACATCACCAGGACACCCTTCGCAGACACCACACACACCCAGCAAAGCCACCACATCCATGTGGCTCTGCCCCAAAACCACCTCCAGCACCACCTGCGTGCTCCCTCCTGGGCAGGCACTGCAGGCAACAGCCCCCTCGCACCCCACCTCTTTCAACGGCTCCTGTCCTTCGGCACCTCATCCACACACCTGAGGATGGGACAGAGCTCTGGGAGGGACACACAAAACCCACGGACACCCGCACCAGCCCCTGCAAACACCGCACCAGACACAAACCTGACACCTCCAGATCCACCGTAGCTTCTCCATAAGAGGCACCATCTGTCACAGCGCAGACGTAATAACCATCATCAGAGGGTCTCAACCCAGAGATTCGCAAGTCCAGAATTCCGCTGGAGAGACGATCTCTGACCAACTCTGTCCTCCCAAAATATTGCCTCAGCTGCTCCCCAGACAGATCCTCTCCGTTTTGGTAGTGGTGCACCGTTTCAGAGAGCTGGTGGCGGATCCACCTGATGTCCAAGCTCCGAGCATCCATGCTGGGGGACAAGTGACATGGCAGCACGACGTCCTGCCCCACGGTGCCACGGAGAGGGTGGCCTGGTCCCACCACACTGAAGTTTGCTTGGTGATGGAGAAGGACACAGAGACACAGAGATTGCGCCTACGTTAATTTAGGGGCATTGCATGGCAAGGGGTGAGCTTGGCATGACCTTGGTGCACGCTCCATCCCACGGGCGTTGCTTTGCCCTCCCCATGGTCCAGAGACACTGGAGAAAGTGGCGAGGGAGTGGGAGGACTGGAAGGAGAAGGAGGTTTCCTGGGAGCGGGAACGTGCTCCAGAAAACGACCTCCACCCCAGCCAGCCCTGCTGCAAGCCAGAAACGTTTGAGGGGAGCGCTGCAGGACGGGACCAAAGGTGCCCCCAGGGCAAGGGACGTATTGCAGAAAGAGCCCAAGGGAAAGCCAAACCCATGTGGGGCCCAGCTCTGGGCTCCCCCCACCCCACGGCACCTCCCCTGCCCCACAGCTGCCCCCCAGAGTGGGCAAAAGCCCCCCCAGCCCTGCAGGATCCCTACCTGATCCCAGCCGCAGGACGTGCAGAGTCACCAAATAACTCAGGAGGCCCCCGGGGCTCGCGGGGAGCCACATCTGCATCCGGAGCTGGAGAAGAGGGAGGGGAAGGGAGGGAGAGGGAGGGCGATGGGGGGTTACAGCTGGCGGAGAGGGGATGGGGAAGAAGGGCTGCACCTGCCCCCAAAGAGGCTCCAGAAATCCCACCAAACCACCTGCACCAGCACCCCAACGGCAGAACAAACCGTTGCTGCAGGGCAGGACGGGACCACACATGGGTCCCCGGTGCAGCCCCCTGCTCTGCCCCACTCCCCCTCACCAGCGTTTATTCCAAATCCCTGACAAGACTCAAAAGGAAAGGAAATATTCTAAATCCCCTGCGGAAAGAAAAGTCACTCACCGTACGGGCACGATCTGTGGGAGGCACCAGGCTGCCCAATAAATCCAAACCTTGTCCAGTTTCAGGTGCAGAATTCCTGCCTGTGGGAGTGACTTCAGGCTCCATCCCCTGCGCAATGACCTGAGGTTTCCCAACCACATATCAAAGTCCAGGGTCGTAAAATAAATGTCCAACAATGTCCCAGTCACAAAACAGCAAAAGGAAACCAACAGCCTCCCCACTCCCACCTGGATGGGAGCTGCTGAAGGTGGCTTTTCCCAGAGCTGCACCTCTCCCGGCAGCCTGTGCTGGGGAACAGCACCAGGCCAGGTTTGGCACCCAGAAATACCTGTTCCCTTTCCCAAAAAGGGCTGATTTGCTTGTGCATGACCAGTGTTGCTGAAGCAAGGAGCAAACCCCCAACCAGACCCCAGGGAATTGTCCACCCGAGCCAGTTGCACTGGGTCCATCTCTTGGGGTTCTTTGGTGTTTCAGGACATTGGTGTGTTCTGGAGTGAAAGGCAGGAGCCCCTCAGTCCTCGGAAAGGAAAAAGGAGAAAAAGAAAGGCAAAAGAAGGCTGTTTGTTGGGGGTGATGGTGCAAAACTTGGAGCTTCGTTGAAGGGGTGCAGGGAGGTCCCAGGGGCTGTACCGAGAGCAGGGTACGGGGTGCCCGGGGGCCATTCCCAGAGCTGGGAAGGGGGAGCAGGGTGAGCCCCATCTACCCCCAGGGAGCAGCAAAAAAGGGGGGGGGGGGGCAGAAAGAGGGCTCGCAACCCAACCCCCCTGTGTTGGTACAGCGGGGGGTCCCGTCCCCAGCCCCAGCCATCCTCCCCCCGTTACCTGCGCGGCGGTGGTGGCATCACCGGGAGAGGCTCTGAGCATCGGTACCGGCTCCGAGCAGCTGGGCTGCCCGGGCTCTGCTTTGTTCTCGGTTCCCGCAGCCCCGGCCCCTTCCTGAGCGTCCCCCGCCCCTTCTTGTGCCCTACCAGGCTCGGCCACCCCTACACCCACTCCCAGCACAATCTCACCCCATCCATCCCGTCCCATCCATCCCACCCCATTCCACCGCCCCCGGCTCCACTGCAGCATCAAACCCCAGAGCAGCAGCAGCAGCCACAGCAATCAACATTGCTAAATATCACCCTAAAAGAGCCCCAGGTGGGGAAATTCTTTCTCCACTCAGAAGGTTCCTCTGCTGCTGCACCTAAAGCCCCTCGGTTACCAAGATGCTTTCCCACACTCAGCCCCATCCCACAAAGCAGCAACGAGCCGCAGCCGCCTGTCCCGAGTGCCCAGCGAGGAAGGGGATTAGGGAAAGACAAATCAGTCTTGCTCCCAGCAGGACTGTGTGGTGTAGGAGGATGCTGAGAGAGCAGGGGCATCCTGGGGACAGGGGGTGCTGGCAAAGTTTGGGGGTGCCCAGAAGGAAGAGAAGGGGGTGCCTGAGTTGTGAGTGCCCCCCGCCTCCGCCCCCCACTCCCCGTGCTCATCCTGCAGGGAGCTGCCCCCAGGCTCCTGCTCCAACCACTGCTCCAACTGCGCTGGCTGCAAATGCCCTTCGCGGGCAGGCAGGAATCAGGACAAAAAGCCCCCAGGAACCAGCACGGCCACACTCCATGGTCACCCACAAAGCTTTATTGAAGGCCATGGTGCTGTGCCTGGGCAGGGTGGGCTTGGGCAGGGCAGAGAGGGACATGTGCTGCTGCGGGATGGAGGAGAGGAGAGCGGGCAGTGTCTGCAGCAGGGCAGGGGCTGTCCGGGGCTGCGGTGGGGATGGAAGGGGGGCAGAGGGTCTAGGAGGTGCTGTCCCTCAGGCACAGCTGGGTTTCATATGTCCACAGCAAAAACCAGGGTCGGATGGTCTCTGCATTGAACGAGGCTGGTGGGAAAGTGAAGATCTCGACCCCACTCTCAGCATCGATGAAAGTCACCAGCCCCTGCATGCAGTCCAGACAGACCCAGAGTCTCCTGGGGACCCGGGACAGGGAGGTGCGAGGAGAGGAGAGAGACACAAACTGCCCTAACCTGTGCCGTACCCCCCAGATCCCTCCTTCAGGGTTCAGGTCCGGATACCCCTTCCTCTTCACAGAGTCCCTGGCCACCCCCACAGCCCACACTGAATCACCTCCCACCTCCCCCTTCACCTCCACCCCCCAGCAGTGCCTCCCCTCCCTGAACCCCTCCTGGCCCAGCACACAGCACCAATCGTTAAATCTCTCAGGGGTGTCGGGCAGGTCCTGCCGTGCTCTTGCCCTTCTCACACTTCTCCCATCCGCTGACAGGACAAGTTCAGGATGAGCCGAGTTTGGATCGAGGGTCACCACGTCTGCAGGGGACAGGAGGAGCCAGAGCATCAGGGGCAGAGCTGCGTCCTGGGCAGGGTTTGAGCACCCTGGGGCCAGGCTCTGCCCCGCGGGGCAGCACACGGGGCATCTCCTTCCTCCTAGAGATGCCCATGACGGGGCCGGCCCCAGCACGGCCACGGCCCAGCTGGGTCCCCTGGGAACAGGCAACGGTGGGGCTGCAGCCCCAGCAGGGAGGAGCAGCATGGGGAGGCAGTGGCTGGGTCTGGGCAGTGCACGGGCTCTCAGGGGGGTGGCAGAGGGCTCCTCTTGGCCCCAGGGATGCCACTCACAATGCCTTGGAAAGGCAAGAAAAGGGGCTGGAGAACAGGCTAGTGCCCTGCTCGGGGGTGTCTGAGTCACCAAACACACCCAGGCACGGCCAGTCCCAGGCACTGCCCAGCCCAGATGCCCCTTGCACACAAGCACAGGGAGGAGACCCACCCAGAATGGCACTAAAATACGGGATTACCTGGATTGTGGGGAAGCAGAAACTTTCTCCAGGCTAGAAGGAGAGACAAGAGCTGGTCACATCCCCCAGCCGGTCCCCAGCACCTCTGGGCAGGGGCGAGGGTCCAGGCGTGGGCTGGTGTCCCCGAGCTGCCCACCGTCCCAGGCACATCGCCTTGGGCTTTCCCAGAGCCAGGGGATGCAGGGATGGAGAGGACGGGCAAGGGGGGAAAGGGCTGAGCACAGGGCAGCTGGGACGAGGCCCCATGCCATGCCAGAGCTCATAGATACTCACCCAGTGCTGCAGATCTATTGTCTGGAAAGTAAAAACAAATAGAGTTTTTGATCAGCAGGGACAGCTTCTGACTCACATGCCTGCTCATGGAGGACCAGGCAGAGCTGTGGCAGACCTCAAAAGCACTATTTTTGGGAAACCAGAAAAAAATCCACAAAATCCAGGAATGGCTCCCTGCCAGCCTGGTCACATCCCCCAGCCGGTCCCCAGCACCTCTGGGCAGGGGCGAGGGTCCAGGCGTGGGCTGGTTTCCCCGAGCTGCCCACCCTGCCAGGCACATCGCCTTGGGCTTTCCCAGAGCCAGGGGATGCAGGGATGGAGAGGATGGGCGAGGAAGGAAAGGGCTGAGCACAGAGTGCCTGGGACAGGACCCTACACCGTGCTAGAGCTCATGGAGACTCACCCAGTTCTGCATCACGTTCCTCTGGAAAGCAATAACAGCAACGTTATTTCATCAGTGAGGACAGCTTCTCATCTCATATGAGCTCATGAGGGAGAACGCAGAACTCATGCAGACCCAAAAATGATTTTTTGCCAGAGCGGGAACAAACCCCCAATCCCCAGGAATGGCTCCCTGCCAGCCTGGTCACGTCCCATGGCTGGTGCCCAGGGCTCTGGGCAGGGGAGAGGGTCCAGCCCTGGTCTGATGTCCCCGAGCTGCCCACCCTGGCAGGCACATCGCCTTGGGCTTTCCCAGAGCCAGGGGATGCAGGGATGGAGAGGACGGGCAAGGAGGGAAAGGGCCAAGCACAGAGTACCCGGGACAGGACCCCATGCCGTGACAGAGCTCACGGAGACTCACTCAGTGCTGCATCTCGTTCCTCTGGAAAGAAAAATGAAAACCAATATTTCATCAGACAGAACAGCCTATGCTCTCATAACTGCTCATGAAGGAACAGGCAGAGATGGGGTAGACCCCAAACTACCTTTTTGGGAAGTGCAAAAAGAGCCCCAAACCCCGGGAATGGCTCCCTGCCAGCCTGGTCACATCCCATGGCTGGTGCCCAGGGCTTTGAGTAGAATACATGGGACGAAACCTGGTCTGATGTCCCCGAGCTGCCCACCCTGCCAGGCATATCGCCTTGGGCTTTCCCAGAGCCAAGGGATGTAGGGATGGAGAGGATGGGCGAGGGGGGAAAGGGCTGAGCACAGAGTGCCCGGGACAGGACCCCAGGGTGTGCAATTGCTCCCAGAGACTCACCCAGCAGTGCAGCTTGTTCCCCTGGAAAGCAAAAGCAATATGTGATCAGAGGAGACAACAAGTCATCTCATAAGCATTTATGAAGGAGTAAGCGGAGCTCGGGCAAATCCCGACTTCCTTTTGTCTGGGAAAGGGGAAAAGACCCCCAAACATGGGAATGGCTCCATGCCAGCCTGGTCACGTCCCATGGCTGGTGCCCAGGGCTCTGGGCAGGGGAGAGGGTCCAGGCGTGGGCTGGTGTCCCTGAGATGCCCACCCTGGCAGGCACATCGCCTTGGGCTTTCCCAGAGCCAGGGGATGCAGGGATGGAGAGGACGGGCAAGGAGGGAAAGGGCCGAGCACAGAGTGCCTGGGACAGGACCCTACGCCGTGCTAGAGCTCATGGAGACTCACCCAGTTCTGCATCACGTTCCTCTGGAAAGCAATAACAGCAACGTTATTTCATCAGTGAGGACAGCTTCTCATCTCATATGAGCTCATGAGGGAGAACGCAGAACTCGTGCAGACCCAAAAATGATTTTTTGCCAGAGCGGGAACAAACCCCCAATCCCCAGGAATGGCTCCCTGCCAGCCTGGTCACATCCCATGGCTGGTGCCCAGGGCTCTGGGCAGGGGAGAGGGTCCAGCCCTGGTCTGATGTCCCCGAGCTGCCCACCCTGGCAGGCACATCGCCTTGGGCTTTCCCAGAGCCAGGGGATGCAGGGATGGAGAGGACGGGCAAGGAGGGAAAGGGCCAAGCACAGAGTACCCGGGACAGGACCCCATGCCGTGACAGAGCTCACGGAGACTCACTCAGTGCTGCATCTCGTTCCTCTGGAAAGAAAAATGAAAACCAATATTTCATCAGACAGAACAGCCTATGCTCTCATAACTGCTCATGAAGGAACAGGCAGAGATGGGGTAGACCCCAAACTACCTTTTTGGGAAGTGCAAAAAGAGCCCCAAACCCCGGGAATGGCTCCCTGCCAGCCTGGTCACATCCCATGGCTGGTGCCCAGGGCTTTGAGTAGAATACATGGGACGAAACCTGGTCTGATGTCCCCGAGCTGCCCACCCTGCCAGGCACATCGCCTTGGGCTTTCCCAGAGCCAAGGGATGTAGGGATGGAGAGGACGGGCAAGGGGGGAAAGGGCTGAGCACAGAGTGCCCGGGACAGGACCCCAGGGTGTGCAATTGCTCCCAGAGACTCACCCAGCAGTGCAGCTTGTTCCCCTGGAAAGCAAAAGCAATATGTGATCAGAGGAGACAGCAAGTCATCTCATAAGCATTTATGAAGGAGTAAGCGGAGCTCGGGCAAATCCCGACTTCCTTTTGTCTGGGAAAGGGGAAAAGACCCCCAAACATGGGAATGGCTCCGTGCCAGCCTGGTCACGTCCCATGGCTGGTGCCCAGGGCTCTGGGCAGGGGAGAGGGTCCAGCCTTGGGCTGGTGTCCCTGAGATGCCCACCCTGCCAGGCACATCGCCTTGGGCTTTCCCAGAGCCAGGGGATGCAGGGATGGAGAGGACGGGCAAGGAGGGAAAGGGCCGAGCACAGAGCGCCCGGGACAGGACGCCACACTGTGCCGGACCTCATGAAGACTCACCAACTTTTACATCTCTTTTCTCTGTAAGGAGAAACAAAAGCAATTTGTCATCAGAGGGGACAGCTTCTCATCCCACGGCTGCTCCCATAGGAGGAGGCAAAGCTATGGCAGACCACCAACTCCTTTTTTTCTAGAGTTGAAAAAGACCCTCAAACCCAAGGAATGGCTACCTCCAGCCTATCCCCCCATCAGCCCACCCAGGCACTCTGGAGTTCAGCCGTAACTTCAGGAGCCATCCAAACCCACGTCCCTCCCAGGGGGGCTCCTTTGCCAGGAGGTTTTGCTGGGGGAATGGGCCACAAGGACTCACCCAGCTCTCGGGACTGCAGCACTGAAAAGCAAAGGCAGAGGAAGAGGGGGTCAGGACAGCAGCTGGCTTCATCCCTGGGAACATCTCAAGAGGGTCTCTTGCACCTTCCCACCAGCCAGAGACGGTCTGGCCATGCTCCCTGTCCTCCTGCCCACACCCCACCATGGGTCCTTGTCCCCTTTCTTCCTTTGCCCAAAGAGCTTTTTGGTGAAGGCAAAACATTCTTCTGACACCACTTACCTTTCCTTCTCCACAGATAAGCACCGAGGCCAAGGAACACAGCTGAAAGCGCGAGGAGCACCCCCACACCAACCATCCAGGGACGGGCATTGTGGAAAAAGGGAGCTGAGAAACAGGAACATCAGCAGGAAAAGGGATGGTTTTACAGTCCCGTGTTTGAGCAGCAGCAGAACAAAAAGACAAACGCCCCAAAGCTCGAGCTCACAAGCCCCTTGTCCTGGGAGCCCTGGCCTCAAGGGGACATAGTCCTCTCTCTCCCCTGCACATACCAATGCTCACCTGAAGCGCACGAGGCTCCAGTTCTCTCGTGCACTAGAACTGCTGTGAAGGTGCACAGCCCTCCCGTGCCCCCACACCCCACACCTTGCACTGGGAACCCCAGATCAAAGCTGCTCAAAGCAACACAGCAAACCCCAGCCCTGCTGCCGGCACCGCAGGGTCTGGCTGCCATCGTTGCACCTGAGATGTGCAGGGACGTCTCCTGCTCCTGGTTGAGGCGGCTGTTCCTGACCATGCAGGACCATTTCCCATCTCTGTTCCCATCGGTCACAATGATGACATCTTCGGTGTCAAACAGGCTCCTCTCATCAAAGGAATATCTCTGGGAGACCGAGGGGAGATGCTGCCCACCGGGATCTTTCCACAGCACCTCAGGTCGTGGGTACCAGCCGGCCGATTGACACACCACCCGGATGCCTCCGTCCTCGTAAGCTTCCAGGGAGAGCTGAGGGACAGAGCCTGTGGCTGGGGAAGAGCCCGTGGTTGGGGTCAGTGTGGGATGGACTCAACTCAAAGGTGACGACCGAATCCAATACCAGACACATCACAGGTCCCACCAGGACTACAGGACCGTCCACCAAAACCACCCCAACCTGTGCAGGAACTGCAGAGCATTGATGCCAAATGACCCCAGATCTCCCACAAAACAGCTCGGCAGAGCAAGACCCAGCTGCCGAGCTTCAGCACCTCAAGGCAGCATCTGCATGGACCCGTCTTTGTTGAAGAAGCCCCAACACTTCCAGACAACGTGCCAGGTCTCGTACGGCACAAAGGGCAAAGCCAAAGCAAAGATCGAGCTGCTCAGAGCCAGGAAGAGATCTCTTCCCAACTCCACACCTAACAGCGTCAGGTCCCAGCCTTGGCTTGGCTGGCAGTCCCAGCTCTCAGCCCAAGGAGCTGCTCAGCACCTTGTCCCCACGGCCTTCACAACATCACCAGGACACCCTTCGCAGACACCACGCACACCCAGCAAAGCCACCACATCCATGTGGCTCTGCCCCAAAACCACCTCCAGCACCACCTGCGTGCTCCCTCCTGGGCAGGCACTGCAGGCAACAGCCCCCTCGCACCCCACCTCTTTCAACGGCTCCTGTCCTTCGGCACCTCATCCACACACCTGAGGATGGGACAGAGCTCTGGGAGGGACACACAAACCCAGGGACACCCGCACCAGCCCCTGCAAACACCGCACCCACCACAAACCTGCCACCTCCAGATCCACCGTAGCTTCTCCATAAGAGGCACCATCTCTCACCGTGCAGACGTAAGAACCGTCATCCGAGGGTCTCAACCCAGAGATTCGCAAGTCCAGGCGTCCACTGGAGAGACCATCTCTGACCAACTCTGTCCTCCCAACATATTCCTCCATCTGATCCCCATACAGGTCCTCTCCATTTCGGTAGTGGTGCACCGTTTCAGAGAATGGATGCCGGATCCACCTGATGTCCAAGCTCCGAGCATCCATGCTGGGGGACAAGTGACATGGCAGCACGACGTCCTGCCCCACGGTGACACGAATATATTCATCTGGTCCCACCACTCTGAAGTCAGCTTGGTGATGGAGAAGGACACAGAGACACAGAGATTGCGCCTACGTTAATTTAGGGGCGTTGCATGGCAAGGGGTGAGCTTGGCGTGACCTTGGTGCACGCTCCATCCCACGGGCGTTGCTTTGCCCTCCCCATGGTCCAAAGACACTGGAGAAAGTGGCGAGGGAGTGGGAGGACTGGAAGGAGAAGGAGGTTTCCTGGGAGTGGGAACGTGCTCCAGAAAACGACCTCCACCCCAGCCAGCCCTGCTGCAAGCCAGAAACGTTTGAGGGGAGCGGTGCAGGACGGGACCGAAGGTGCCCCCAGGGCAAGGGACGTATTGCAGAAAGAGCCCAAGGCAAAGCCAAACCCATGCGGGGCCCAGCTCTGGGCTGGGCTCCCCCCACCCCACGGCAGCTCCCCTGCCCCACAGCTGCCCCCCAGAGTGGGCAAAAGCTCCCCCCAGCCCTGCAGGATCCCTACCTGATCCCAGCCGCAGGACGTGCAGAGTCACCAAATAACTCAGGAGGAGCCACATCTGCATCTGGAGCTGGAGAAGAGGGATGGGAAGGGAGGGAGAGGGAGGGCGATGGGGGGTTACAGCTGGTGGAGAGGGGATGGGGGAGAAGGGCTGCACCTGCCCCAAAAGAGGCTCCGGAAATCCCACCAAACCACCTGCACCAGCACCCCCATGGCAGAACAAACCGTTGCTCCAGGGCAACACATGGGTCCCCGGTGCAGCCCCCTGCTCTGCCCCACTCCCCCTCACCAGCATTTGTTCCAAATCCCTGACAAGACTCGAAAGGAAAGGAAATATTCTAAATCCCCTGCAGAAAGAAAAGTCACTCACCGGACAGGCATGATCTGTGGGAGGCACCAGGCTGCCCAATAAATCCAACCTTTGTCCAGTTTCAGGTGCAGAATTCCTGCCTGTGGGCTGATTTCAGGCTCCATCCCCCGCACAATGACCTGAGGTTTCACAACCATGTACCAACGTCCAGAGTCATAAAATAAATGTCCAACAATATCCCAAGCACAAAACAGCAAAAGGAAACCAACAGCCTCCCCATTCCCACCTGGATGGGAGCTGCTGAAGGTGGCTTTTCCCAGAGCTGCACCTCTCCCGGCAGCCTGTGCTGGGGAACAACACCAGGACAGGTTTGGCACCCAGAAATATGCGTTCCCTTTCCCAAAAAGGGCTGATTGTCTTGTGCATGACCACTGTCACTGAAGCAAGGAGCAAACCCCCAACCAGACCCCAGTGAATTGTCCACCTGAGCCAGTTGCACTGGGTCCATCTCTTGGGGTTCTTTGGTGTTTCAGGACATTGGTCTGTTCTGGAGTGAAAGGCAGGAGCCCCTCAGTCCTCAGAAAGAACAAAGGAGAAAAAGAAAGGCACAAGAAGGCTGTTTGTTGGGGGTGATGGTGCAAAACTTGGAGCTTCGTTGAAGGGGTGCAGGGAGGTCCCAGGGGCTGTACCGAGAGCAGGGTACGGGGTGCCCGGGGGCCATTCCCAGAGCTGGGAAGGGGGAGCAGGGTGAGCCCCATCTACCCCCAGGGAGCAGCAGAAAAGGGGGGGGGGGGCAGAAAGAGGGCTCGCAACCCAACCCCCCTGTGTTGGTACAGCGGGGGGTCCCGTCCCCAGCCCCAGCCATCCTCCCCCCGTTACCTGCGCGGCGGTGGTGGCATCACCGGGAGAGGCTCTGAGCATCGGTACCGGCTCCGAGCAGCTGGGCTGCCCGGGCTCTGCTTTGTTCTCGGTTCCCGCAGCCCCGGCCCCTTCCTGAGCGTCCCCCGCCCCTTCTTGTGCCCTACCAGGCTCGGCCACCCCTAGCACCCACTCCCAGCACAATCTCACCCCATCCATCCCGTCCCATCCATCCCATCCCATTCCACCGCCCCCGGCTCCACTGCAGCACCAAACCCCAGAGCAGCAGCAGCAGCCACAGCAATCAACATTGCTAAATATCACCCTAAAAGAGCCCCAGGTGGGGAAATTCTTTCTCCACTCAGAAGGTTCCTCTGCTGCTGCACCTAAAGCCCCTCGGTTACCAAGATGCTTTCCCACACTCAGCCCCATCCCACAAAGCAGCAACGAGCCGCAGCCGCCTGTCCTGAGTGCCCAGCGAGGAAGGGGATTAGGGAAAGACCAATCACTCTTGGTCCCAACAGGACTGTGTGGTGTAGAAGGATGCTGAGAGAGCAGGGGCATCCTGGGGACAGGGGGTGCTGGCAAAGTTTGGGTCTCCCCAGAAGGAAGAGAAGGGGGTGCCTGAGTTGTGAGTGCCCCCCGCCTCCGCCCCCCCACTCCCCGTGCTCATCCTGCAGGGAGCTGCCCCCAGGCTCCTGCTCCAACCACTGCTCCAAGTGCGCTGGCTGCAAATGCCCTTCGCGGGCAGGCAGGAATCAGGACAAAAAGCCCCCAGGAACCAGCACGGCCACACTCCATGGTCACCCACAAAGCTTTATTGAAGGCCATGGTGCTGTGCCTGGGCAGGGTGGGCTTGGGCAGGGCAGAGAGGGACATGTGCTGCTGCGGGATGGAGGAGAGGAGAGCGGGCAGTGTCTGCAGCAGGGCAGGGGCTGTCCGGGGCTGTGGTGGGGATGGAAGGGGGGCAGAGGGTCTAGGAGGTGCTGTCCCTCAGGCACAGTTCAGTATTCCATGTCCCCACCCAAAACCAGGGTCGGATGATCCCTCCATTGAAGGAGGCTGGTGGGAAAGTGAAGATCTCGACCCCACTCTCAGCATCGATGAAAGTCACCAGCCCCTGCGTGCAGTCCAGACAGACCCAGAGTCTCCTGGGGACAGGGGTCACCCCCAAAACGCATGCCTGCCCTCAAACCTCCCTCAGCAGCCCTCGCGCAGCCCCACTCACATTGGGGCTGCGGGGTCACCGACACCCCGAAAGGGTCCGGGCATCGCCTTACCGTCACTCTCACCCTCAAACAGCATCCAGCCTCCAAATTGAAAACGTCCGGCCAAAACATAAGACAAGTACAAAACATTAGACACGATCCAAAAGGAAGAGAATGGCAGAAGTGGTTTTTCAAACCTATTTCCTTGTATTACCCCAACTTCAAAACAATTTGTGGGTTTGATATTAAGATTTTTATTTGGTTTAGGGATCGCATTCTGCTGGTTCACTCAAATATACTCAGCCTGTCTTGCTCAAATTGATGGATATAAATACTATTCTGCTCCAATTTAAAGTTTGCACAAAAAGGGGGGAATTCATAGAATCATTTAGGTTGGAAAAGGCCTTTCAGATCACCAAGTCCAACCGTTAACCCAACACTCCCAAGCCCAACCACTCACCCACGTCCCCAAGCACCACATCTCCACGTCTTTTAAATCCCTCCAGGGATGGGGACTCCACCGCTGCCCTGGGCAGCCTGGCCCAGGGACTGACAACCCTTTCAGTGAAGAATTTTTTCCTAATATCCAATCTAAACCTCCCCCGGCACAACTGGAGGACTTTTCTTCTCTTCCTATCGCTTGTTCCTTGGGAGAAGAGACCGACCCCCCACCTGGCTACACCCTCCTTTCAGGGAGTTGTAGAGCGATCAGGTCTCCCCTCAGCCTCCTCTTCTCCAGACTCAACCACCCCAGTTCCCTCAGCTGCTCCTCATCAGACTCGTGCTCTGAACCCTTCACCACTCGGTTGCCGGTCTTGGGACACGCTCCAGCACCTCAACGTTGGCCACCTTGGCACGCTGCTGGCTCACGTTCAGCCGGCTGTTGACAAACACCTCCAGGTCCTTTTCCACCGGGCAGCTCTCCAGCCGCTCTTCCCCACGCCTGTAGCGTTGCCTGGGGTTGGTGTGGCCCAAGGACAGGACCCGGCACTGAGCCTTGTTGAACCTCATCCAGTTGGCCTCGGCCCATCGGTCCAGATCCCTCTGTAGAGCCTTCCTACCCTCCAGCAGATCAACACTTCCACTCAACTTGGTGTTGTCGTCAAACTTACTGAGGGTGCACTCGATCGCCTCATCCAGATCATTAAGATATTAAAGAGAACCGGCCCCAGGACTGAGCCACGGAGAACACCGCTTGTGACCGACCGCCAACTGGGTGTAACTCCAATCACCACAACTCTTTGCGCCCAGCCATTCAACCAGTTTTTTTTACCCACCCAAGCCACGAGCAGCCAGTTTCTCCAGTAGAACGCTGTGGGAAACGGCACCAAAGGCTTTACTGAAGTCCAGGGAGAACATCCATAGCCTTTCCCTCATCCACCTTGTCGTAGAAGATCAGGTTGGTCAAGCAGGACCTGTCTTTCATGAAGCTCCAAGGATGAGCTTGACCAACCTCGCCTCTACAAGAGGATCTTGTTGGAAGAGACCAGACCAAAACGGGCTGAAAGCAGCAAAGTTGCCACAAAAATAGTGCAAATTCAGCTAAGAAATATGCATTAAGCTCGCTTGCGCAGAGCGTTTGCGTGAACAAATACTCCGAAGTGAACAGTAACAAGCGATGGCGTGAAAAAATGAGCACGTGAGTGGTCTTAAAATTGTATAAAAGGAATCAAGAGTGTAACACAGGATCCTTCGCGGGCTCCCGGCCGAGAGGCACCTTATTTCTGACAATAAAAGGGATTTTAGCTCACGTCTGCTTCTGCTGCCTTCTTTCCGCTACCCGCGCAGGAACTAGAAGAGAAGAGAACGGAAGCGAGTCCTTTTTAGGAACACGGGGAAGAGATCCCGCTTCTGCCACCGATAAAACATCACGGTCCATTTGCATCTCTCAAAATTCAATTTTATGTGCTCGTTAAGAAATATAATGAACTAACAAGGGCTCGATCCCCTTTGCACGGAGCAGTTTATGACCCAAATCTGCTTATTCACCGCTCAAATCATCAAGTTGTATCACTTAAAAGTCGCTAATTTGTTAATTTGTGCATCTGTGAGCAAAAGGAGCCGCCCAGGTGATGATGCAAGCGTTCATCCTTCCTCCGGCGCAGAGCCCGTGTCCCCCCGCGTCCCACGGCACAAACTGCGTTAGCCACAAACCTGCGCGGGAGCTGAGTGACATCTGGGAAGTGACATTTGGTGACACGTGGGTCACACCAGTGCCAGACTGGGCCAAACTGGTCCTCTCCGCACTGGGTGGGGTGATGGGAGGGACTCACCCCAATGCCTGGGTCCGCAGCAGGGTTGGGGGGGGGGTCAAGGGGGGTCACCGATGTCACCATCGTCCCCGAGGATGGCGGCGCCCAGCGCCTGCAGTTGCGTCACGAGGGAGCCCAGAGCTGCTGGAGGGACACGGGGGGGGACATTGGGGGCTCGGAGGGGAAACTGGGGGGGACATTGAGGAGACATTGGAGGGTCGGGGGGACATTTGGGGACATCAGAGACATGGGGAAGGGACATTGGGGGCACCCAGGGGTGTCACAGGACAGAGGGTTGGGACATGGGGATACCTGCAGGTGCCACACGGACCGGACCTACCTCTGCCCAGGGGGGGACCCGTCCTGTCTCCACGGGGGGTGGCCTGGGGGTGACATGAGGGGTAACACAGGGCCAGCAGCCACCCCTGTCCCCTAGTGCCCTCCCAGACTGGTGTCCCTCCCTTGTCACCCCACTCCATGTCCCCTGACCCCTCCCCACGTCTCCAGCTCCCTCGCGTCCCCTCTCTGTGTCTTCCACATTCCCACCCGTGTCCCCAAGCCACCTCACCTCGTCCCGTGCCATCTTGTCCCGCACCACCTTGTCCTTTATCACCTGGCCGTGTGTCACCTCCTCAGCCACCCCCGGGGCCACCGCTGTGGGGACAGGCCGCATTGGGGACACGGCAGCCACCACTTACCCACAGGGGCACAGGGTGGCACTGGTCCCCAGCGTGTCCCCTGGCACCTGCCTGGTGTCCCCTCATGTCCCACCGGCGATGTCCCCTGCCCAGTGACCCCCTCCCAAGAGTGTCCCCAATGAGTCCCCACTCACCGCTGTGCCGGACCCTGGCCACCGTCCCTGTGAGCAGATGGGTGCTGCCTGTCACCTTGGCCACCGAGCTGGGGACAGCATCACCGTGTCACCCCCAGCCCCACACGTGGGTCAGGGTCAGTGGGGTAGGGACACTCCCGGGGTCCCCAAGAGTGGGGACAGGGTCTCCTGCCACCCCCAGGGTTCCAATGTCTCCCCGGCAGGGTCCCCATGCCACTCTTAGGGTCCCAATGTCGCCCATGGGGTCCCCTCCCACCTTCAGGGTCTCCTGGTGTCCCCCAACACCCCCAAAGTGGATCCGGGCCCCTTCCTCATCACTCACTCATCCCCCGCCAGGTCCTGCTGCCACCGTGGACAGTCCGAGGCCACCGCCGGGGGGGCTACCAGCCCTGGGGACAGGGAACAGGGTGACACCAGGGTCACCAGCCCTGGGGACAGGGTGAGTCCAGGGCCACCCGCTGCAGAGGAGGGGTGACAGTGGCATCAGGGACCACCATGTTCCCATCCTCGTGCCTGTCCTGTCCCATCCTTGTTCCCCCCATGTCCCCATACCCTGGAGGACGCGGAGCTGCCGTCCTGCCCGGCGCAGACGGGCGCTGAGGGTGACCATGGTCCTGGTGGCTGCTGTCACCTCGGCCTCGCGTGTTGTCACCACCCCGGCCAGCCTGGGGGACACAGGGACGGCGGGAGGACACGAGGACAGGGTGGGACACAGGACGGGGGCAGCGGGGACAGGAGAGCGGTGACATGTGGGGACGAGGACACTGGTGACCTCTCGGCATCTCCATCCCGGTCCCCTCCCAGTATCCCCCAGAGGCCTCTCAGTTCCTTCCCAGTCCCCTCCCAGTGTCCCCAGTGCCTCCCAGTAACCCCTTGGCCCCATCCCAGTGCCCTCCAGCTTCTTCCAGTACCCCCCCAGTATCCTCCCAGTCCCCCCTCCAGTTTCTTCCCCCTCCCCCTTAGTCTTTCTTAGTGCCCCTCCAGTGTCCCCCAGCCTCTCCAGTGTCCCCTGTCCCTCCAGACCGTCCCAGTGTCCCCTCCCAGTACCTTGCGGCCGCCCGGGCCAATCCCCCCAGTGCCTCCTCAGCCGCCTCTGCCCGTCCCCGCTGCCGTGTCACCTCCTGCGCCAGGCGCTGGGACAAGTGCCACCACGTCCCCGACCTGTCCCCAAGTCCTCCCGTGTCCCCACCACGGCCCCACTCTGGGTCCTCTCCCCACCCAGGTACTGGGACATGGCCCGCTGGTCATCAATGTCCCCAGTGTGTCCCCATCATGTCCCCAACCCCTCCCCAAGTGGCCCCCCCATGATGTCCCCAATGTGTCACCACGTCCCCAAACCATCCCTGACCCATCCCCGTGTCCCCAGTGTGTCCCCAACACATTGCCAGCATGGCCGGTACATGTCTCTCTGTGTCCCCATGTCCCCAGTATGGCCCTGTGTGTCCCCAGCACGTCCCCACACGTCCCCAGCGTGGCTCTGTATCCTCAGTGCGCGTCCCCATTTCCCCAGAACATCCCCGTGTGTCCCACGCGTGTCCCCAGGAGGTCCCCATACACCTCAAGTGTCCCTGCCGACCTTGGTGTCCCGACGCTGCAGCTCGGCGGTGGCCGCTCTCTCGCGCAGGCTCAGCTCCAGCCGCGTCACCCGGCGTGTCCCCGCTGCCACTGCCGCCCCCAGTGCCCCCACCTGAGGAACCCAGGTGTCTGGGAGGGTCCCAGGAGGGACCCAGGCATCCGGGAGCCCCCCCCAGAGGGAAACAGGTCACCCCTGGAAGGGACCCAGGCATCCAGGAAGCCACCCAACCCCCCCGGAAGGGATTTGGGAACCCCCCCTTGGGAGGGACCCAGGTGTCCAGGCACCCCCTAACCCCACCCCCTGATGGGACCCAGGCATCTGAGTGCCCCCCAAGCTCCCCAGATGGGACCCAGGCATCCCTCGGGAGGGACCTAGGACTCTGGGTGCCCCCCAACCTACCCAGAGGGGACCCAGGCACCCACCCACCTCTGGGAGGGACCCAGGTGCCCCCTCAGGAGGAACCCAGGAGTCCGGATGCCCCCAACCCCCCCTAGATGGGACTTGGGAATCACCCCATCAGATGGGACCCAGGTGTCCAGGCACCCACCTGTGCCCGCAGCACCCGCTGCGCTTCCTCCTGCACCCGCAGCTGCACCAGGAGGGCGAAGACCTTCTGCCGCCAGCGCCCCAGGAGTGCCTGCAGCCGGGGGGGGGTCACCGCCATGGGCACTCCAGTGGGAGGAAGCTGGGGGGTGAGAGGGGAGGCGTGGGTGTCCCTCAGACCTTCTGATCCCCCACAAAGCACCCAGAGACAGCCCAAAGCCACCCTAGTGTCCCCCTCCACATCCACCCATGTCCATCCCAAGGGCACCCAAGACCCCCTCAGCACCCCAGAACCTCCTCGGTGCACATCAGTACCCCCCCAGCACCCCAAAAGTCCCCCCAGTGGCACCTTATGGCACCCCAGGTGTGTCCCAACACCCCCTCAGAGCACCCCAGCCCTCTCAGCACCTTGTGTCACCCCATTGTGCCTCCAGAACCCCCTGTGGCACCCCAGGCCCCCACCAGCAACTCAAAAGCCCCCCCTGGGGGCAACCTATGGCACCCCAGGGCCCACTAGACCAACTCCCAAGCACCCCTGCCCATCTCAGCACTGCAGAGAACCCCTGGACCCCCCCAGAGCATCCTAGGACTCCCCCCATCTCTTCCCGTTGCCCCCCCCGGGACCTGCTGTGGCACCCCAGGGGCACCTCACAACACCCTAGGGCTCTCCCAGCACCCCAAGAGCCCCCACAGTGGCACCCTATGGGAGCCCCAAACCCCTCCAAAGCACCCCAGGCTCACCCCAGCACCCCCCTAACCCCCAGCTGGAGCACCCCAAGACCCTCCCAGCATCCCAGTGCCCCCCCAGCACCCCAAAAGGCCCCCTAGGGGTACCCTATGCCCTCCTCTGCCCCCTAAAAGCCCCCCCAGAGGCACCCTGTGCCCCCCCCCAGCCCCACCTCACGGCTCAGCTCATGCTCCTGCAGGGTCAGGATGTGGCCAAGAGCGCTGAGCCGGGCCTGGAGCAGCACCTGAGCCTGGCACTGCAGGGGGAACAGGGACAGTATGGGGACAGGGGGACACCCCAGGGACACTGTGGGGCACAGGGGGTATGGGGACATCCTGGGGACAAGGGTAACAACCTGGGGGTGGGGGGACACCACGGGGACACCAAAGGGGCATGGGAACATCCTGGGGATGCCGGACATCGGGATACCGTGGGGACAGCAGACATGGGAACACCCCAGGAACACCAGAAGGACAGGGGACACGGGGACATCCTGGGGACACTGTGGGGACAGGGGACACAACCACCATGTCACCCCACCACAGAGACACCCCGGGGACAGGGGGACATCCTGGGGACATCAGGACAGGGGACACGGGGACGTCCTGGGGACACTGTGGGGACAGGGCCACCACGTCCCCAAGGGGAGGGGACACGGCCCCCCCAGACCCAGCCTCACCTCCTCCAGGGGCTGCTCCCCATCAGGCTCCGCCCCCTGGGCTTGGCCCCGCCTCCTCTCAGCCTCAAGCTCCGCCTCCAAGGCCTGGCCCCGCCTCTTCTCAGCCTCAAGCTCTGCCTCCAAGGCCTGGCCCCGCCTCCTCTCAGCCTCAAGCTCCGCCTCCAAGGCCTGGCCCCGCCTCCTCTCAGCCTCAAGCTCCGCCTCCAAGGCCTGGCCCCGCCTCCTCTCAGCCTCAAGCTCCGCCTCCAAGGCCTGGCCCCGCCTCTTCTCAGCCTCAAGCTCCGCCTCCAAGGCCTGGCCCCGCCTCTTCTCAGCCTCAAGCTCCGCCTCCAGGGTCCTGTCAATGGGGACCTAAGTGTCCAGGCTCTAGGGGTTACTGGGAGGGTTACTGGGCGATTACTGGGAACACTGGGGGATTACAGAGAGCATTAGGGATTACTGGGTGCCCTGGGAGGGTTTTTGGGGATGACTGGGAACACTGGAGAGGGAAACTGGGGGATTATTGGGGGTTACTGGGGGGGGTTACTAGGAACACTGGGGGGTTACTGGGATCACTGGAGCAATGAGGAGGTTACTGGGAGCACTGGGGGTTATTGGGGAGCTTCTGGGAACATAAGAGCACGGAAGGAGTAACTAGGGAGTATCTGGGGAGCAACTGGGTGCACCGAGGGGTTACTGGGAGGGCTACTGGGAGCACTGGGTGGGCTCTGGGAGGATTACAAGGAGCACTGCAGGGGGTAACTGGGAGGTTACTGGGAGCACTGGGGGCCCTTACCTGGTGCTGGGGCCGGGGGGACGGAGCACGAAGTGCGATGGGGGGACAAGGCCCCGCAGACCTGGGGGGGGCAGGAGGCACCCAGGTGTCAGGGGAGCACCCATGGGGGGGCACCCATGGGGGGGGGGGCACCCAGGGGTCCTGGGCTCACCAGTGCCCGGTGCCTCTGGGTGACTCTCGGCCATTGGTGGCACCTTGGGAGGGGACACGACCCCCAGTAAGTCCCAGTACCCCCCCAATCCCCAGTCCCAGTGCCTCCCAGTAACTTCCAGTAAGGGCCAGCTTCCCCTATGCACACTCCCAGTACCCCCCCTCTAAGCCTCAGTGACTCCCAGTAACCCCCAGTTCCTCCTGCTATGGCCCCAGTGACTCCCAGTCCCACTCCCCCACACTCCCAGTTTACTCCTTCACCAGCCCCAGTGACTCCCAGTACCTCCCACCACAGCTCCCAGCGATTCCCAGTTCACGCCCCCAGTAGACCCCAGTGACTCCCAGTTTACCCCTCACAGTCCCAGTGACTCCCAGCAACCGCCCCCTCGTATTCCCAGTTCCCCTCTACACGCTCCCAGTACCTCCCAGTGGCTCCCATTGCCCCCTCAAGGTCCCGGGGGGGTGGGGTCCCAGTACCCCCAGTGTCTCCCAGTAACCACCCCCTCATATTCCCAGTGACTCCCGGTTCCCCCCACGCGCCCCCAGGGACTCCCCATTTCCCCCTCCCCACGGCCCCAGGGGCTCCCAGTAACCCCCAGTTCCTCCCCCAGCCCCACTACCCCCACGCTGGCGCTCCCAGTACTCCCAGTACCTCCCAGTACCCCCCTGGCCCCCCCTCACACCCGCGGCCTGCGCGCCGCCAACACACCGCTGCTCTCCCGCTCTGCGCGGCGCACCCAATCAGCGCTCACTTCCGTGCGGGAAAGCCAATAAAAAGCGGTAACGCTCACAAGTCCCTCCTCTCCTCTGGCCAATGGGAGACCGCATCTAGTCGTGGAGCCGCTGAGGAGAGCGCTGCAGCTCGTCCCGCCCCCTCTCCCCGCGGGAGGCGGGTCCCACCAATCAGGGCTCGAGGGGCGGGGCCTGGGGTAACTAAGGCCTCTGAGGGTAACTCTGGGGCCTGAGGGGGCAAATGTGAGGCCTGGGGTGTAAATGCGACCCCTGAGGGGTAACTGTGGGGCCTTGGGGCGTAAATCAGGGCCCTGGAGGTGTAAATCAGGGCCCCGAGTGTCACTAAATATGAGATAATGAACTCTCCAATACTCATGTTTGTGTTGTCAAGGTTAGGATGTCTTCCCCGTGTGCGTTAACCGCTCGTAGGCCTTGTTAAATTCAAAACTAATCGTTGTTTGGCAAAAGAATTTCTCAACGTTCCCCTTCCACCCCCCCCCCCCCCCTTTGAGACTTCCAGAGTAAGATCTCTTTGGGAGTCTCACCTAGATTGCATAATTTTGATAATATAATTTTCGACTCTCAGGTATGCACAATTGGGTACAGCAGGATGCAATTAAGGGTAAATATTAAATCATGCTACAACACAATATACATACAAATAATTTCTTCAGCCACGTTAGGTTTGGGAGCCGTGAGATTAACCAATTCCACCACGAGTGGGAAGACTCCTTTCGTTTTTCCCACTCGTCCGCTGCCCTCTCGATCGAATTGATTCCTTTCCGTTGGGTCTCAAACTCGTCATCTATGTATGTCCTATAATTCATGTTAAGGTCTTCAGTCAATCATATTTTTGTCGTCGTGATCCGTCCCCTGTTTAGCTGAACAGTTAGTTAACGTCGTGGCTGTTCCAACCAAAACACAGCTTACTGGCTGATTTTCATGTTGATTTTTGAATTTTATTCGGAGAGGATCTTGATCTGACGAGGTGACCTTCCACTGAGGTTCTTTTGGGTCTGATGCTGGTTTTACTCGAGTATAATGGATTCCCTGCAACCTTAACAGCAGTAAAAGTAGTTAATGTCACTTGATAAGGTCCTTTCCATCTTTGCTGAAGGGGTTCCACGTTCCAGAACCACGTATCCACAAAGTGGGGACCCCTATCCGAGGACATTCCTATTGGTACTCCAAATCTGGGAATTATTTCTTTCATTAATACCGTTACTACTTCTCTAGCCTTGTTAGTACAACGGGGAAAAGCCTCTGGCCATCCAGAAAAGGTGTCCACTAGCGCTGATAAATATCAGTAACCACTTTGACGGGGCAATTCAGAAAAAATCTATTTGCCAGTAATCTCCTGCCTGATCCGCCAACCTGTTTCCCACATTGATTTTGGTATTTCCGAATTGATGAGCCTTACAGTGCATCACTGCGAACTCTGCCGGTAACTGGACACTCTCCAAGAGCTTTGCAATAGTTTCTCCGTATTTAATGGGGACCCTTGAGCTGACAATAAACCTCTCTCTTTCCAGAGAGCTCCATGAGCGTGCACCACTGCAAAGGCATACTTGGGGTTTGTCCAAATATTTACTCCCTTTCCTTGAGAGAGTGTTAATGCCCTTTCTAGTGCCACTAATTCCACTTTCTGTGCTGAGGTGTTAGGTGGAAGAGCCTTTGCTTCAATCACCTTTTCCTGAAAAAACCCCCCACTGCATAACCTGCCAACCATTTTCCTTTTTCCATGTAACTGCTTCCATCTGTATATAATCCCCAGTCAGGGCGTTCAAGTGGGGTATCCTTCAGGTCCTCTCGGCTAGAGTAGACCTGTTCGATTGTTTGCAAACAGTCACGTTCTATTTCCCCACTATCGTCCAAAAAGGTGGATAGAAATAATGCAAGATTAAGCATAGATGTTACCTTTAGGTTCCCATCATCCATCTCCAATAAGATGGCTTGATATTTCATCCTTCTGCTCGGTGATAACCAGTGATTTCCTTTTGCTCCAGTACTGCTGTCAGCATACAGGGCATGGACATGGTCATCCGTTACCCCATAGCGAACTTCCGGGCCTCTTGAATCACCAATACCGTCGCCGCTACAGCCCGGAGGCAGGACGGCCAGCCTTTACTCACGTCATCCAGCTGTTTGGAAAAGTATCCCGCCGGTCTCTTCCAGGATCCCAAATGTTGGTCGAGGACTCCCGGAGCCAGGTGAAACCTTTCGTGAATGAACGGTTCAAAAGGTTTGGTGATACTTGTTGTTTTACTAGTTGAGCCTTCTTTTTAGACACTCGCTATCCCGCTTGTCCCAAGAAATTTAAAGGCTTATAGTGATTTCCGTACACTTACACTTATCAGGTGACTCGGCCGCAATTAACACATCATCCACATATTGCAGTAAAGTAGAGTCTTCGTTATGTTGCTTCCATTCTTCTAACTCTTTGGCTAATTGATTCCCAAACAGAGTGGGGCTATTTTTAAACCCCTGGGGAAGAACTGTCCAAGTCAATTGAATTTTTTGCCCTGTCGTGGGGCTGTCACATTCGAAGGCAAACAGTTCCTGACTCCCCTTGTCCAAGGGTATGTGAAAGAAAGCATCCTTTAAGTCCAGAACTGTAAACCATGTGTCCCTTTCTTTAATTGTCTACAATTTGATTGACACCTCTCAGGTCTTGTACCAAACAGTACTCATTTGAATGAGGTTTCTTTACCGGCAGGATCGGAGTGTTAAACACTGACTGGCACTCAACCAATAGCCCGAATGATTTAAAATTATTTATCAACATCTCTAATCCTACTCTAGCATCTAACCGCAAAGGGTATTGTTTCTGCCTTACCGGTTTAGCTCCCAGCTTTAACCAAATCTTTACCGGTTCCATGGCTCGCAACCTTCCTGGAATTCCACTGGCCCAAACCAGCGGGATTACTGCATTCTCTGTTTCCTGCAGGATTTCCAGTTCCGTTTGAACTGGGTCCTGTAACGTATAAACTCGAGCATCTAAAGATTTAGATTCAGGTATTTTACACAGATCCTTCCTCTTTCCAAAGTTATTTGTGTTCTGACTTTGGTGAGGAGGTCTCTTCCCAGCAAGGGAACGGGGCACTCTGGCAGATATAAAAACTGCTGGGTTACTCGCTGCTTCCCAATATTAAAATCTAGTGGTTGAAAGAATGGTTTCCTTTCCTTTTTCCCTGTAGCACCAACAATGACCACATTCTCTTGGCTTAGTTTCTCTTTACTGAGTAAGCCGCTCCAGTATTTACCAGAAAATCTATTTCCTCATTCCACAATGTTATTGTGACCAGGGATTCTGTTAGGGCTTCTTTCAAAACTTCCCCCGGTCCCCATCATTGATCAGTATCTCCGTCTAGGGTAAGAAGCCTGGTGGCTATTTGAGCCTGTTCTGGCCTTAGTCCAGACTCTCCACCTCTCCCTTGGGGGGGGCATTGCCTTTTCCAGTGCCCCTCCTGTCTGCAAATTGCACACTGATTTGGACCCAACTGAGCAGATACTCCTCTTCCCATTCCCCCTCTACCTCTTCCCCTTTCTCCTCTTCCTCTGGGAGCTCCTCTCCCAGGATTCGTCAGTGCAACAACTGTTTTCTTTCCCGATTCTCTTTAACCACTTCTCAGTTTTTATACACTTTTCTGGCCCTTTCCAACAACTCGCTCAAATTCCTCGAATCCTCTCCCTCTAGCTTTTGTAACTTTCTTCGAATATCTGGAGATGCCTGTTCCACAAAAGAGAAATGCTGACTGCAAGGCATCTCCCTCCTTTTCAGGATCTTCCCTATAAGTACCCGCCAGCTTTTTCCACGAGCATAAATCAGTCACTGAGAAAGGTACTTTAACGGTCACTGGTCCCTCTGCCCCTACTGCCTGTCACAGCGGAGCTTGCACAACTTGACCTCCCAATCCTCCCCTTGTTCTCCCTGCAATAGCACTGAATTCCTCACTTCCAGCCAAAGATTCCCCTTCATCAGAAACAGCCTCCTCCTCGCCTTTGAGTCCTTCTATCCTTTCCCTGGGGCGCAACCAACATTTCCACCTCCTCATCCCATCCTCCGTATCTGACACACCATTTACTGATACTACACGCTGAACAACAACGCTTAGAGAGTTTCTGATTGTCTTTTTCCAAGGCCAGAACCAAAGGATCTCTCGGTATTAATTTACATTCCCTGCTCCGTTCAGGATGATCTTGTAAAGCAAAGAATAAATCAACATAGGGAACTTCATCCCATTTCCCCTCCCTTCTGCAAAATAACATTAATTGAAGCATAGTATTATACATTAGACTGCTGTCTCTAGGTCATTTTTCTCCACTTTCTACTTTATACATCGGCCACCAGTGCTGACAATATTTGACAAGCTGCCTCTGAGTGAGAGGATCTCCCCCCACCTTTCTCCAATGTTTCAATATACATCCTAGAGGAGATTTTTCAGAATCCTCCCCTTCTGCCGAGGGTTTATTACCCGTTATAAAACAGTACGAAAAGCAACACAAAACCACAAAAGCAAGGACTTAACCCAAAGTAACAAGGCGAACACAAAATAACAAGATGAAAACAGAAAAGCAGTGACTTAACACAAAATAACAAGACGTCAGGGACTCGAACCCCTCATACCAGTGGGACTCTAACCCACCTCTTCCAAACCCGGGTGTCCTACAGACTTTTGTCCGTTAGGATCGAATCCTTCCTTTATAGCCCAACCCTGCGAAGCTTTCGCCGCACCTTACGGGCAAGGAACCTTTAATGTCCCTTACTTTAATGTCCCTTAGAGAAAAGAATGCCTTTACCTTCCCAGGGGTCTTGCTCAGAGCTCTTCAGTCCGGGGATCAGAGGTTGTCCCCGAAAATCCCTCGGTGCCGGTTGGAGGTCCTATGATCCCGCGGATCCATCCAGGTTCAGAAGCAGTGTCCCACCTGGGTCACCAGAAACTGTCAACAAATATGGGATAATAAACTCTCCAATACTCCATTTCTAGTATTAGAAAGCAGGCGTTCTTTATTACGGCGCTGGATGCACGGGGGATAGCTCCGCCTGTCGTGCATACCCTAAAACAAAAGTTCATCTTTTATGTACCTTAAGACATGAATATTCATACATTTTCCGGGAAATCTCCGCCTCTCCGCCTAGCTACTGCATTTACATAACGCTGGCCTTGCAAAACTACACTACGCATGCGCGGGGGTCTCGCGTGGTCGTTTGGGGAGTTAGCCCCCCACTCCTTTTTCCCTTTTATGATCACAATTCTTTGAGGAGAGTTTTTTTTCTCCTTCGATGTTTCCCAACTCTGTTGTCCGGCCAAGCTGTTCTTCCTGATCAACCCTGTCTGGGCAATCCTGCCAGGAGGTTTCTGTTCTCAGGGTTAGGATATCTTCTCCGTACACATTAATTACTCATAGGCCTTGTTAAATTCAAAGTTAATCATTGTTTGGTAAAAGAGTTTCTCAACATGAGGGGATAAATCTGGGGCCCTGGGGGGAGGGGGTGGGGTGGGGATGGGTAAATCAGGGACCTGAAGGGGCAAATATGAGCCCTGAGGAGGTAAATCTGGGGCCTGGGGGTAAATCAGAAGCCTGGAGGTGTAGATCAGGGCCTCAGTGGGTAAATCTGCATCCTGGATTGTAAATCAGGACTCTGAGGGGGTAAATCAGGGCCCCGAGGGGGTAAATCAGAGCCTTAGTGGGTAAATCAAGTCCCTGAGGGGGTAAATCAGGTCCCTGAGGGGGTAAAACGGTGCCCTGAGGGGGTAAAACAGGGGCTGGGGGGGAAAATCTGGGGCCTTGGGGTTTAAATCAGATCCCTGGAGGTGTAAATCTGGGCCCTGAGGGGGGTAAATTTGGGGTCTGGGGGGGGAGAAATCTGGGGTCTAGAGGGGTAAATTTGGGTCCTGAGCATGTAAATGGGGTTCTGAGGGGGCAAATCTGAGCCCCGAAGGGGTAAATCTGGGGCTTGAGGTGTAAATCAGGTCCCTGAAGGTGTAAATCTGGCCTTTGGGGTGTAAATCTGGGGTCTTGGGGTATAAATCAGGGTTCCAAGGATGTAAATGTGGGGCCTGGGTGGGGGGGTAAACGTGGGTCCAAGGGGTGTCAGGACCGGGACGCCTGGGTCCCACCCAACACCCCAGCCGCCTGGGTGCCATGTAGCTGTGGGAGGGACAGTGACGTAAGTGGAGCCAGCCGAGGAAACGCAAGGAGCCAAGGGGCACAAGGAGGTAGGTGCTGTGGGGCGGGTGGGGGGGAAGGTCCTACCTGGGTGCTTGGGTCCCTTGTGGGGGGGACCCCAGAGGTGGAAGAGGGGAGGTGGGTGAGGGGGAGCTGCCTCCGGACACCTGGATCCCTCGGTGGTTGCGGAAAGGGAAGTGAAGGAGTTCCGTCGGGGTGGCAATGGCGGACATGCCCAGACGCCTTACGGTGGTGACGGGGATCCCTGCCTGCACCCCTGGGTCCTTTATAGTGGTGACAGGGGCCCCACTCGCACCCCTGGGTCCCCACCCAGACCCCCAGGTCCCTTATAGTGGTGACAGGGGCCCCCCTGGACCGCTGGGTCCCTTATAGTGGTGATAGGGGCCCCCCCGGACCCCTGGGTCCCTTATAGTGGTGATGGGGGCCCCTCTGGACCCCTGGGTCCCCACCCGCACCCGGGGGTCCCCACTCAGATGCCTGGGTCCCCCACAGGATGTCCTCTCAGTTGCTGTCCTCGGCGGTGGCCTCGTCCACGGTGGCCTCGGGGCGGGCGCTGTGGGCACTGTCGGTGCTGGCGGAGGCGCTGGCGACGCCGGAGACGGTGGCGTTGGCGTTGGCAGAGGCAAAGGCAGTGTTGGCAGAGGTGGAGGAGGCATTGGTAGGACTGGAGAAGGCGTTGGAGACGGCGCTGGCGGAGGCGGCGCCAATGATGCCGACACCGCCGGGGCTCAATGTCGAAAGTCTCTACCAGGCGCTGGGGGCGGCCGCCAAGGCTGGTGCCAGCGAACTGGAACAGGAGCTGAGAAGGAATCACCAGCGCCGTAGACGTCTGTGGGTGGTCCAGATCTTCGCCCTGGTGCTGATGCTTCTCTTTGCCCCCCTGTGTGAGTATGGACCAGTATAGACCAGTATGGACCAATTCAGACCAGTCGGGAGCTCTACAGACCCACTTGGGCCAGTAATGCTGGTAGAGAGCCCTACTCACCAGTACAGACCAGTAAGAAGCTCTACAGACCAGTAGAGACTTTCTCTTGCCCTGAGCAGTATAGACCAGAAGGAACCAGTTCAGACCAGTTGGGACCACTAGGAATCAGCATAGACCAGTAGGGAACAATACAGACCAGTACGGAGCACTGCAGACCAGTAGAGCCTTTCCCATACCCTTACCACTAGAGACCAGTATAGACCAGTAGGGACCTTTACAGAACCGATGTGGAACACCATGACCCAGCAGGAACCACTAGGAACCACTGTAGACCAGTAGGGACCAGTTCAGACCAGTAAGAACCAGTAGGAAGCCCTACAGATCTCTTTGGATCAGTAATATCAGTAAGAAACCCTGCAGACCAGTAGAGACCAGTAAGAAAACCTACACACCAGTAGAAACTTTCCCCTGCTCTGACCACTATAGACCATCTGGAACTATATGGGCCAGTAAGGAGCTCTACAGGCCAGTTCAGACCAGTATATACCAGTAGGGACCAGTAGCAGCTACTGTAGATCAGTAGGGACCAGTAAAGACCAGTGGGATGTCCTACAAACCAGCGTAGACCAGTATAGAGGTTCCCTTGTCCCAACCAGTATGGACTGGGGGACACTGGGAGGGGACATGGGACACTGGAAGGGGACAACAGGAGGGGACAGGGGACACTGGGAGGGGACAGGGACACTGGGATGGGGGACAGCAGGAGGGGGACAAGGACACTGGGACAAGACTGGGGACACTGGAAGGGGACACCAGGAGGGGACAGGGGAGACTGGGATGGGACTGGGTCCCCCAAGAGGGGACGAGGACACTGGGTGATGTCCCCGTCCCCCCGATGTCCCCGCAGTGTCCCTGGACGTGGTGCGGGAGGTGCTGGGGGTGACACAGGAGACCCACCTCGTCCCCTGCCTGGCCACCATCACCCTCCTCTGCCAGGTGGCCCTGTGGGGTGCGGGGATATCCAAACGTCACTTGGCCACCGCCGCCAGCCACCAGCGTCACCAAGCCCTCCGCTACCGTCGCCTGGCTCGGGATGCCGCCGCTGCCGCCGCCGCCGCCACCGAGGCCAGCGAGGCCATCGCCGCTGCCAATGTCACCCTGGGGATGTTGGAGGAGGTAACCAGTCACTTGAGGTCACTGGTGGACGCTGTCACCCAGGACCTGGAGATGGCCCGGGGCTTCTCTGCCAGCGCCCGTGCCCTTGGGGACGCTGTGGTGGCCTTGGGGACAGTGATGGGGGACAAGGAGGGGACACAGAGGTTGGCCCAGGCATTGGAGGCTCTGCCAGGGGATGAGTAGGGACGGGGACACCGGCAGGACGTCCCTTCTCCGTCCTGAGGACACCGGGATGTCCCTCCTCCTGGGGACATTGAGGACATTCCCTTTGTGGTCCAAGGACACAAGGGACGAGTTGGTGACACCGTGCCCTGTCCTCCAATAAACCTCAGGAACACATTGAGGCCACGATTTGTCACTGGGGGTTGGGAACGTGTCAGGGACATGGGGACGCCAGGAGATGGGGACGCCCTCGCCCCACTCAGAGGACACCAGGAGGAGGGATGTCCCCAAACCGTCCCCATCAAAGGGCTTGGGACTGTCCCCAGTGTCCCCAAGAGTGCCTGGCTGGATGTCCCCAAGCCACAGGGGGACAGATCGGGGCCATCATCGTTGGGGACATGCTGGGGGCCAGCACTGGGGACATCATCATTGCCATGTTGGGGACATCTCTGGGGGCACCTTGGCCCCAGCACTGGGGACATCACTAGGGCCAGCACTGGGGACACGCCGAGGCCACCATTGAGGACACATTGGGGACATGCTCAAGCCACCATCGGGGGTAGTATTGGGGACACAACGGGGATGTGCCGTGTTGGAGACATGTTGGGGACATCGGGGGACACAGGGGGGGCGTTGAAGGTTGCGGGTGGCCGTGTTAGAGCCCCACTGGGGACATCGAGGGCAACAGGGCTGCATTGGGGACAATGGGGGACATCAGGGGCTCTGGGGACATCGGGAGACACTGGGGGGGACTTTGGGGGACACCGAGGACCATGGGTGGCTGTGCTGGGGCCATGTTGGGGACATCAGGGGGGACATCAGGTACCATAGGGCTGCACTGGGGACATTGGGGGACGCTGCGGGCCACTGGACCCTCTTGGGGACATTCAGGGGACATCGAGGCACACTGGGGGCTGTGGGACCCTACAGGGGACACCGGGGGACACCAGGGACCGTGGGTGGCCATGCCAGGGCCCCGTTGGGGACATCAGGGGACACCAAGGGCTGTGGGGTGTCACGCCGGGGCCCTGTTGGGGACATCGTGGTCCATGGGGTCCCACCGGGGCCACGGGGGGGCCAGGGGAGGACACGGGGGGGACACACACGAGAGGTGTGGGGTCTCACTGGGGACGCGAGGGGACACCGAGGGGGGTGGGTGGCTGTACCGGGGTGACCGGGCGGGTGACAGCCCCGCTGGCGATGGCCCCGCTGGTGGCGGCCCCTCGTCCAGCCCCTGTGGGCCAAGCCCGGCCCAGCTCCGGGGCCGTACCCGACCGTGCCGCCGCTCCCCAGCCGCGCGTGTCCCCAACACGGCCCCAGCGCCGCCACCGCCCATGGAGACCCCCGGGGCCACCAGGGCCACCACCCCCCCTGAGGTGGGACAAATCTCAGTGATGGGGGGGGGGGGGGGAGGACAGGGGGTGGCAGGGGGGTGACGGAGGGGAGGACGTGGGGACGAGGAATGGGGTGGCCGGGGGGTGGCAGAGGGGATGGGGGGTGGCAGAGGGGACGGGGGGGTGGTAGAGGGGACAGGAGGGTGGCAGAGGGGACAGGGGGGTGGCTGAGGGGACAGGGGGGTGGCAGAGGGGACGGGGGGTGGCTGAGGGAATGGGGGGACAGGGGGGTGGCAGAGGGGACAGGGGGGTGGCAGAGGGGATGGGGGGTGGCTGAGGGGATGGGGAGACAGGAGGGTGGCAGAGGGGTGACGGAAGGGACGTGGGAATGAGGAATGGGGTGGCGGGGGGGTGACGGGGGTGGTGGAGGGGACAGGGTGGCGGGGGGGGTGGCAGCGGGGACGGGGGGACAGGGGGGTGGCAGAGGGGATGGGGGGACAGGAGGGTGGCAGAGGGGTGACAGAGGGGACGTGGGAACAAGGAATGGGGTGGCAGGGGGGTGATGGGGGTGGCGGAGGGGACAGGGTGGCGGGGGGTTGGCAGTGGGGACAGGGGGGTGGCAGAGGGGACAGGGGGGTGGCAGAGGGGATGGGGGGTGGCAGAGGGGACGGGAGTGACGGGGGGTGGCAGAGGGGACAGGGGAGTAGTAGAGAGGATGGGGGGTGGCGAAGAGGACAGCGGCGGCGAGAGGGTGGCAGAGGGGACAGGAGTGATGGGGGTGACAGAGGGGACGGGGGTGGCAGAGGGGACAGGGGGGTGGTAGAGAGGATGGGGGGTGGCAGAGAGAACGGGGTGGCAGCAGGGACAGGGGGGACAGGGGGGTGGCAGAGGGGACAGGGGCAGTGAGAGGGTGGCAGAGGGGACAGGAGTGACAGGGGGGTGACAGAGGGGACGGGGTGGCAGCAGGGACAGGAGTGATGGGGTGGCTGAGGGGACAGGGTGGCAGGGGGGTGACAAGGTGATGGGGGACAGGGCAGTGGCAGAGGGGATGGGGGTGGCAGGGAGGTGACAGGGGGATGATGGGGAATGGGGTGGCAGGGGGGTGACAGGGACAGGAGGGTGGGGGGACAGGGAGGTGGCGTAGGGGCAGGGGGACAGGAGGGTGACGCGGGGACAGGGGGTGGCGGGGGGACAGGGGATGGTGAGGACAGAGGACAGGGGTGGCAGAGGGGATGGGGGTGGCAGGGGGGGACAAGGGGTGACGGGGGACAAGTGCCATGGGGGACCCCAGGATGGCATCTGGGGACCCTGATGGTGACAAGGGCCTTTGAGGGACCCCGAGGAGGGGACAAGGGACATGGAGGACCCCAGGGTGACATGGGGATGGCAGAGGGCACAAGGGCCATGGGGGACCTTGCCACCAGCCGTGTCCCTGTCCCCAGGTGTCCCCAGAGCTGCTGCAGCCACTGGTGGCCGTGGTGGCTATTCTGGGTGAGCTGGGGGCCACCCCAGGGGACGTCCCGCTGGCCAGGCCACCAGGCTCGCTGCGGGCTGGGCTACTGGCCCTCGTTGCCAAGATCAGCCGGGCCATGGGCCACCGTCACAGAGAGGCCACCCGCCTCCGTCATGCCCTGGCCACCACCAGGGCCACCACTGGGACCACCCCTGAGCCCACTGTGGTCCCACCGGTGGATCCTGCTGTCCCCAAGGCCACCGTAGGGGATGCCTGGGCCACCGTGGCAACCATCGCCCGCGAGTGGCGGGAGGCGGTGGCCTTGGTGGAGGCCACTTGGACCACAGTGGCAGGGGACGCTGCGTGCCTGAGGGACACCTGCGGGACTGCGGCCACCACAGGGGCCACCACCGGGGTCACCACGGGCCACCTGGCAGCGGCAATGGCTGAGGAGGCCAAGGCGTACCAGGAGCTGCTGGTGGCCGCCCGGGCACTGCCGGTGGCCTCAGAGTTGGCCACGGCAGTCTCGGAGGTGGCAGCCCACAGGACGAGAGTGGCCGAGGCCGGAGCAGGATTGCAGGCGGCCAGCGAGGCCACCGAGAAGACAGCGGTGGCAATGGTGGAGACGGCGGTGGCCAGGGAGCGGGGACAGCGGGCGGCGGTGGCCCACGAGCCCCTGCGACGTTTGGTGGCCGCCTGTCAAGGGGCCACCAGCTTCTATTGTCATCTGCGACACCGTCTCGAGGGCATTGAGGCCACCGTGGCTGCCATCGCTGCTCAACATGGTGGCCCTGAGGGGGGACGTGGTGGCCCTGAGGCTCCTGGGGTGGCCCAGGAGGGTCCTGGTGTCCCCGAGGACCTGATGGCGGCAGTGGCAGTGGCTGAGACACTGTGGGAAGCCAGCGGCCGCCTGGCCCAAGGCCACCTCCTGGGGACGCTGCGGGAGGCCCGGGGACTGCTGGTCACCCTCGGTGTCCCCAATGCCACCACGGCCGCCACCGTGGCCCAGCGCTGCCGGGATGCCACCGCCGCACTCTCGGGGCTGCTGCCGCGGGGACCGCAGTAGGGGACGGGGGCTTCCTGAGGGACCAATGGCTTCACCGGGGACCGGTGGCATTAACACGTCACTGCTGCAGTCCTGCTTCTGTGTCACTTTGTCCCCAACTCGTGTCCCATCCCCACGTCCCCTCCCGTGTCCACCCCACCGGGAAGGCGATACCGCCCCCCCCGCCAGCGCCACGTCCCCCCAAAAACCGGAATCGCCCTCTTTTTCACTGCCAAAAAACCTCTTTATTAGCGGGCGGGGGGGGCTGCCGGCCGCCGCCGGGTGCCGGGGGGGTCCCTTGGGGGGTCCCTTGGGGGGTCCCGGGGGTGTCGGCGGCTCCGGCCTCGGCCCGGCAGCTCCGCCAGCCCCCGGCAGGATCCAGGATTTCCCGGGGCTTCCCGGGAATCCTCGCGAGGGCGACGAAGGGAAAGCCCTGGGGGGGTCCCTTGGGGGGTCCCAGGGGAGTTTGGGGGGGTCGCGGGGGGGGTGGCGCTGGGGAGGAGGAGGAAGGGCTGGAGCTGGAGCTGCTGCCGCAGGAGCCCCGTCAGCAGCAGCTCGGCCGAGGCCAAGGGCAGGCGGGCGCCCAGCGCCGGGGCCCAGCACCCCGCGTCCGCCTGGCACGAGATCACCAACCGCCGCGGCTGCAAGGGGGGGGGTTTGGGGGGGGGGGGTGGGTTGTCACTGGGGGTCCCCACAAACCACTGGGGCAGCCCCCACTCCCCCTGAGCACTCCCCGGGTGGTCTGAGGCTTCTGGGGTCCCCGGTATCCCCAGTAATCCCAACCGGATCCCCCCAGGAGCTCTGGGATGCTCTGCCCCCCCCCCCCCGGACCCCCAGGAGCACCCCAAAGACACCCCCAGCCCTCAGTTCCCCCCCCAGGGCCCCACCAACCCAACCTGGGACCCCCCGACACACCCCCCAGGGCACCCTGACCCCCCAGACCTCCCCAACCCCAGCGGGACCCCCCCAGATGCCTCCCCTGACCCCCTTGGACCCCCCCACCATGTCACCCCAATGGCTTTGGGACACCCCCCCCCCCCCCCCAATGTCCCCCCAACATCCCTTGGGTCCCCTCCCCAAAGGCTCTGGGTCCCCCATGTGTCCCCCCCCCCGCCTCGGTGGCTCTGGGCCCCCCATGTCCCGTCCCCCCCGCTGTCCCCTCACCCCGTAGGTGTGGGGCATGGTGGGCAGGAAGGTGCCACCGCTGCAGGTGACGATGTCCCTCATGTGCTCGGGCTCAGGACGGACGTTGGGGGTGACGTGGACCTCGTAGCCCTGGGGACACCGCGACACACACACATATGTGGAGGGGACACGGGGGGACACGTCCGGCCCCGAGCTCCTGGGATGGGTCCAGGGGGACAAGGACACCTTGGGGACACAACTTGGGGGACCAGGGCCACTTTAGGGGACAGGGATACCTCAGGACCACCTTGGGGACACTGTGGGGACACCAGCAAAGGAGAGGACACCCCTAGATGGGGCCACATGAGGGGACGTGAGTCAGTGGGTGACAGGAGACCCCGGGACACTCTGGGGACACTAAAGGACATCAGGGGACACCCCTCAGACCCCCCCCAAGCAGACCGAGGCCACATGGGGGGGACCCAACTCAACGGGGGACAAGGACGCTTTGGGACACAGGGCCACCACGGATCCACTGGGTGACATCCCTTGTCTGCCCTGTGTTGAGTCCCCCACTTGGCGGGGGGACAGAGCCACCCCTGGGGAGGACAGTGCCCCTCGGGGAGGGTTGGGGACATTTGGGGACGGTCACCTGGAGCAGGGGGTGGCGTCGGGCGCGGCGCAGGGCCTGGGCCAGGCTGAAGCCGAAGTGACGTTCCTGCTGGCTGTCACGCACCAGGAAGGGACCCGGCGCCAGGACACGGCCACTGCGGGCACTCTGGGGACAGAGGGGACACGTGGTGACCCCTCCTACCCCAGGGACCCCCCCAGGTCCCCAAACGCCCCCCTCCCTTGTCCCCCAAAGCCCCCATGTCCCCAAGGGCCCCTTCTTTGTCCCCAGAGACAACCATGTCCCCCAACACCCCATCCTCCGTCCCTAAAGACTCCTCCTTTGTCCCCAAAGACGCTCTCCTTTGTCCCCAAGGCTGTCCATGTCCACAAAGATCCCATCCCATGTCCCCAAGGACCCCGCTCCCTTCTCCCCAAGGACCTCCCTGTCCCCAAAGACCACCCTCCCATGTCCCCAAGGACCACCACATCCCCTAGGATGAACCTTGTCCCCAAAGACCACCATCCCTGTCCCCAAGGGCTCTCATGTCCCCAAAGACACTCTCCTCGTCACCACAGAACCTCTCCTTGTCCCCAAAACCCCCATGCCCTGTCCCCAAGGACCCCCGTGACCCCAATATCCCCCTTCCTGTCCCCTAGGACCCTCTCCTTGTCCCCAAGCCCCCCCTCCCGGTCCCCAGCCCCCCCCCCGCCCCGCAGAACCTCGTGGAGCCACTCTGGGGTGATGATGGGGACGCCGCGGGCCACCGCGCAGAGGAACTTGACGGTGCGTCGGATGCGGTCGGTCACCAGGTGGGTACAGTCGAAGACGGAGGTGGCCATGGACCCCCCCAGCGTCTTCAGGGCCACCTCCATGGCTGGGGAGGCCACCACCCCCGTGAACAGCACCTGGGGACACCGTGGGGATGCGTTGGGGACACCGTGGGGGGGACGTGGGAAGGACATGGGGGGGGGGATATGGGGGGGGACGTGGGGGACTCTGCCTGGGGCCACCCCGAGGGGACACGGGGACATTGGGGGACACCCCGGGGTGCTGCCCCCCCCCTTCCCACCATACCTTGAGGGGGGTGGAGCTGGGGCCCCCCCGGGGGCGGAGCTGGGGTCCCATGACCTCTGCTGGCTCCTCCTCCTCCTGCTGGGGGGTGGAGTCACAGCATGAGACCCCGCCCCTTCCCAACAAGCCCCGCCCATCCAGTTAGGCCCCGCCCTGCTTGTGCAATCAACCCCACCCACTCAGAAGCCCCACCCCCAGTTGGCCCCGCCCATCACCTTTAGACTCCACCCCCAAGCCACACCCACCTGAGCTTGCCTCTTGGAGGGGGCGTGGCCTGCCCGATGGGGGCGTGGTTTCCATGGGGGGCGGGGCACCACCTGCCCCTTCACGGTTGGTGGCTCGGGCGGAGCGGGGCGGGTCTGGAGGCGGGGGCTGCGCCGCACGGGGGCGGGGACAGGGGGTGCTCCACCTCTAACCCTGCTGGCTCCGCCCCTGCCAGAGGCTCCGCCCTCTGTAGCTCCGCCCCCTTGGGTCCTGGCCAGGCGCTGGCTGCGGCGAGGTCCCTCCCGTCCCGGCGTCACCGTCACCATCGGGGGGACGCAGGGACCCGGGGGGTCCTGGGGGGGCACCGGGGGTGAATGCTCCTCCTCCTCGGGGAGGAAGAAGGGCTGGGTGGGCTCCTCGGGGTCCCAGTCTGGGGCTGCGCCTGCAGGAGGAGCACGCTGGGGGGACACCCATGTGTGCGGGGGGGGGGGGGGACGGGACACCCAGGTGTCCGGGGGGCACCCAGGTGTCGGGGGGGGGGGGGCACCCAAGCATCCAGGCCACCTACCCTCGGCCACTGGTGGCAAGAAGCTCTGGGTGGGCTCCAAGAAGAGGTCAGGGTCTTCTGTAGGGGGGGAAGGAAGAGCCTTGAGAAGGGACCCACGTGTCCATGGGGGGGGTCCCCAAGGATCGGGGCGGGGGACGGGGACGACACACCAGGCATCTGGGGTCACCTTGCTTACCGTCGATGTCGCTCTCTGTCACCATCGCACTCGTGTCCCCACCTGTGTCCCCGCCGGAGATGGCCTCAGTACTGCTGGGCCCACCATCAGCACCGCCGGTGACATCCAAATTTGCAGACAGATGCAGAGATTTGGGGGTTGAAACATCTGGCAGCACAACTGGATCCTCACCCCTCACCAGGGTCTCCCCGTTGTCTTGCTGCACCCCAACATCTTGATTCGGGGGGTTCTCATCTGTATTTGGGGCTGAAGTGTGGTGTTTTGAGACCACTCCTTCCATGCTTGTGGCACCGTGTGGTTTTGGGGACAAACTTTGCTGTTTTGGGGATGATTTCTGTTGTTTTGGGTCTGTCTCCTCCACAGCGGTATTGCTGCCCGTGGTGGGGTCCTCTATTTCTGGATGGGGCCGATTTTGGGTCCGGATTCGGGTCTGGATTCGGCTCCGAACATCTGGAGTGGGAGCCACCTCCTCCATGTCGGTGTCGCTACCATCCCCAGGTCTCATGGGAGAGGAAACATCTGGATTTGGGGACGTCATTGCCACATCTGGGTCGCCAGATGCCCCTTGACACCCTTGCACTGTCCCAACATCTGGAATGATGCCGTTGTCCTCAACATCTGTATCACTGTCCACATTCAGGACAGGGCACTCGGCTTTGGGGGCTCCAACATCTGGAGCTGGGAATGACATCTTCACATCTGGATCGTCACTGGTCCGTGTTGGCCCCCTGGGGTCAACATCTGGAGCAGCAGCCATCTTAGCAACTGTATCCATGACTTCATGGGTTGTCCCGTGCGTTTTTGGAGCTCCAATGTTGGGAATGGCGCTGAGGTCCTCCACATCTGTATCGCTGTCACCATTGGGGGCCGCTGAGCCATGGCTGAGGCCACCAACATCTGGATTTGGGGTCTCCATCACCACAGTTGGGTCTTTCCGGGTGTTTTGGGGTGTTTTGTGGCTTTTTGGGTGAAAAATAGCTTGACTTAGGTTGTCATCTTCCACATCTGTGTCACTGTCCACCTCTACGTTCCAATGCTCATTTGGGAGTTCTTCAGCATGTGGATTTGGGTTCCTCCTCTCCACATCTGGGTCTCTGCAGGTTTTGGGAGTAATTCTATGGGTTTTTGGACACCCAACACTTGGATTCACCTCATTTTCCTCCACATCTGTATCACTGTCCACTGCAAGTGTCCAGTGTTGGTTTTGGGGTCCTTTGGCACATGGATTTGGACTCTTCGTCTCCACATCTGGGTTTCTTGGCACATTTTGGGTTACTTGATGGGTTTTTGAAGCCCCAATATCTGGATTGGAAGTGTCCTCTTCAACATCTGTATCACTTTCCACCAGGAGAGTCTGTTGTCCTTCAACATCTCGATTCGTGGTCTCTGTCTTCACATCTGGGTCTCTGGGGGCTGTTCGGTGGCTTTCTGGGTGCACATCTCTATTGGAAGTGTCCTCCTCCACATCTGTATCACTGTCCACCGTGAGCATCCCATGACCCTTCTGTGAACCTTCAACATCTGCATTTTGCATCTCAATAATTGGGTTTTTTGCTAAGTTTTGGGTTGTTTGATGGGTTTTAGGGTATCCAACATCTGGGTTGGCTCCATTCTCCTCCACATCTGTATCGCTGTCCACCGTGAGCATCTGATGCCCCTTCTGTGAACCTTCGATGTCTGCACTGTGGGTCTCCATCTCAATATTTCTGGTTTTTGGTACATTTTGGGTTGTTTGATGGGTTTGGGGGCATCCAATGTCTGGATTGGCTCCATTCTCCTCCACATCTGTATCACTATCGACCGTGAGCATCTGATGTCTATTTCTGGGCCCTTCAACAGAGTTTGAGCTCTCCATCTCCACATCTGTATTGCTCTCCACAAGTGTCCAGCATCCATTTTTGGGACCTCCAACATCTGGATTTGGGGGCTCCATCTCCACACTCAGGGTTTTTTTGTCCATTCTACGTATTTTTGGGCAAACAACATTTGGAAGGACCTCAACCTCCTCCACATCTGTGTCACTGTCCACCACAAGCATCCCAAATCCATTTTTAGCACCTCCAACATCTGGATTTTGGACCCCTTCCTCCACATCTGGGTTACTGCTCACCTCCAGGGGAGCCGGGTGGCAGTTTGGGTGAAAAAGAGCAGTTTTGGGGGGCACCTTGACATCTGTATCACTCTCAATGTCGAGAGTCGGCTTGCTGCCTTCCAGATGTTTCACATCTGGATCCGCGACCTTTTTGGGGTTCAGAGAGTGATTTCGGTGTCGAACATTTGAAACAGCCATTTTTCTTCCCACATCTGGATCTGTGGTGGTTTTGGGGCTGTAACGGCACTTTTTGGATCGCCTGACGTCTGGAGCTGAGCAGGGTATGGCCACATCCAGGTGCTGCCCTGATGTGGGGGTGTGGCGGCGTTTTCGGGGGCCCCGAACATCTGGGCACACATCTGGCTCCTCTGGGTCACTGCGGGGAGGGGGATGTTGGGATTTGGGGTCTACCTGATGGACCCAGGCATCCGGGCTCACTCCTAAGGGACTCGGACACCCTGAACCCCCCAAGGGACCCACACACTGGGGTCCCACCTACCTCTCTGGCACGATTCGGGGTGAGATAGTGTCTCCGAGAGCAGGGCCTGGGGGAACGGGGCAGAGATTATTACTGTAGGGCCTACATTAACCCCAGAGGGTCCTATCAGATCCCAGCTTGCCCCCTTCCACTCCCCACCTCCGCATCTTGGCGCTTCCTACAGTAACACGCTGCCAGCATTTATGTAGGTCCTACTGTAACCGCCACCTTGTTGTGTTTCTGTAGGCCCTACGATAACACGATAACAGCGTGTTCTCCCGCCCCCCACTCCGCCATCCTTGCACACTCACGCCGAGGCAGCTCGTCATCCTCCGAGTCGCTGGCGAGGCGGGGGGCCGGTTCCAGTCCCTGTCCTGTGGAAGACCCAGGCATCGGGGAGATGGGGGGGCTGTAGGACACCCCCCTCCACAGGGACCCAGGTATCCGGGAGGGGACCCCAAAATCCAGGGGGGGGGAGACCTACCTGCACCCCCCGCAGTGCTGAGGCCTTGGTGGCACCTTCGTTGCATGGTCTGGGGGGGTACAACTGCTCCCCCAGCCCCTAAGTACCCCACAAACTGCCTCCCTTCAGCTACAACTGCCCCCCAAGTGCCCCTCGGTCACCACTGACACCCCAATAGCCCCCTTGGGTCCAACCCCCCCCCAACTACCTCGCCCATGCTCCAAATGCACCCCCCCCACACCCCCAAACTGCCCCAGGGCTCCTAATACCCCCCCTGGCTTCTACTTGCCCCCCCCAAATCGTCCCCTTCGGCCCTGTATCCTGCCCCAGGGAGCCCCAAATTTACCCGGGCACCGCCCCAAACTTCCCCACAGGGCCCCAAACTTCCCCACAGGGCCCCAAACTACCCCAGGAACCCCCTAAACTGCCCCACACCCCTCGCAACTGCCCCTCGATCCCCACCAAGTGCCTCAGGGACCCCCAAACTGAGCCAGGGACTCCAAAATTACCCCAGGGACCCCCAAACTGCCCCACAGAACCCCCCCAAACCGCCTCACGGGGCCCCCACGCTCACTCCTCCCGCGGCACCGCCCTCATGCCCCCCTCTCCCTTTCCTATTGGCCGGTACCGCTCCGAGTCACCGCCCAACGGCCGCTTCCATTGGTAGACACACGCGTCCGTCCAACCGGGAGCATAGAGAGGGGCTGGGACGGTCCTTCGAGAGCGGCGGCGCGGCTGTGGGCGGTGCTACCATAGAGCGCGAAGCGCAGAGCGCCCCCACCTCCAGCCATAGAGAGGTGACGGAGCGAGCCCAGTGAGGGGGCGGTACAACCAGAGAGAGGGGGCGCGGCCTCCCGCCCGCGCTGTCCAATAGAAACGCGGCGAGCGGGCGGTACCGTCCAATGGGAGCGCGGGGCCGGCCGCCTCCGCTTTGTCTATATGAGGCGCCGCGGGGCCGCGAGAGCCGCCATTGTCGCCGCCGCCGCGCTCGCAACAGCGCTACCGCCTTAAAGGGGTCGCGCCACTCAATTATCCATCAAGACCGGGTGGGGCCCACCGCTCTGCCACCGTCACTGCGCCCAGCCCGACCCTCGCCGCCACCATGAGGGAGATCGTCCACATCCAGGCGGGCCAATGCGGCAACCAGATCGGGGCCAAGGTGAACAGCGGGCGGGCAGTGTCGGGCCGGCGGGGTGGGCCCCCCCCCTCCTTTCCATTCTTCCCTCCCACCGCCGCGCGGCCCCTTTTAAGAAGCTCCTCCCTCTCGCGTGCAGACAAAGGCGGACCCGAATCGGGGCGATTTCAGCCTAAAATCGTCCCTTTCCTGCCCGATGAGGGCTTGAAATGGAAAGGCGCGGAACGAAATAACGGGGATTCGGTCTCAAAATGAAGCGGTTCGGCCCCAAAATGGAGGTTTCTGGCCTCAAAATGGGGGAGCCCCGCCCCTCCCCCTTCTTCTCACGCGGCCCCAAAATGGCGGTTTCCCGCCGCGCCTGAGGGAATGCGGATTTTCAGCCCCAAAATAACCCCTTTTACCAGAAAAAAACCCCTTTTCCATCACCTAAACCCCCTTTCGCGAAATTCGGCCCCAAAATCGCTATTTTTTTGCCTCCATTTGGGAATTTTTCAGTCAGAAAACGAGGGTGTTAGCCCTAAATTGGGGTGATTCGCCCCAAAATAAGGGCTTTCATACACCCCCCTTCTCTAAGCGATAATTTTAAGTTAAAAAGATGCTTTTTTTTTTTAATCTCAAAACCGCAGCGACCCGCCCCTCCCCGGCGTGTTCAGCCCCACAATGGCGATTTTTGCTCCCAAAAAAGGGTTTTGTACCCCGCAATAAGATATTTTGGCTACAAAACAGGCGCTTCCCGCTCTCGGAATTTGGGGTTTATGCCTCCAAAATAAAGATGTCTGCCTCCAAATCGGGGCGTGCCGCCCACCGCGTGTTCGGCTTCAAAATGAGGGTTTTCTGCCTCAAAAGTGGGTTTTTTTCAGCCCCAAAATAGGGGCGTGTCGCCTCTCAAGAGGACCTCTGGGCTCCAAACTGGATGATTTTTGCCCCCAAAATGGGATATTTCTGCCCCAAAATAGGGTTTTTCTTTTTCAAGATGTAAAATAGGGATTGGGGGTTAAAGATAAAGGTTTTAAAGCCCCAAAATAAAGGAGTTTGGCCTCAAATCGGGATTTCCGGCCCTAAGATGGAGGTTTTTGGCCTCAACATAAGAGCTTTGTTCCCTGAAATGGAGTTTTCAGACACAAAATGGGGGATTTTGTGTCCCCCCACAGAATTTCAGACCTTCAGATTTTTAGACCTAAAGTAGGATTTTTTTTATCCCAAAATGGGATTTTTTCAGCATTAAAATGTGGGGGTTTTCTCCCCCAGAAGAGTTTTCCAGCCCCAAAATGGAGGTTTTCAGCTTCAGAGTAAGATCTTTGTTCCCTGAATTATCACTTTTGGACCCCCAGATTCCTCTTTTCAGCCCTAAAACAGTGTTCTTAGGGCCCAAGAGGAACTTTTGAACCCAAAATACTTTTTTTTAGTTCATGTGGATTTTTTTCACAGCTAAAACTGGGGGTTTTGGGCCCAAAATGGAGGTTTCCAGCCCCAAAATGGAGGTCCTGAGCTCAAGAATAGGATCTTTGTGCTCCCAAATGCCTTTTTTCTGCTGCAAATTAAGGGAGTTTTGCTCAAAAATAAATTTTCTTGACCCCTAAAAGGGACTTTTTGCTGCACGATGGCAGTTTTCGTCCCCAAATGGATATTTTTGGCCCCAGAATAGGCTTTTACTGTGCCGGAATAGTTTTTTTTCTGCACAATACGATTTTCCTGCCCCTAAAGATTTTTTTCAGCCTCCAAAAGATTTTTTAGTACCAAAATGGGGCTTTCGGCACCCAAACGGCAATTTTTGTCTCAAAAAGGACATTTTTAGCCTCAGAATACGATCTTTGTTTCTCCAAACGGGAGTTTTCAGCCCCCAAAATGGAGGTTTTTCAGCCCTAGAATAGGATCTTTGTTCTCAAAAATGCCTATGAAGAGGTTTTTGGACACCAAAAAAGCATTTTTCTGCCCTGAAATGGTGTTTCTAGCCCCATAATAGTGATTTTTAGCTGCAGAACAGGATCATCCTACTGCAGAATTACTATTTTTCTGCAGCACCACCATAGAGGCTTTTTGTTCCAAAACCGCGCATTTCAGCTCTGAAACATTTTCAGCCCCAAATTGGTTTCCACCCACCAAAATGAACTTTTTAACTCCAAATTAATTTTTTTAGCCAGAAACCCCCCTTTTTTTCTGCTCTGACACAGGATTTATTCAGAAGAAAAATGATAATTACCCAACTCAAAAAAAATCAACAATTTTTAACCTCTCGTAAACGCAGGTTCCCAGTCTCCAGAATGATGCTTTTTAACCTAAATTGGTGTTTTTAACCCATTCCTCCTCTTTCAGCCTCAAATTGGGGTGTTTTGGCCTCTTTTCACCCGCAGGGCGTGGCCCTGTCCCCCTCCCCCCATGACCTTGGGGGGACCCCTCCCCCACCCTTTGTTCCCAGCCGCCCCTCCCCTGTGGCAGATTTTTGGGCGAGAAAAATTAAAATTTCGTGGTTTTTTTTTTCTCCCCCCCCCCCCCCCCAAGGGAAAGGATGAGTATTTTTGAGGGGTAAAAAGGCAAAATTTTGGGTGTTTCTGAAATTAAACTTTTTTTTTTTTCCTTGAGCGCCTCCGCGATTCAAATGCTGTTTCCGGTTCCCGCCCGCCTGTTTTTTGGGGGGAGGGGGTGTGGCCACGCCCCAGTTTGGCCACGCCCCTGCGGGCTTTAGGCTCTGCCCCTTTTAAGGGTGGTCCCCACCCCTTGCAGGCTGACCCAGCCCCCTGAGTTGACTCCTCCCCCTCGGGCATGTCCTCCCCCCCAGGATTGGTGCTCCTGGAGTTGGCTCCGCCCCCAGGGTTGGTTTCCCTCTAGGACTCCCTCCTCCAGTGCAGCCCCACCCCCTGGGCTGCCTCCTCCAATAAGATTCCACACCCTTTCAAGGCTCAGCCTCCTAGGGTTTGTTCCTCCAATGAGGCTTCACTCCCACAGGCTCCACCCCTTTGGAGAGACCCCACACCAAGCTCCACCCCTGTATAGACCCCTCCCACCCCAAGACTGGCCCCACCCACTCTTAAAGCCCCAAGGGGGGGCTCAGCCCTTTCCCCGCCCACTTTTGGGAGGGGGTGGAGCCCTTCTGACCCCACCCTCTGCCCCCAGTTCTGGGAAGTGATCAGCGATGAACACGGCATCGACCCCACCGGCACTTACCATGGCGACAGCGACCTCCAGCTCGACCGCATCAGCGTCTACTACAACGAGGCCACCGGTATGGCGTCACCCCTTCTTCCCCTGTCACCCCTTCCCCGTTGTCACCCCTCCATCCCCTCCACATCCCCATCCCAGTCTGCCTGAGACCTGACACGCTCAGGTCACCTGTTCCTCTCCCCGCGCCCTCCTTCTGCCCCCTCGGGTTTTGGGGTGGTTTCTAGAGGTTTTTGGGGGTGGGGAAGTGATGCGATGTTGTCACCATTGCAACCCCCTGGTGACACGGCGATGTCCCCAGGGGGTAAGTATGTGCCAAGGGCCATCTTGGTGGACCTGGAGCCGGGCACCATGGACTCTGTGCGTTCAGGACCCTTCGGGCAGATCTTCCGGCCAGACAACTTTGTTTTCGGTGAGTCCCCGTGTCACCTGCTGTCTCATGGGGTCCCCCATGTCATCCTAGGTGACCTGGAGGTGCGGGGTGGCATTTTTCTTTGGTGGCTGTGAAGTTCTCAGTGGTGGCCCTTTGGTGACCATCACTGTGGGGTGGGGTGGTGGGTCCCCTCTGTCCCCACTGGGGTGGCCCATGGGGTTGCAGGGGTGGCCCATGAGTGCCCTTCCCATTAGAGTGACACATCCCTCCTTGGTGGCCCTCAGGTGCTTGTCACAGTCGGGTAGAAGGTCCCCTTCTTGGTGGCCAGAGTCTCCTGTGTCCCCAGAGCTGCCCCCACTTTGATTCCGGAAGGGTTATTGGGGTCCCCAGATCAGGGGGATGAGGTTCCCCTAGGTGATGGGTGTCTCTCAGGAGCTCAGGGTGCCCATGGGTGGCATGGAGATAACCTAAGGAGAATGGATGAGGTCCATAAGGAGCTTAAGACACCCAAGGGTGGGATAGAGGTCCCCAAGAAGGGTAACAAAAGGTCCCGTAGGAAGGTAATGGAGGTCCACAAGGAGCTTAAGGTTTCTCGGGACCAGCTGGAGGTCCCCAAGAAGAGGGATGGTGGTCCCCAAGGAGGTCAGATGTGGTCTGGAGTTTCCCTGGGGTTGGACAGAGGTCCCTGAGGCGCTCAGTATGGCCCAAGGGTGGTGTGGAGATGGAGGAGGAGAGTGATGGAGGTCTCCAAGGTCCTCAAGAATGGTCTGGGGGGGTCTTGAAGGAGAAGGATAGAGGTCCCAAGGGTCAGGTAGAGGTACCCAACAACAGCAATGGAGGTGCTCAGGGTCCTTGAGCGTGCGATGGAGGTCCTCAAGGAGCATAAAGTTCCCCAAGGGTGGGCTGGAAGTCACCGTGGAGGGTTGCTAGAGGTCCCCAAGTGTGAGATCAAGGTCTCAAGGTGAAGAAGGTTGGTTTGAAGGTCCCCAAGCAGGGTGACGGTCCTCAAAGGTGGGATGGGAGATCCCTGAGGTCCTCTAGGTTGGCCTGGAGGCCCCCAAGCTGAGTGAGCAAAGTCCCCAAAGAACTCAGTTTCTCCCAGGGAGCTCCCTCTGTGACATCCCCCCCGTGTCCCCACCCCAGGCCAGAGCGGCGCGGGCAACAACTGGGCCAAGGGTCACTACACGGAGGGGGCTGAACTGGTGGATTCGGTCCTGGACGTGGTGAGGAAGGAGGCGGAGAGTTGCGACTGTCTTCAGGGCTTCCAGCTGACCCACTCGTTGGGTGGTGGCACTGGTTCGGGCATGGGGACCCTCCTGATCTCCAAAATTCGTGAAGAATACCCCGACCGCATCATGAACACCTTCAGCGTTGTCCCGTCTCCCAAGGTGTCAGATACGGTGGTGGAACCCTACAACGCCACCTTGTCTGTCCACCAACTTGTGGAGAACACGGACGAGACCTACTGCATCGATAACGAAGCTCTCTACGACATCTGCTTCCGTACCCTGAAGTTGACCACTCCCACCTACGGTGACCTCAACCACCTTGTTTCTGCCACCATGAGTGGCGTCACCACCTGCCTGCGTTTTCCTGGTCAGCTCAACGCCGATCTCCGTAAGTTGGCCGTCAACATGGTGCCCTTCCCGCGTCTTCACTTCTTCATGCCCGGTTTCGCGCCTTTGACGTCACGCGGCAGCCAGCAGTACCGCGCCCTCACCGTCCCCGAGCTCACCCAACAAGTTTTTGACGCCAAAAACATGATGGCAGCCTGCGATCCCCGTCACGGCCGTTACCTCACAGTGGCCGCCGTCTTCCGAGGTCGCATGTCCATGAAGGAGGTGGACGAGCAGATGCTCAACGTGCAAAACAAGAACAGCTCTTACTTCGTCGAGTGGATCCCCAACAACGTCAAGACGGCCGTGTGTGACATCCCGCCGCGTGGCCTCAAGATGGCCGTCACCTTCATCGGCAACAGCACGGCCATCCAGGAGCTCTTCAAGCGCATCTCGGAGCAGTTCACGGCCATGTTCCGACGCAAAGCCTTCCTCCACTGGTACACGGGCGAAGGGATGGACGAGATGGAGTTCACCGAGGCCGAGAGCAACATGAACGACCTCGTTTCGGAGTACCAGCAGTACCAGGATGCCACTGCCGAGGAGGAGGAGGATTTTGGTGAAGAGGCCGAAGAGGAGGCCTGAGGGACGGCCCTCGTCCTTCACTGCCGTTGTCATCCTCGGAGAGCCCTCGTCCTTCAGCGTTGTCCTCAGAGAGCCTTTCGTCCTTCGCTGTCATTGTCTTCAGAGAGCCCTCGTCCTTCACCGTTGTCCTTGGAGAGCCCTCGGCCTTCATCCTCGGAGAGTCCTTGTCCTTCATCATCGTCCTCGGAGAGCCCTTGGTCTTCATCATTGTCCTCGGCCTTCATCATCATCTTCAGAGAGCCCTTGTCCTCCACCATGGTCCTTGGAGAGCTCTTGGCCTTCGTCATCATCCCTCAGAGAGCTGTTGTCCTTCACCATCATCGCCAGAAAGCTCTTGGCCTTCATCATGGTTGTCCTCTGAGCCCTCGGCCTTCGCTGTTGTCACTGGAGAGCCCTTGGCCTTTGTCATTCTCAGAGAACCTTCAGCCTTTCTCCTCATCCCCAGAAAGCCCTTGGTCTTCACCAGTGTCGTCAGCACTAGAGAGTCCTTGTCCTTCATCATGGTCACTGAAGAGGCCTCGTCCTTCATCATCGTCACCAGAGTTCTCGTCCTTGGAGCATCCCTGTCCTTCACCACCATCTTCGTCACCATCCCCTCTCCGTTGTCACTGTCCCCAGAAGGTCCCTGTTGCTCCAGAGCCACCGTCCCCTCCGTGTCACCCCCCCTTGTCCCCATGTCCCCCACTGCTGGGGGTGACATCACCACTAAATTATTGCAGCCCCCAGGCACCAATTCGCCCCCTTTCCACCCAAAACCACCACTCCAGTGCAGGGGGCTCCCGGGTGGCCCTGTCCCCTGTGTCCCCAACCGGAGGCTCTCCTGTCCCCTCCATGTCCCCTGCCCCCAACTCCATCCTATTTTGGTTTGTTTTTTCCCCTTTTTAAGCTTTTTTTTTTTCCTTTTTTTTTTTTTTTCATATTGAAAAGCCGCCCCCGGGCGAGGAATAAACCCGGGATGTAAAGCCACCGCCGTGTCCGTTGTCCCCTTCCTGTCCCCACGTCACGTTGGGGGTCCTCGTGTCCCTCCTGGGGTCCCACCCGTGTCCCCTTCAATGTCCTCAGGTCTCCTCTGTCCCCTTCGGGGTCCCTCTGGGGGGGGGGGTCCCCATGTCCTTGAGGGGGGGACACACACGACCCTCCTGTGTCCTTGTCACCTCTTGGGCCACCCACGTCCCTTCTGGCGTTCCCCAAACCCGCCCGACCCCCTGAGGGGACCCAGGTCTGCGTAGCAGCTTTAATGATTTGGGGACAAAGGGACACATTTCCCCCCCCACCTTGGGGACATGCCAGCGGGGGTGGTGACACCATGGGGGGGACAGAGGCTGGGGGGGGGTGGTGGTGACACCACGGGGACACTGGTATCACTGGGAGGTGGTGGCTCATCGGAGACACAGGGGTTCCAGGGGGGTGGTGGCACTTCGGGGACGCGGTGGCACTTCGGGGACACGGTGGCCCTGGCTCAAGCCTGGCACTCGGACTTCTTCTGGGTGGCCTGTGGGGACAAAGAGGGGACTGAGGAGTGGACCTGGATGTCACACCCCACCCAGGGGACCCAGATGTCCTGGTGTCCCCAAACTTGGGGGGGGGGTGAGGGTGCGGACCTGGGTGACGCTGACACCCGTGAGGGCCTCGACAGCGGCGGGCAGGCGGGTGACAACATCCAGGATCTCCCCCGGGAGCCGCGACACCCCGATGTCACCGGAGCTGCCGGCCACCAACGTCACTCGTCGCGTCCCCAGCAGCGGCTGGGCCACCGCCTCCGCCACCTGCCCCCCAAAACCAGCGGTTTTAACCCCAAAAATCCACCTCTAGCGCCCCAACCCTCCCCCGCCTCCTTATCTGTCCCAAAATTGCCATCTTTCACCCCAAAAATGCCCCTTTGTCCCCCACAATCCTCCCAGCCTGCCCCCGTTCCATAGAAGCACCCCAAAATACCCTCTACCACCCCCCAAACTGCACCAACCCCATGAAAGGGACCCCAAAGCCATCAGGGGACCCCAGAACACCTCCTGGAGACCCCAAAATACCCCATTAGGACCCTAAAATACCTCATTGGGACCCCAAAGCCATCAGGGGACCCCAAAACACCCCCTGGAGACCCCAAAATACCACATTGGGACCCCCAAATACCCCACTGGGACCCCAAACCGCCCCCTGAAGACCCCAAAATACCCCACTGGGACCCCAAAATACCCCACTGGGACCCCAAACTGCCCCCTGAAGACCCCAAAATACCCCACTGAGACCCTAAACCCATTGGGGACCCCAAAACACCCCCCTGGAGACCCCAAAATACCCCATTAGGACCCTAAAATACCTCATTAGGACCCCAAAACACCCCCTGAAGACCCCAAAATACCCCACTGGGACCCCAAAATAACCCCACTGGGACCCCAAACCGCCCCCTGAAGACCCCAAAATACCCCACTGGGACCCTACACCCATTGGGGACCCCAAAATACCCCACTGGGACCCCAAACCGCCCCCTGAAGACCCCAAAATACCCCACTGAGACCCTAAACCCATTGGGGCCCCAAAGCCATCAGGGGACCCCAAAACACCCCCTGGAGACCCCAAAATACCCCATTAGGACCCTAAAATACCTCATTGGGACCCCAAAACACCCCCTGAAGACCCCAAAATACCCCACTGGGACCCCAAAATAACCCCACTGGGACCCCAAACTGCCCCCTGAAGACCCCAAAATACCCCACTGAGACCCTAAACCCATTGGGGACCCCAAAACACCCCCCTGGAGACCCCAAAATACCCCATTAGGACCCTAAAATACCTCATTGGGACCCCAAACCCATCAGGGGACCCCAAAATACCCCCTGAAGACCCCAAAATACCCCACTGGGACCCCAAAATAACCCCACTGGGACCCCAAACCGCCCCCTAAAGACCCCAAAATACCCCACTGGGACCCTACACCCATTGGGGACCCCAAAATACCCCACTGGGACCCCAAACCACCCCCTGAAGACCCCAAAATACCCCATTAGGACCCTAAAAACACCCTCATTGGGACCCCAAACCCATCAGGGGACCCCTGAACCCCCCCCCCTCCCCCAGAAACCCCCAGACCACACCTGGGGCAGCCGCTGCAGCACCATGTCCACGACGGCGGCTTCCTGGTACTGCCCGAACGCCTCGGCCTTCGCCGCCGTCTGCGCCGCATCCGCCCGCGCCCGCGCTGCCACCGCTGCTGCCCGCGCTGCCCCCGTCACCTGCGGGGGTGGGGGTGTGGGGTGTGGGGTGGGGGTGTGGGGTGGGGGTGTGGGGTGTCCGTGTCCCGTCCCCCCCCGGACACGCGCGTGTTGTCCGTACCCCCCAGACTCACCCTCATGACCTCAGCTTCGGCCTCCGCTTGCATCATCAGCTGCGACCTGCGGAGGGGCGGGGCTTGGAGGGGGGGTGGAGCTTCTCGAGTGGGAGGGGCTTGGGAGGGTGTGGCCGGGGGGCGTGGCCTACACAGGAGCGGGCTTGCTTTAAATGGGCAATGACTTCAGCATGGTAGGGTCCGCTATGGGGGGTGTGGCATAGCGGAAGGGGCGGGGCTCCCCTTCAAAAGGCCCCACCTCCTTTATAAAGGGCTTGAGCAGGTAGGGGGCATGGCTTCCCTTAAAGGGGGCATGGCTTCCCCCACGTGGTGGGGTCCACCAGCTGGGGCTGTGGCTTGGTAGAAGGTGCAGAGCTCCCCTTTAAAAGGGCAATGCTCCCCTTAAAGGGGCACAACTTCAGTGCTGTGAGGCCCACCAGATGGGGCCAAAATGCCCCTTTAAAGTGGCGTGACATTCCTTAAAGGGGCGTGACATTCCTTAAAGGGGCGTGACATTCCTTAAAGGGGCGTGACGTTCCTTAAAGGGGCGTGACGTTCCTTAAAGGGGCGTGGCTTCACCCAAGGTAGTGGGGCCCACCAGTTGGGGGTGTGGCTTGGTAGAGTGGGGCGGGGCTTCCCCTTTAAAGGGGCATGGCTTCACCCAAGGTAGTGGGGCCCACCACCCGGGGACAGGGCTCACCGCTGGGCCTCGGCCAGGCGCTCGAGGCGGTAGCGCTCGGCCTCGGCAGGTTTACGGACGGTGGCCTCCAGCTCCCTCTCGCGACGGCCGATCTCGTGCTCCTGCAGCTGCGCCTGCTGCGCCCGCTCCACCACCAGCACCTGCGCCCGCTGCTCCTCGATCTGCTGCTTCGTCCTCGCCACCTGCACCCGCAGCACCCCTCAGCCCCGCGTCGGCACCCGGGAGGGTGGGATGGTGGGGGGGGGACACACACACGACGCCCAGGTGGATGGGAGAACCCAGGCACCCCAGGTGTTAAGGGGCACCCAGGTGTTTTTTTGGGGGGGGGCAATGTGCTGGGGACACCCACGTATCCAGGGTGCCCAGCTGTCTGGGGGAACCCAGGAGTCTTGGGGCGGGGGGGGGACTAAGCATCTCAGGGGCCCCAGATGTTAGCGGGGACCCCAGGATCAGGGGGATGCGAGTGTCCTGGGAGGACTCGGGCATCCAGGGGAAGGACTCGGGCACCCTGGGGGTGTGCAGAGGGGACCCAGGTGTCCTGGGGAGGGGTCCCAGGCACCTGAGGGGGGGGTCCCAGGCATGCGGCGTACCTGCAGCTGGTAGGCCAGGTCAGCTTGGGCTTTGCGTGCGCTGACGGCGGCGTCGCACAACGCCTGCTGCACTTGGAAGTCGCGCTGGGCCTGCGCCATCGCCGTCTCGCTCAGCAGCTGCGCCGAGACCTGCTCCTGGCGCGCTCGAGCCTCCTGCGGGGACACGGGGACGTTAGGGACACAGGGGGACACCGGGGATGGGGGGACACCAGGGGACATAGGGGGGTGGGGTGACACGGGGGGACACGTGGATATGGGGGGTCCAGGGATAGTGGAAGGGGACACAAGGACGTGTGGGGACCTCGGAGACAACCTGGTGACATTGGGGGCATGTGGTGGGGGACACGGGCACACTGGGGGCGGATCCAGACACCTCAGTGAGGCAACAGGGGGACACGTGGGCAGATGAGGGACACGAGTGACCCCAGGGGTGACAGAGGTGACAAACTCACACGGATGCCGGCGTCCCGCTTGGCCTCTGCCTCCCCCACACGGGCGTCGCGCTGGACCTGGGCCGTGCGTCCCTTCCCCAGCGAGTGCAGGTAGTCCTGGGGACAGGGGGACGCTGTCACCCCCCCCACACCCCACCGCGTCTCTCCCTTGCTCTGGCTGTCCCTGCCCCAGCAAGAGCTGGTGGCCTTGGGGACAGCCCCATCCCTGCCTGGATGTCCCCAACCTCTGTCCCCACCCTGGTCCTGCTCCAGCGTCCCTGTCCTTCACCCGATGTCCCCATATCCGTATCCCTGTCCCCACAACACCGTTCCTCTGTCCTTATCCCAATTTCTCCAACCCTGCTTCCCTCTCTCCGTCCCCACATCCCTTTTCCTGTCACCCTCATCCCCAGATCGTTCATTGTCCCCATCCCCAGATCCTTCATCGTCCCCATCCCCGGGTCACTGTCCCCATTCCCACCTCACCATCCCCATCCCCACGATCCCCTGTACCCCCCGTGTCCCCAACGCCACCGACCACGCTGATGCCCCTGCTGCGTGTCGTCCCCCCCCCCACCTCCGCGTCCCTGGTGCCACCCGATGTCCCCCGGGGCGCGTCTGGCCGCGCTGACACCCCCGTCCCCACCGCGTCCCCCTCTCTGTGTCCCTCCCCCGGGTGCCACCTGGTCGTCGTGGATGTCCTTCAGGGTGTAGCTGACCACGCTGATGCCCATGTTGACGAGGTCGGACGAGGCCACGTTAAAAACCTGCTCCGAGAATTTCTGGCGGTCCTTGTAGATCTCCTGCGGTGGGTGGGGCATGGGGGCGGGGCTTAGAGGGGTGGGGCGCGGGGGCGTGGCCTCGCAAAGGGGCAGGGCTGTCGGGCAGGGGGCGTGGTCTCGGGTGGGCGGGGCTTTCTGGAAGGGGCGTGGCTTCCCAGGGTGGGGGGCGGGGCTGCGTGCACGGAGGCGGGGCTTCCACCTGGGGGTGGGGCTTATGGGGGCGGGGCTTTGGGAAAGGGGCGGGGCCTCTGGGGTGGGGGTTTCCATGGGGGCAGGGCTTCCACCTGGGGAAGGTGGGGCTTTAGCAAAGGGGCGGGGCTTTAGCAAAGGGGCGGGGCTTCTGCTGCGGGGGTGGGGCTTTAGCAAAGAGGCGTGGCTTCCGCTGTAGGGGGTGGGGCTTCCACTGTGGGGGCGGGGCTTCCACCACTGGGGGGGCGGGGCTAATGGTTAAGGGCTGCTCCCAGAGACTGTGGGCCTGGTGACATGGGCGTGGCCGGCCCCAAGGGGCGTGGCTGGCCCCACCCCCCCCTCACCTCCACGGTCATGTGGGCCATGATGGCACGCTGGTGTCCCTCCAGGGTCTCGAGGGCGATCTGGGCGATCTCGCTCTCTGACTTGCCCAGGAACATCTGGCAGGCGGCCGCCAGCATCTCCTTGTTCTGCCCCTGGATCTTCACCTGCGTGCGCATGTCCACAGGGAAGGCCCGGCCTCGCACACGCGTGCCTCGCACACGCGCGCCCTGCTCCTATCCCTGTGGGCCCACCACTGCAGCATGACCCCTTTAAGAGGAACTAGCGTGTGCCCTTTTAAGAGAATGCCGCCCCCCCCCCCAAAAGTGACAGCCCCCCCAACACACAGCTAGCACTACCAAGCCCCTTTTAAGAGAACTAGTGAGGACCACTACGATGAGCCCTTTTAAGGATACCCCCCCACACCCACACTGGAGCATGACAAGGCCGTTTTAAGAGGATCCCTCCCTAGACACTGGGTGGGCCCCACCACGGCACCCCTTAAAAGGGGCTGCACTGGTCGCTCCTGGAGAGGAGTGACAGCAGCTGTAGGGACACGGGTGGGGGTGACACGGGTTGGGGGGTACCTGGGCAATGCCGGTGACTGAGATGGGGACGCCGTGGCGGGTGTAGACCTTCTCACTCCGCACATTGAGGGTCAGAGTGTTCAGGGAGATCCTGGGGAAGGACGGGTCACGCCGCTGTCACCCACCCCGTGTCCCCCACGTCCCGTCACCCCCCCAGTTCCCGTGTCACCACGTCCACCCGTGGGTCATCCCCCCCCCCCCCCCTCCGGTGTGTCCCCTCACCGCTGGATCTGCTGCAGACACGGCACCACCAGCACCCGCCCCCCGGCCACCATCACGGGGGGGCTGCGGCAGAAACCTGCGGGGACAGAGAAGTCAGTGGGGACCCGGGGACCCACGGAAGGACCCGTGGAAAGGGTGGGGGGGTGGGGACACGACGGGACCCGACTCACCCGACACCACCATGGCCTCATTGGGGCCACACGTGAAGAACATCTCGGCGGGGACCAGCAGAGACCGGAGAGAGGCCCCAGACGCCCGGTAGCCCCCCCCGCTCCTCCCGGTAACCGCTTCCCCCCCCCCCCCCCGCTCAGTTCCTCCCGCTGCAGCGCGGCCCCACCCGCCACCGGACCGCCACGATCCCGTCAGCCCCCGCGGCAGAGAACGCCCCGCCCCTTCCCCGCGTTCCACCCAGCGACCCGTGACGCCACGAGCTACTCGCCGCCCCATTGGTCTGCTAGGGGTTTGTGTTACTGTAAAGTTTCCTGGGGGACGGGAGTTCTCTCTCCCCGTTGTTTCCCCCTCCCCCGTGTCCCCCTTAGAGCCCCCTGATCCCGCTTTCCTCCACCACGCGTGTCTCTATCCCCCCCCGTGGCAGCGTTTGGGAAGGCGCCCTCAACTGACATAGCCGCTCCGGCTTCACCAGCGCCCTCTGCGCCCGCGCTGTGGCTGGGGGCGGGTCCTTCCATACGCGCATGCGCAAAGAGGCTCGCCAGCGGGCGCGGTGAGGGCAGAACGGGCGGAAGTGTGGGGTCGCGCTGGGGCTTTGAGCATGCGTGACCGGAAGTGCGCTCCAGCCCCTGCATAAGAGGCCGGGAAACCCCATCGGGGCCCTTTTTCTTCGCTGCACCCGCCGCCGCCGCCATGTGAGTGCGGCGGGTCCTGGGGTTCCCCGGGCCTGGAGCGGGGTCTGGGGCTCGGGAGGGGCTGGGGAGGGTGGTCCTGGGGGGTCCGTGTGGTGTGTAAGGGCGGCTGCGGCCCGGCGGTGGGGGGGGCCCTGAGGTAGGAGGTGAGGGGAGGCTCAGGCCTGAAGGGGGACGGGCTGAAGTAGGAGTTGGGGGGCCCTGAGGTGGAGATTGAGGGGCTCAGGCCCGAGGGGGGGGATGAGGGAGGAGTGGGGACTCAGACCTGTGTGGGGAGCCATGAGGTAGGAATGGGGGGGTCCTGAGGTGGGATTTGGGGGGCTGAGGTAGGAGTGGGGGCTCAGACCTGTGTGGGGAGCCATGAGGTGGGAGTGGGGGGGCCCTGAGATAGGAGTTGGGGGTGGGGGAGGTCTAGAGGGAGATTGGGGTGCCCCTGGGGGGTCAGGGTTTCCCCCTGCCCCGTCTGTAGCTGGTCCTTGTGCTCACCAGTACCACTGGGACCGTACAACTGTCCCAGCACCGACCCTGTTCCTCAGTACACCGTAACACCCACAAACATGAAACCCCTGGGGGTCCCTCATTGACGGGGACACCCCTCTGCGGGTGTCACAGAGCCCCATGACACACCAGGTTCGCTCCACACCTGTATGTTACACACTGATGCACGCTATCCTGTCTTGGGGGGAGATGACACTCACAGAGTCACAAACACCCAACCTGGGGGGATACCCCTGTTGTCACATCCACCCTCAAGGGCTTGGGGACACCCCTGGGCCACCTTGTCACCTCTGGGAGGTTGAAGGACCCCCCCTTTTCTACATAGACACCCCACACAGGGTGCGGGGTGTCTGGGTGTGCATGCATGGTACTTAATACCCCATGAAAAGTCCTGGGGTACCCACTGCCCCGTGAAGTCTCCCCAGAGCCTTCCCATTTTATACTGGAAGGGCATTTAAACCTCACTGGGACTTGGAGGCACTTATTTTTTCCTTTTAATTAAAGGGGTTTGATTTAGACCCCCCCTAATCATGAGGTTTGTGGGGGTGCAGAGGTCTCTCCTGACGCTCATTTCATCATCTCTGTAGCATGACCGACTGGGAGACGGCCCCCGCCGTCACCGAGACCCCCGACATCAAACTCTTCGGCAAATGGAGCACCGATGATGTGCAGATCAACGACATCTCCCTCCAGGTATTTTTTTGGGGGGGAGACGACAAGGAGGGGGGTGTAATGGGGGTTCCTACATCCCTCCTATCAACGGGAGGAGTATCTGATGTCACGTCCCACCAGGATTACATCGCCGTGAAGGAAAAATACGCCAAGTACCTGCCCCACAGCGCCGGGCGCTACGCGGCCAAGCGTTTTCGTAAAGCCCAATGTCCCATCGTCGAGCGACTCACTAATTCCATGATGATGCACGGCCGGAACAACGGCAAGAAATTAATGACCGTGCGCATCGTTAAGCACGCCTTCGAGATCATCCATCTGCTCACCGGGGAGGTGAGGAGGGTGCTGGGGGCAGGGTTTGGGTGCTGAGGAGGTTTTTTTTTGGGTGCTGGGCGGGGGGCTGATTCTCTCTTCCCGGCCTGTGCTCTGGCAGAACCCCCTGCAAGTCCTGGTTAACGCCATCATTAATTCCGGACCCCGCGAGGATTCGACGCGTATCGGCCGCGCCGGCACCGTCCGTAGACAGGCCGTGGACGTGTCCCCCTTGCGCCGCGTCAACCAGGTACCCTCTCTGTTCATCCCCAAACCCCGGGGAGCTGCCACCCGCCTTGTCCCCACGTCCCTGATGTCCTTTTTTATTCCGTGTTGTCCCCCCCTCCCCGTCACCCCAAGGCCATCTGGCTGTTGTGCACCGGAGCTCGCGAAGCCGCTTTCCGTAACATCAAAACCATCGCCGAGTGTTTGGCCGATGAGCTCATCAACGCCGCCAAGGTGAGGAGGGGGGTGGAGGTGTCGCCGCTGTCACCTTCTCTCGTGAGTTGGGGACAAAACAGACCCCCCCCACACCCCCCAAAAACTGACTGACACCCATCTCGCCCTCCCAGGGTTCTTCCAACTCCTACGCCATCAAGAAGAAGGACGAGCTGGAGCGTGTGGCCAAGTCCAACCGTTAAAATGCCACCGTTGTCACCCCCCCAATAAAATTCACTTGCTTTGTGTCCCCTCGCTCCTCCCTGTGCCGTGGGGCTGGGGGGGGGGACGGACGCACACACGCCGTTGGGTGTTTTGAGGGGGTCCCCAGTGTGGGTGGCTGAGTCCTGGGGTGGGGGTGCGGCTCCACGTCCTCCCTGTGTCCCCAAGCTGGACCTGCCTCATTCCTCCCCCCTCAGGAAAGGTTGGGGTTCTCCCCCTGCCATTGTGCCCCCCCCTTTCACCCCCCCCCCCTGTTGAGGGGGGTGAGCAGCACCCAGCACCGGGGAGGGGCAGAAGGCGGAAGAAAAGGTTGGGATAAAGCCAGGACGGATCTGGCACCTCCCCATGGTGGGGGGGGGCAGTGGGATCTGCCCTGGGAACCGGCTGTTTGGGGTCCCCAGGACCCCTCTTAAGGCCGGTGTTGGGTTTTGGGGTGTTCCTCAAGTGTATGGGGGGGGACACACCGTCCCCCCGCCTCTCCCCGGCTCATGGGGCAGGGCAACCTCGGTGGGTGTGACGGTGACAAACGTCTTCCTCGATCTCGGCTGCGCCTGGAGCCGAGCGGTGTCTCGGTGAGCTCCCGCTGCCAGCACCTCGGGGTGCAGGTGAGGAGGATGAGGGTTTGGGGGGGGCTCAACTCAGCGCCCCCCAGTTGAGAGGGTGATGAGTTGGGGGGCGCTGGCTGAGCTGGGAATGCTGGAATTTCCACCTTGAAGGTTGAACCCCCCCAAAAATACTTTTTTTTTGGGGGGGGGGGGTCAGTATCACCAAGGGGGGTTCTCGGCACCCCAGGGTGGGGGACATGGGTTTGGGGGTGATTTGGCTTGTGTACCCCATAGATTTGGTGTCCCCCAACCCCATGCTGCCGCTTGTCCTTATCGCTACCGGGTAAACACCGTCTCGCCTTTTCTGCCTACCAGGGACGCTGCGACGGGCACCGCCATGGCGGGGGACACCGAGGGGCGTCCCCCCCTGGACTGCGTCATTTGCTTCGCCCCTTACGACCGTCTCTTCAAGGTGCCCAAACTTTTGGGGTGCGGTCACACCTTCTGCCTCGAGTGCCTGGCCAAAGTCACCGTGGTGGCCTCCGACGCCCCCACCTTGCCCTGTCCTGTCTGTCGCCGTCCCACGGCGTTACCGCGCCGCCGCGGACCCCCGGCTTTGCCCACCTGCCTCGATCTCTTGGCTCTCCTGCCCCCTGGCCCCACCGGTTCCGTCCGCTTCAGCCGTCCCAAGGGGTTGCTCTACGTCTCCCCCGGACACCCCAAATCCCCCGAACAGGTCCCCACCGTGACCCTCAGCCTGGAATTGGGACGACCGGACCCCCCCGACCCCCCCAGCTGGGGTTGGTCGTGGACCTCCGGCCGGCGGTCTCTTTACCGAGCGGTGGCCTTGACGGTGGCCTTGACAGTGGGAGGGGGCTTGGTTCTCTGCGGAGTCTTCCTCTTCTTCCTCCAGCCTGTGGCGTGCAGTGAGGGGGGGGCGGTGACGAACAACACCTGGGGAGAGCCAGGCTTGCCCCCATATTAAGGGGGGGCCCCCCCTCATGTCAGGGACCCCCCAAAGCATCTTGGTGGCCCATGGACAAGTGCCCTTGCACACCCATGGCTCTTGCGGGGGGGGGGGGGGGGGGGGCACAGCACCCACCTTGGGGCCAGGATTTTGGGGGGACCCCGGGACCAGCCCTGTGCGGCCCCACCCCCCCCCCCCCCGTATTAAACCCGGTTGTTTTCCTGGATACCGCCTGTCCTGGTGTTTCTCTTCCAGCTCTGATCCCAAGGACACCCCCCCCCCTCACCGCTCCCTCCCCAGGCCAGGACTCCTGTGGTTGTGGGCTGCATTTTTGGGCTGTAAATCACCGGTTTTGGTTCAGCAGAGGGAGAGGAAGGGGGATCCCCATGGCCGGGATCACTGTATCCCTGGTTTGGGGGTGATTAGGGGTGATGGTGTGTTTAATTTCATTCCCCCCACCCAGTGGGTTGTTCCCCTCCTACAGTGCCTGGCGCAGCCACCGCCTTCCCCAACCCCTATCAGCACCGTCCCCGGTACCGGTGGCACGGGGTAGGGACAGTGTTTGGTGCCAGTGTGTGTTTTTTGGGGGGGGGGGGGGGGTTGGACATTTGCAGCCAAATGGATTTTTTGGGGGGGGGGGGAAGGGGGGAGTGATGTCAAATCAAGGACACAGGGGTGGTTGTGCGGCTGTGAACACCGTCGCCCTGAAGCAGCTGGGGTGGTTGTACCTGCTGCTGGATGGACTGTGTCCAGGGACAGTTGGATCCAGAAGCAGCCGGCCCCTTTTCTTAAGTTTGCTGTCACCCCACACCCCAACTGCCAGAGGACGACTGTGAGCTGGCTACAGCTCGCCGGCTGTACCGGTGTACCCCTGGTCTGGGGAGGGACCCAACCCTGGCGGTTGGGGTAGGGTGTAGTTCCCCTTTCATGGTTAAACACCACAACAGACACGTGAGAAGAAGCAGGGTCCGGTTGTCCACTAAAGTGCGACTGTACATATGAGAAACCAGACCCCGGATACAACAGTCTGCGCGTACAGGACCCGACCTAACGTGGCGCTCGAACATACAGCCCAAGCCACAGACTCTCCGCCTGTGCTCACACCTCACCGCAGGCGGTTGTGAGCTACAGTCGGACGATACAGCATAAAAACCGGACTCGGTTGTACCAACAACTGATCCCAAACCAGCCGTCAGCTACAGCCGGACCGTGCATTACAGTAACTGATCCCAATGTGCAATACGATTTGATTGTACATACAAGTTGTGCACTACAGTCTGACTAGCCTTAACTAGACTCAGTTGTACACTACAGCCTGACATTAAAGTACAGCAATCGCTGCTTGCGATACAACCGCCTGCATCCCTGGGCCTGATCCTGCGTCCCCACGTCACCTGTATCAACCACGGGCTACAATAACACTGTTACAGGGGATTAACAGGGAGGCGGTTTGCTACACCGGGAGCCGAGCTCTGGTTGTGCGCAACAGCGTGGGGCAATGGAGGGGACATCGTGTGCGTGTAGCAGGGACAAGTTGGAGAAGGACAAGTCAGCGGGACTGTCCGACTGTGTGCTACGACTGGAGCGGAGAGGGTGATGGGACGGCTGTAGGGGAGATGGGACGACTGTAGGGGACTCTGGGGGGGGGGGGGGGTGTGTTCCATGTTGTTAACTCAGCCCTTGCTCACTCTGCCCCCCCCCCCCCCCAAATTAAGAACCACCCTTCTCCCCCCCACCCCATAGTTTTCCGCCTGACAACAGTCGAGGGCGGGTGACACCCAGAGCCCTGGGGTAGCGAGGGGAGGAGACACCCGGCCAGAGCCGGTTCCCCAGGGCAAGACAAAGAGATGCATTAAAAAAAAACCCCCAAAAAACCAAAAAAAACCCCAAAACCCCCAATAATAAGGCAAAGAGGCGGTGCCCTCCCTGCCTAGCCCCACCCACCGACCCCACCCTGCTTAGCTCCACCCCTTGGCCTTTAGCCCCGCCCCTCATGGGGGGGGTCACTTGTAGAGGAGATGGACGCGGCTACCGTCGCAGTTGCCCCGGCCAAGCTTGTCGGCTTGTTCCGAGACCAGGCAGCGGACCAGGGGGAGGTTGGGCTGGTAGAAGGGGGCCGGGGGGGCTGGGGCGGCGCTCAGCCCCGGGGAGAAATGGTTGTCAGCCTCGCGGGAAGGGTTGGACGACCGTCGGCGAGACCGGAGCTGCTGGCGGTCCTGGAGCTGCTGGCGGAGCTCCGACACACGTTCCTCCTTCTGCCGGGTGACAAATTTGGGGTGTCTGTGTCAGATACCAGCTCACTGACCCTTTTCAGTGGTGCACCCCCTCCCCGTATCACCGCCCCGTTGGGGTGTTGGTGCCCAAAGGTGATCTACCCCTCTTAGCACGGGTAGCAACACCTTGGAGCTACAACCCTGAAGCTACAACCTGGAAGCGTCCACCCCCAAACCACTCACCTCGGCAATGATTTTCTCCAGCTCCCGGTTCTCCTTCTCCAACAGTCGGGATTTCTCCTCCTCGTTGTTGTTGGTGGACGAGCCTGTCTTCATGGTGTCCTGCTGCTCCGACTGCCACTCGCCTCGGGTGATGAGGCGTCGCATCTGCAACAGTCCCTGGTTGTCAAAGCTGTCCCTTCCCAAGGCAACACCCACACCCGACTGTCCCGTGTCCCCTGCCGACTGTCATTGCCAACTCCGTGACCCTACTGGAGAAGAAGCCTCCACGTCTGCAGAGGCAACGCCTTGACCCTACAAGGGAGGCCGTAGGACAACTGCTCCTCCCCACCCCAGAAGAAACACCCGGACCCCATCGGCACCTTGGGGACGAAGAGGACGACCAAAGTGATGTAGGAGGAGAAGACGACGGCCAACGATGCGAAGGCGAAGGCCGCGTCCTGTTGGCTGCTGAGGATCATGGTGACGGGTGCCGTGATGAGGCAGAGGACCTGCAGGGGTGACAAAGGGGACATTTTTGGGGATGTCACTGTATAGAATGCGGGGTAAAGATGGGGGGGGGGTGCACAGCCACCCCGGCTTACCGCCACATTGTAGATGGCCATGCCCACCGCCCGGTGGTCGTTGATCTTCTCTGTGGACACGCTCTTGGTCTCGTATGCCAAGAAGATGCCCAACAGCAGCAGCAACCCCTTGAAGCCGTAAAATATCCCTGGGGGAGAACCATGGGTGGTCAAACAGGGACCCCCCCACCTGGCCTGGGGTGGGGGGAACCATGGGTGGTCAAACCCCTACCTAGCCCCCATGGGTGCCTGGGTCTCCCCGTGGTTCTCTACACTGTTCCTGTGCCCCCAACCCTGCTTGTACCCCCAACCTTGCCTGTAGCCCCCCAGTTCTGCCCATGCCCACAGCCCTGCCCATCTCCCACCCCCCCTGCACCCCCCCCATGCCCACCGAGCCACGTGTTCATCTTGGTGGAGCTGCAGTGCTCCAGCTGGGGCAGGATGGAGACGTCCGTGTCCGTCTTGGGCTCCTCCTTGGTGAACTCCTGGGGGTGACGGGGTGGGAGATAGGGGGAGTGAGGGTACGAGGGGTGGGAGCACCCCAACACTGCAAATGCACCCCCCCAGAAGCACCCCAATGCTGTGAGCATCTCCCCAATGTTGAGAGCACCCCCTCAACAGCACCCCAACACCATGACCATCCCCCCAGCAGCATCCCCCCCCCCAAATGTCAAGAGCATCCACCCCAGCATCCCCCCAACACCAGGAGCACCCCCCAAGTGGTACCCCACCTCGATGGTGCGGTGCAAGGGGTCCACGATTTGCCAGATGATCAGCGTGACCACGTCCAGCCCCACAAGCAACCCCACGGTGGCATACAGCTTCCAAGGCTCCAAGGTCTGGGTGTGGGGACAATAAAGTGTCACCGAGACCTTGTGTGCCCCCTTCCCCGATCCCTCCCTGCACCCCACTGGGTCACCGCTCACCTTCCTCTTCTCCTTCTTCTCCTCCTTCTTTGTGAAGACGGTGTGGACCCACCAGATCTTGGTGAACATGCTGCCGTATGCCAGGCTGAACCCCAGCCCAAGGAGCCACAGCCGAGCCTGGGGAGGGTACGTGGGTTGGGAAGAGATGGTTGTACCTCCCCAATTCAGCTGTACCCACCTCTGCTGCACCCCCGTGGAGTGTACCCCCGCTCCCCTGGACCTCCCTTGAGGAAAGCTGTTTGGAAGTCCCCAGCTCTATGCCCTACTGTATCCCCTCCGGCTGTCCCCATCCCCTGGCTGTACCCCCAACTGTTCCTTCTCCGGCTGTCCCCATCCCCTGGCTGTATCTCCAGCTGTTCCTCCTCCAGCTGTATGGATGCCCTACCTGTATCTCCAGCTGTTCCCATCTTTGACTGTACCTCCAGCTGTTCTTCCTCCAACTGTCCATCCCCTGCCTGTATCTCCAACTGTTCCTCCTGCAGCTGTCCCATCCCCTGGTTGTCCTCACTCCGCCTGTAACCCCCCCCAACACCCCACCCCACCATACCTGACAGACGAAAGGGAAAAGCCCCGGCCCGATGTGGTAACCGTCGAGTCCCAGGGGGAAGACAGCAGCAAGCGCCAGCGTGCAGCCCACAGCCGTCATGTTGTTCAGGTACGGCTGTGAGTTCTGGATGTACCTGGGAGAGGGTTGTTGAGAAGACAAGGTGTCACCAGGCCACCATGATGCACGACATTCAGCTAACCCAATGGGATGCAAGAAATGGGTGAGATAAGAGGAAACCACGAGCTACAACCAGACCCTTGACATCACCCAAAGCTCCTACACAGCAAGACAGGGAACTGGGACATCTACTAAAAACAACATTTTGTCACCGTCATCTTCTGTAGGAGGACAGCGGAGCATATCATCCCTTTTTTTTTTCCCTCTGGGTGTTGCTAACCACACACTGCTGAGATTTTTTTTTTTTTTTAGCAGTTATGGAAAATTAAAGGTGTGATATTTCCCCAAACACCAGGAAAACGGGGAGGATCACTGACCGGACGTGCCCATTGTAGATGTTGAAGGCCAGGCAGATGATGGCCAGGAGGATGCCCAACGAGGCCAACACTGAGACGGAGATGAAGAGCTTCTGGGACAGGAATCGGAAGGTGGTGATGACCTTGGTGTAGTCAGCTGGGGGGGCACCTCCTGCAGAGCCCGTGGCACAATTAGGGGGCATGGTGGGGGGTGGTCTTCCCAACCCTTCCCCATGGCAGGGACCCCATCCCTGCTCACACCCTGCATGTGGCGCTGCTCACCAATCCACTTGTCGTTGTTGTACCATGACAGGTTGTCCTTGGTGCTATCGTAGTAGCCGATCTTCTTGTAGACACCTCCTGAAAGGGTAGCGGAGTTGGGTCAGGTGGGAGGGATGGAGGCGTGACACCCCTCCGGCGTTTGTGCACACCCCCAAAGGATCACAGACCAGTTGGGGGGTTGGAAGGGACCTCTGGGGGTCATCTGGTCCAACCCCCTGCTCAAGCAAGACCACCCAGAGCCCATTGGCCATGACCACGTCCATGCAGTGTTTGGGTGTCTCCAAGGTTGGAGACCCCACCACCTCTCTGGGCACCTTCTGCCAGTGCTTGGTCACCTGCCCTGTGAAAAAGTGGTTCCTGATGCTCAGCTGGAACCTCCTGTGCTCCAGTCCCTTCATCATCTTCATGGACCTTCTCTGGATACTCTCCGGTAGCCCTCTTGTACTGGGGAGCCCAGTCCTGGCCCCAGTCTTCAGCGGTGACTTCACCAGTGCCGAGGGGAGGGGAAGGAGCACCTCCTTGACTTGCGCCAGCACTCATCCTGATGCAGCCCAGGACACACAAAGCTGGTTGACCCCGAGCTGTCCTAGTGCCTGGAGTTGTTCCTGGGGCATTTCCCCTTGTTGAATCTCATGAGGTTCCTCTCAGCCCACTTCTCCAGCCTGTCAAGGTCCTTCTGGATGGCAGCACGACCCTCTGGCATCTCAGCCGCTCCTCCCAGTTTGGTGCCATCAGCAACCTGGCTGAAGGTACTCTGCTCCATCATCCAGATCGTTGATGAAGATGTTGAACAGGACTGGACCCAGTATTGACCCCTGGGGTGCACTGCTGGTGACCAACCTCCAACTGCACCTTCTGCCACTGATCCCCACCCCATGGACCCAGCCATTCAGCCAGTTTTCAGTCCACCCCACTGTCTGCTCATCCAGCCCAGATTTCACCATCTTCTCTACGAGGATCTTCTCGGAGACAAGAGTGTTGAAAGCCTTCCTGAAGCCAAGGTAGACAATGTCCACTGCTCTCTCCTCGTCTACCAAGCCGGTAGAAGGAGGTCAAGTTGGTCAAGCATGACTTCTCTTTGGTGAATTCATGCTGACTGCTCTTGATGACTTTCTTGTCCCAAGCTCCTTGCTTGTCCCCTAAACCTCCTCTGCCTCTGGACCTCCCTCCGTCACGTGCAAGAACAGTTGTGTGTTGGTGTGGACACACATCCTCTTGGATGCATGGCCAAGGGGGTTGTCCCATGTGTGTTGCCACCCCTTGAGAAGTCGTGCAGTGGTGGGGCTTGTTGCGGTGTGCGTCTTGGGGTAGTTGTCTGCTGTTGTTGTGCAGACAACATGGCCGCAACGCCATGAAGGGGTATTTTGTGGGATGCTCGGTGGTGGTCCCTGTGTGCAACATGGTGACAGCGTCACCCTGAGATGGCTGCTGCCTGCGCTCACTCACCTTGCAGTTGCTCAATGAGCGTCCAGGCCATGCGGGAGCCACTGGCGTCAAAGACAACGTGTCCCTGTGGGGTGGGATGGAGATGGGTGTCAGGTGGAGGGGTGTTGGGAGAACGTTTTCTCTGGGAGTTTTGGGGTAGCTCACAGGGGCACCCTGGACGGATGCCTTCAAGGCACCTTCACCACCGCCTTGAAGGAATTGGGGACATGGGAGACCTTGTTGGGGAGAAGAGGACATGCTGGGGCCGGGGGCTGGCAGGGGCTCAGGTGTGGGCAACGCACCGAGACGCCCTCAAAGGCGGAGGAGTTGAGGGCCCGGTAGATCTCATCGGTGATGTTCTTGTTGTTGTAGTTAAAGTCCTCCAGGCGCAACCCCTTCTTGACCAGCTCTGCTGAGGTCTTGTTGAGGGCCAGGGCCAGCGCCCAGATGGCATCATAGGCCAGCGGCGCCTCCTGAAAGCCGCCTGTCTCCTCGGGGTTCTTTCCCAGCCTTTTCTGCAGCTTCTCAATGAACTCCTGGGATGTCTGGGATGGGGAAAAAGATGGCGGTTACATGGCGGTGCATGGGATGGAGTGGACCCTCCAAGGGTGCCACGTGTCCCCTCATCCTCCCCATACCATGTTGGAGATGCTGCGGGTGTTCTCAGGGTTGAGCATGACGATCTCGGTGGTGACGTGTCCTTCCACGGCCTCGGCCATCTCTGCCTCGGTGCAGTTGATGGCTGGATCCTTGATGCGGAACCAGTTGTCAGCATACCAGCCGATGAGGAACCAGACATACTTCTTGCCGTACAGCTTCTCCTTGTAGACCTGTGCGGGCCAAGGAACAGTGGCCTTACCCTTCACCCCATCCTTTCCACCATCCCTCTGTCCATCAATCTTTATCCCATCCCTTCCAGTCACCCTTCCCTCATCTACCACCCTTCTCCCCATCCTGTCCATCCACCCAGACCTCTGTCCATCCGCTCTTCACCCCATGCCTCCACTCAACCATTTCCCTTCCCACCATCCCACCTGCCTGTCCATCCATCCATCCATCCGTCCGTCCGTCCATCCATCCATCCTCACACTCACATCTACCCACACTTCCACTCATCCATCCCAACGTCTTTCTGCCTACTCAACCACACGTCCCACCACCCTTCACTCCATCCCACCATCTATCTCCCCACCCCAACTGCCCCACGTCCCCCTGATGTCCACTCACCCATCTCCACTATACACCACCCATAATCCCATCCTCCTGCATGCCCCCCACAGTGCCCACCCACACCCCTCACCTCGCAGAAGACCTTACGCGCCTCCGTCTCGTAGAAGAGCCCCACAATGATACGGGCGTCCTGGCGCTGCAGGGAGACAGGTCACCTTGGGGTGCGACTTCCGCTCCCCTTCGCTCCTAGAGGGTCAAGCCCACCCATCTTCATTTGCATAAATTTGCATAAGGGTTCTGAGGAGGACCAGAACTTTGGCATTGCATGGCCAGGTCATGGACATTGTTCCCCATCTCCTGGCCGAAGGTGGCCAGATGTTGACCTGGATGCTTGGGCATCTTGGGGTGTCTCTCCTCCCTTTGGGGTGCAGGACATGGCTCCGATGGTTGTGGGTGCCGTGGGGGAGAAGGACTCGGTGGGGACAAGGACCTGGGCACGGGCAAGGTAGGCTCACCTTGAGGTTGCGCACGGGTGCGGCGGGGTCGGAGAAGAAGCTTTGGCGGAAGGTGATCTCCAAACCGGCCTCCTTCACCCGCTGGTCCAGGTCATCGAGGGTCTGGTGGCGGGCGGGCAGGAGGGGCAAGGAGCAGGCAGGAGGTACAGGCAGGAAGGGGGGCAGGGCAGGGGAAAGAGAGTGCAGAGTGAGTCCGGGGAGGATGGCGGGGTTGGGGGGGCACCAAGCAGGGGTTGGGTTGGCATCACGCACCATGGGAGGGGACCGAGCTTGGACCTGGATGTCATCAGGTCCAGGACGGGCGAGCGAGAGGTTGTGGGGCAGAGTTTTTTGGGTGGGGGGGAGGGGAGGAAGCAACAGGCGGGGTGGGGGTGGGGTGGGAGGTTGCCGGTGTGCGTACCGAGGTGAAGACCTCCGTGGTCTGTTGGATGGTGGCGATCTTGGTCCAGCCCCACTTCTTGAAGAGCTGGACGCGGGTGGGGTTGTGCAGGGTGGCCGAGGGGTGGGTGCGGAAGAAGGTGGGGAAGCGCTGACGGTTGGAGAGGGCGGGGGAGCTGGAGCCGTAGGAGAGCTGTAAGGTTGGGGGGGTGTCAGCACCCAACAGCGTTTTCCCCCATGACAGCGCTACGGCTGCCCGTAGCCCATCGTCAACTGCTCGAGAAGACCGCGGGCGGTTGGGCGGGTGCTGATGGCAGGAATCACAGCTGGTGCGGGTACAGCCGCAGACGCGCCAGCAATAGCCCCGCGCGTAGCTACAGCCGGACACACCGTGACACCCATGTGCCTGACAACAGCTGCATGAGCGTCAACGACTGTCTAGACACAGCTACAGGCGTAGCGACAACCGCACACATACCGACAACCTGAAAGCAACAGCCCCACGCGTAGTAAAAATGCACAGGTAGCAACAACCACACATGTAGCAACAACCTGAAAGCAACAACCGCACACACAGCAATGACCGCACGTGTAGCAACAACCTGAAAGCAACAGCCACGGATGTAGTACGGCCGCTGAGATAGTAACTACCTGAAAGCAACAGCCACCCGCGCAGCAACAGCCGCACATGGAGCAACAACCACACAAGTAGCAACAACCTGAAAGCAACAGCCGGACAAGTAGCAACAGTTGCCCACGCAGCGACAGCCATATTTGCCCCTAGCCACGGCAGGACACAGCTGCACCAGCAGCAACAGCCGCACCCCTAGCAACAACCGTCGCTACAGCCGCGTGCGCAGCAATGCCATGCGTTTACACACACGCGTTTCACCGCACGCCCCGCTGCCTCCAGGCACGCACCACCCCACGGACACTGAGACACAGCCCAACCTCAACACCCCATCCCGGTACACCCCAACAGGCAACAGCTCTCCAAGCGCAGCCGTGCCACCTCCATCCCCGCCTTGGTCTCAACCCGACGTGCCCCTGCGTGCTCGGGGCAGGGGGCAGGGGCAAAGGGGGGGGCCCCCCAGCTCCTGTGTCGTCCCCCCCTCCCTGTCACCCTCCCCCAGGACCCCCGTGTCCCTGGGGACACCCCTGGGGACGAGGAGCTGGTTCCTCACCACGATGAGGTTCCACATTCGGGCGGCCTCGGCCACCAGCGTGGAGACGCTGCTACAGCCGGGCATGAGGATGATCTTGATGGGATCGTTGTAGAGAAGCTCGTAGAGGTACTTGGTGGCCTGACCGGGGTCACACTGCGGGGGGGGACACACACACACACACGGGATGATGACAGGGGTGTTGGGGACGAGGGAAGTGGCTCCTGGGACACCCCCCACCCCCCCCCCCCCCCGCCAAGCCCACCTCCTCCCAGTGTAACCCACCAGCTGCCTCCCAGTTCCAGCCCAAAGACCCCCCCCGAGGGGCACCCAGGCGTCCGGGATGGGGGGTGTAGGGTGAGGGGGATGGGAGGGGGAGGAGGAGGAGGAGGAGGAGGGTGCCCCCCCCCCCCCCCATGCCCTGCTCTTTCTTGGGGGTCTATGAATAATTCAGGGCACGAATGGTCCGGAAATGGAGCCAGGCACCGTCACCATGGCAACCCAGTGGCAGACCCAGCAGCATCCGTTGCCGTGGCAACCAGGCAGTGGGGGGGGGGGGTGGAGGAGGGGTTTTGGGGGGGTTGGGGGGGCAGAGGGGGAATGGGACAGACAGGACAGATGGACATGGGGGTAGGGGACGGACAGACGGGGGTACAGGCACTCGGTGGGGTACGGGACAGGCGGGTGGGGTGAGGGGGGGGATTTTGGGGGGATCTGAGGGAGGGTGATGGATGGGGGGGGGCAGAGGGTGAAAGGAGGATGAGGACGGCCAGACGGAGGCACGGGACAGACAAACAGGCACAGGAAGGACGTGGGAGGGTGCCGGGCCAGGAGGTGGGGGGCAGGATGGGTGGGGGGCATGGGGAGGGGGGGCAAGGCCAGGGCCAAGGTCCCCCCACCCACACGCCAAGGCTGGACGCCTGGGTCGTCCCCCCCCCCGCCTGCCCCCCAAGAACCCCTGCCTCTGCCCACCCCCTGCCTGCCCCTGCCTTCACCTTGAGCTGCCCACGCTGCCTCCGCCATCCTCATCCTCCCCACACCCCCTGCCCTGGCCCCATAACCTTCACCCCTATGCAGTGCTCCTCCCAGCACCCCACAACCCCTCCCAACCCCCCCCATCTCCCTCTGCCCCCCAACTTCCCCCCCCCCCCCCAGATACATGCTACACCCCAACCCGGACCTGTGCCCCCCCAGATATGCCCCCTGTGCCCCACAGCTCTGCCCCACAAACCCCAAACCTCAGTGCCGCGCCGCGCTCTGCGTCACCAGCCCCCCCCCCCCCCATATCCCCTGCCCCCCACCGGTGCCCTATATACCCACGGTGCCGCCTGGCCTCAGCTGTGCCCCCCTGCCCCACATATTTGTGCCCCCCTTGCCTCAACCCCTCTGCCCCTGCCCTATATCCCTGCCCCCTGCCCTATATCCCTGCCCTATATCCTCTGCCCCATCCCCTGCCCCCCTTGCTGTCCCCCTCCCCATTCCTGCCACCCCTCGCTGTCCCTCTGCACCATCGCCACCCCCCTGTGCCATCACCCTCCTCCTGCCCCTTCCCCACCACCTCTTGGTGTCCCCCCGCCCCATCCCACCACCCCTCGGTGTCCCTCTGCGCCATCCATGTCACCCCTCACCATCTCGCTACCCCATCCGTGTCACCCCACCTCCCCTGCCCCATCCCACCACCCCTCGGTGTCCCCCCACCCCGTCCCACCACCCCTTGGTGTCCCACCACCCCATCCGTGTCACCTCCTGCCCCATCCCACCACCCCTCGCTGTCCCACCACCCCATCCGTGTCACCTCCTGCCCCATCCCACCACCCCTCGCTGTCCCACCACCCCATCCCTGCCACCTCCTGCCCCATTCCACCACCCCTCGCTGTCCCACCACCCCATCCCTGCCACCTCCTGCCCCATTCCACCACCCCTCGGTGCCCCCCCACCCCATCCCACCACCCCTCAACATCCCCACCCCCCCCCCACCCCATCCATTCCCCCCCTCCCCATCCTTCTCTCACTTTACTATCGTGATGGATGAGCCGCAACTCATAATCGGGCAAGATGTCCCTCCGACTGTTGATGTCCTCCAGGGCCATACGGACGGCGGGCAGGCAGGCCTGGCCCCCCGGCCACCCCCCGCTCATGGGGAAGAGCGCCCCGACGTGCACCGCCTTCTTGCCTGTACCCACCGACGGGCGCGACACCAGCGAGATGCTGAGCACCACCAAAAGCCAACGAGGTGGCTTGGGCGACACCGGGGGACGCGCCATTCCCAGGGTCAAGACGTATGGATACCGGGGATTCGGTTGGCCATGGCGTAAGAGGGGTTCGATGGCGGGGTGGGGGGTGGTGGGGTGGGGTGGGGGTGGGGGGGGTGATGTCGGCGGTTTCTCCGGAGGTGAGGTTGGAATGGTGACGAGGTGGGGAGGGGAAAGGGGGAGTCGTGGCGAGGGAGGGGAAGGAGGGACGGGGAGGGAAATAGAGGGATGGAGAGCGGGGAGATGGAGGGGTGGGAAAAAATAACGGGGTGGGAAATAAATAATAACGGGGTGGGGAGGGGAAATAGAGGGATGGGGATGGGAAAATAACGGGATGGGGATGGGAAAATAACGGGATGGGAAATAAGGGGATGGGGATGGGAAATAGAGGGATGGGGACGGGAAAATAAGAGGGATGGAAAATAAGGGGATGGGAGGGGAAAACAGAGGGATGGAGACGGGAAGAGAGAGGGATGGGGAGCGGAAAGATGGAGAGCGGAGAGGAGGGAGGGCTGGAGAGCGGAGAAGACGGAGGGATTTGGGGCGGAGAATACGGAGGGATGGAGACGGGAAAATATGGAGGGCTGGGGAGCAGAAAATGGAGGGCTGGGGAGGAAGGGCTGGAGAGCGGGGGCTGGAGGGGGGGGGACACGGAGAGGGGGGGACACGGAGGGGGGGACACCCACGGCGGGAGGGAGGGATGGGGGTGGGGGGGTAATGGGAAGGGCTGGAGAGCGGGGGCGGGGGGAGGGGGGGAAGGCTGGGAGGAGGAGGAGGAGGGAGAGGAAGGGATGGGGGGGGAGAAGAGGGAGGAGGAGGAGGGAGGAGGGGTGGGAGGAGGAAGGCTGGGAGGAGGAGGAGCAGGGGGGGCGATGGGGGGTGGAGGAAGGCTGGGAGGAGGGGGAGGAGGAAGGCTGGGAGGAGGAAGAGGGGTTATGGGGGGTGGAGGAAGGCTGGGAGGAGGAGGAGGAGGAGGAAGAGGGGCGATGGGGGGTGGAGGAAGGCTGGGAGGAGGAGGAGGAGGAAGAGGGGCTATGGGGGGTGGAGGAAGGCTGGGAGGAAGAGGAGGAGGGGCGATGGGGGGTGGAGGAAGGAGGCTTCAGTGCCGTGAAGCCGTGTGGGGTGGATGGGGGTCCCGGGGGTGCCCACCCCTCAGGACAGAGCTGGGGGGACCCGGGGTGCCCCCACGGCCCCGCACCCAGCGGGGGGTGCTGAGGACGGGCCCGGGGGGGGGGCGGGGCACACGGGGACGTACTCACCTGAGAGAGGGCGACGCACTGCGGGGGGGAAACTGAGTCACACAGAGACATCCCCCCCACGGGGGCTGGGGCTGGCACTCAGGGACCCCCCAACCCCAGGAACCCCCCATGGGAACCTGGCCCCCCATCCAAGGACCCCCAACCCCAGGAACCCCCATGTAGATCTGACCCCCCCACCCAAGGACCCCCCCCAAGCCCAGGAACCCCCATGTAGATCTGACCCCCCCACCCAGGGACCCCCAACCCCAGGAACCCCCATGTAGATCTGACCCCCCCACCCAAGGACCCCCCCCAAGCCCAGGAACCCCCATGTAGATCTGACCCCCCCACCCAAGGACCCCCCCCAAGCCCAGGAACCCCCATGTAGATCTGACCCCCCCACCCAGGGACCCCCCCCAAGCCCAGGAACCCCCATGTAGATCTGATCCCCCACCCCAGGGACCCCTCAACCCCTCAGCCACCCCACGGGGACCTGAACAGGAACCCCCCAACCCCAGAGACACCCCATAAAACCCCTCCGCCCCCTCCCCAGATGCCCCCACCCCACCCCGTGGGGACCCCACTCACGCTCGCAGATGGGTTTTGGGGTGCTCCAGCGCCCCAGCTTGGTGCAGTTACTGCGGGCGCTGCCCACCAGCCGGAATCCGGGGTTGCAGCTGTACTCGGTCCACGTCCCCTCCACCGGCACCCGCTCCATCGCCCGCGTCACCGCCTGCCCGTTCTCCAAGCTCAGGTGCATTTTGGGGCAGGTCCTCACTGTGGGGGGGGACACACAAGGGTTGGGGGGGTCAACTCCACACCCTTCCCAGGGTGGCCCCTACCAACATGGGACCTTGTGGTGGTGGGAAAGGTGATGGAAGGGTAATGGCCATCATGATGGGGATGGGGATGGCAACGGTGATGGTCATGGCATGGGATGGGGATGGTCATGGCAACGGTGATGGTCATGGCGTGGGATGGGGATGGTCATGGCAATGGTGATGGTCATGGCATGGGATGGGGATGGTCATGGCAATGGTGATGGTCATGGCATGGGCATGGGATGGGGAAGGTCATGGCAATGGTGATGGTCATGGCGTGGGCATGGGATGGGGAAGGTCATGGCAATGGTGATGGTCATGGCGTGGGCATGGGATGGGGATGGTCATGGCAACGGCGATGGTCATGGCGTGGGATGGGGATGGTCATGGCAACAGTGATGGTCATGGCATGGGATGGGGATGGCAATGGTGATGGTCATGGCGTGGGCATGGGATGGTCATGGCAACGGTGATGGTCATGGCGTGGGCATGGGATGGTCATGGCAATGGCGATGGTCATGGCATGGGATGGGGATGGTCATGGCAACGGTGATGGTCATGGCATGGGCATGGGATGGTCATGGCAATGGCGATGGTCATGGCATGGGATGGGGATGGTCATGGCAACGGTGATGGTCATGGCATGGGATGGGGATGGTCATGGCAACGGTGATGGTCATGGCATGGGCATGGGATGGGGATGGTCATGGCAACGGTGATGGTCATGGCATGGGATGGGGATGGCAATGGTGATGGTCATGGCGTGGGCATGGGATGGGGATGGCAATGGTGATGGTCATGGCATGGGATGGGGATGGTCATGGCAACGGTGATGGAGATGCTGCTGCTGCTGGTGATGGTCATAGTAATGGGGATGGTGAAAGCGATGGTGATGGTGAAGGTCGTGGCAACAGTGATGGAGATGCTGATGATGGTGGTAATGGTGAAGGCCATAGTGATGGAGATGCTGATGACGGGGATGGTCATGGGGACTGGTGACAGTAACGGTGATCGGTGACGGTGACGATGGTTGGGGATGGGGACGGCAATGCCGACGGTGACGGCGATGCCGACGGTGACGGGGACACTCACGGCAGCGGCTGGGGTGGCCCATGGCGGTCCAGGTGCCGTCGCGTTGGCACTTGCGCACCTTGGGCCCCACGATCTCGCGGTCGGGCCGGCAGACGTACTCGATCTCGTAGTCGAAGGGGAGGAAGCGAACGCTCTGCACCTCCTCGGGGGTCAGGCCCCGGTACCGGATCCCCCCGTCCCGCGGCGGGTGGATGATCTGGCAGCCTGGGGGGGGTTTGGGGGTGGGTGGGTGGGGGTCACGGCGGGGGGGGGGGGCGCGCGTGTCACACGCCTGTCCTCGTGCGCTCGCACGCGCGCGTGTCACGTACCTTCGGTGAGGTTCACGTGGACGGCCGCCCGGCTGGGCTCCGCGCTCAGCGCCGACAGCAGCAGCAGCAGCAGCATCATCTATAGGGACGGTGACAGCCCCACACTTATGGGGGGGACACGGGGGGACCCCACACCTATGGGGGGACATGGGGGGGACACGGGGGGGACCCCCCGCCTCCTGCCTGCACTTCCCTGCCTGCAATGGGCAGCCCCAAACCTTGCCTTGCCGGGGGGCAGGATCTGTCCATCCGTGGGCGGACGCCCTGTGGAATACGCTCCCGGTGTGCACACACCCTGCATCCCCTATAGAGCTCACCCCCTATAGAGCTCACCCCCTATAGAGCTCACCCCCTATAGGGCTCACCCCCTATAGGGCTCATCCCCTATAGGGCTCACCCCCTATAGGGCTCACCCCCTATAGGGCTCATCCCCTATAGAGCACATCCCCTATAGAGCTCACCCCCTATAGAGCTCACCCCCTATAGAGCACATCCCCTATAGAGCTCACCCCCTATAGGGCTCATCCCCTATAGAGCACATCCCCTATAGAGCTCACCCCCTATAGAGCTCATCCCCTATAGAGCACATCCCCTATAGAGCTCACCCCCTATAGGGCTCACCCCCTATAGAGCTCACCCCCTATACAGCACATCCCCTATAGGGCTCACCCCCTATAGGGCTCATCCCCTATAGAGCACATCCCCTATAGAGCTCACCCCCTATAGGGCTCATCCCCTATAGAGCACATCCCCTATAGAGCTCACCCCCTATAGAGCTCATCCCCTATAGAGCTCACCCCCTATAGAGCTCATCCCCTATAGAGCACATCCCCTATAGAGCTCACCCCCTATAGGGCTCACCCCCTATAGAGCTCACCCCCTATACAGCACATCCCCTATAGGGCTCACCCCCTATAGGGCTCACCCCCTATAGAGCTCACCCCCTATAGAGCACATCCCCTATAGAGCACATCCCCTATAGAGCTCACCCCCTATAGAGCTCACCCCCTATAGAGCTCACCCCCTATAGAGCTCACCCCCTATAGAGCTCATCCCCTATAGAGCTCACCCCCTATAGGGCTCATCCCCTATAGAGCTCACCCCCTATAGAGCTCACCCCCTATACAGCACATCCCCTATACAGCACATCCCCTATACAGCTCACCCCCTATACGGCTCACCCCCTATAGGGCTCACCCCCTATAGAGCTCACCCCCTATAGAGCTCATCCCCTATAGAGCACATCCCCTATAGAGCTCACCCCCTATAGAGCACATCCCCTATAGGGCTCATCCCCTATACGGCTCACCCCCTATAGAGCACATCCCCTATAGAGCTCACCCCCTATAGAGCTCATCCCCTATAGAGCACATCCCCTATAGAGCTCACCCCCTATAGAACTCACCCCCTATAGAACTCACCCCCTATAGAACTCACCCCCTATACAGCTCACCCCCTATACAGCTCACCCCCTATACAGCTCACCCTCTATAGAGCACATCCCCTATAGAGCTCACCCCCTATAGAGCTCACCCCACATATGCTACACCCCCTACAGAGTACACCCCAATGCCCTGCAGCCCCTATAGAGTACATCCCCTATAGGTTACACCCTATAGATGTCATCCCCCATAGTTTACATCCTCCATAGGTTATGCCCCACGTCCTGCATCCCCTATAGAGTACCTCCCCTATAGAGTACGCCCCACGTGCCCTGCAGCCCCTGTATAGAGTACATCCCCTATAGATTACACCCTATAGATTTCATCCCCCACGTGCCCTGCAGCCCCTATAGAGCACGCCACACTGCGCGTACGCACACGCGCACGCACACGCCATTCCCTATAGAACGCACCTCGCCGTGCGCGCACACAAGCCCGGCGTCCCCTATAGAGTACCCCCAGGTGGATGTACACACACACACGCGCGTGCCGATCCCCTATAGAATATACCCCCACGTGCGCACACCCAGCGTCCCCTATAGAGCGCACGCGCGGCGTCCCCACAAGGCTCACGCTGCACGCCGGCTGTTACCTATACGTACTTACAAGTCCTCTCCTATAGGCGTCGGTGCAACCCGTACCCCGCTCGCACGCGCACGGTGCAAACTACAGCCCCTTTGCACGCACGCGTGGCGCGACGTACGCCCCGCTTACACGTGCGCAAAGATGCACGTGCGGCGGCCCCTTCTATGCGTGCTCACGCCCCGCTTGCACGCACAGAGTGCAAACGACGCGCTGCTTACACACTCAGTGCAAACGACGCGCTGCTTACACACTCGCAGGGCTAGTTACGCTGCAAGCTACAGCGGTTTGCACGCACAGGGAGCGAGCTACAGCCGCTCACACGTGCGCTGTGCAAGCTACACCCCATTTGCACACCCGCAATGCAACCTACGCCCTGCTTACACACACAGTACAATACGCACAACGTTGTCCCTTTCTATGCACGCGTAGTGCAAACTACACCCTGCTTACACACTCACAGCGCAAACTACACCATACTTACACGCTCACAGTGCTAGTTACGCCCGCTTGCCCGCACAGGGTGCGAGCTACAGCCGTTCGCACACGCGCTGTGTGAACTACAGCCCGCTCGCACACTCACAGTGTAAACTACAACTTCCTTACAGACACAACCTACGCCCCGTTTGCACATCTACAGCACAACCTACACCCCGCTTACACACCCACAGCACAACCTACATCCTATTTGCACGCTCCCAGTGCAAAAGCACACCCCGCTTACACACGCACAGTGCAAGATGCACACGCATTATCCCCTTTTATGCGCGCACTCACGGTGCAAACTACGCCCTGCTCGTGCACGTGCAATGTAAACTACACCCCAGTTACACACACAAAATGCAACCTACGCCCCGTTTGCACACCCACGGCACAACCTACGCCCCACTTGCACACGCATGGTGCAGACTACGCCCAGCTTGCACACCCACAGCGCAACCTACGCCCCGCTTGCACACGCATGGTGCAGACTACACCCCGTTTGCACACCCACAGCGCAACCTACACCCCGCTTGCACACTCACATCTTGGGGGGGGGACGGGACGTGAGTGTGCAAATACCCCGACCAGCCCCCCCTGCCCCCCCCCCCCCGGGGCCGTACTCAGCCGCAGCCCAGATCAATTTTATATTTAATTTATTTCTAATTAAAAAAAGAACCCCAAAACTTTATTGTCGATTCGTTTCAAATTAAAATTAAATTAATAAATTAATAACATTAATAAATCAAAAAGAATTTCCCAGCCGGCACGGGGTGGGCCCGATCCTGGCCTGGGGGGGTGATTTGGGGGGGGGGGGTGTACCCCAAGCTCGTGTCCTGTCCCCCCCCCCTTCCAGCACAGCCAGGCCCCGGGGTAATTAACCCGGGCACTAATCAGGGCTAATTAGAGGCGCTAAGGCAGTTGCTTGGTTACTGCTGAGCTCGCAGGATGCAGGTGGGGCCCCCCCGGCCCCCCCAAACCCGATGTACCCCCCCCCCCCGGCACTGCTGGCTGGGGGGCACCCATGGGAGCCCAGCTGGGGGGTGATGGGTGCCCCCCCCCAGCACCCCAAATTTCCAGGGCAAAAGATGGGGGAGGGGGACCCCAGGATTGGGGGGGGGGGGGGCAAGGATGGGGGAGGGGGCCCCAGGGTGAGGGGGGGTTCCCAGGGTGGGGGGGGCAGGGGTCCCCGGATGGGGGGAGGGGTCTGGGGGGGTGCAGGTTTGGGGGGGGGGAATTATTGGGGTGCAACCCCTGCGTGAAAACGGGGGGGGGGGTGTCAACCCCACCCTCTGCTGGCTACAAAAAGGGGGGGTCAGTGCCCCTCCCTGCCCCCCAGCTTTCCCCACCCCCACCCCACAGCGTGGCCCACCCCACCCAGGAAAGTGGGGACCCCCTGGGGGTTTTTTTTGGGGGGGAGGGGGGGCTGTTGTCTTACCTTGGCCTGGGCTTGTCCGCGGGGGGGGAGGGGGGGGAACGGAAATAGGGGGAGGGGGCAGCGAGTCGCGGGGGGGGGAACACGAGTCCGAGGGGGTGTCACGGAGCGTGGGGGGGTGTCACGGAGTCCGGGGGGGGGTCCCGGAGCTGGGGAGGGGGGGGGGAGGATGGAGATGAAGATGCTCCGGATGGAGGATGGGAAACTCCCGGTGATGGAGGGATGGGAAAAAACCCGGGGGGGGCCCACGGACGGACGCGGGGGGTGGGGTGGGGGTGTAGGGGGCCCCCACGGATGGTCCAGGGGATGGGGACCCGGGTGGGGGGTGGGGTGGGGGGGGGATGCGGCGCGGTGCCACGGGGATGGGCGCTGGAGGGACCCAGGTGGGTGGGGGAGGGCGCGGGGGGGGGGGGGAGGGGGGTGGGGGAGGGGCCGGCTCCGCCTCGCGAGCGGGGAGGGAGCGGAGGGGCGGGGGGGGGAGGGGCGGGGGGCTGGGGGGGAGGGGGGTGTTGGGGGGGTGACAGTGGGGTCTGGGGGGGGGGGGCGCTGGGGTTGTGCTGTCACCCGTGTGCGTGTGTGTGTGTGTGTGGCCACGTGTGAGTGTGGTCACGTGTGTGTGTCACACGCGTGTGTCATGGGGTTCCTGCTCCCTGGGGGGGGCACCCCCAGACACCCCCAGCTCCGCTGCAGCCCCTCCCCCCGACCCCATCACCTGGGGGGCCTGGCACACCCAAGCACACCCACCCGCACCCACCCACGCTCCTTGCACACGCACGGCCTCCCCGTGCGTGCACACACCCACCCACACCACCCCCCCGCCTTTACACGCGCACACACACCTGCGCACACACGGAGCTACAGACACCCGTGGACTTGCACCCCCCCCCCCCATCTCCTCACACGCTTGTGCACACCCACGCACGCCCACTCCCACCACCCACGCAGCACCCCTACCTGCTCCCCCCCCTCAATCCCTTGCACGCACCCCCAGATTACCCCCACCCCCCACCCCCCCGGTACCTTGCACACGTGCACACACCCGTGCACACCCAGCTAATCCGGGGGGGGGGGGCACATCCTGCCCGCCCAGCACCCCCCCCTTTGCCTGCAGGATTCCGGATTATCCCCCCCCCCCCCCCCCGATCCCAGCCAGCCCCCCCATAATCCGCTGCACTCCGGGCTCGCCCCCCCCCTGCCTGTACTGCAGGCAGGGCGCAGGCAGGGCGCAGGCAGGGTGCAGGCAGGGTGCAGGCAGCTCCCGCAGGGCCGCGGGGGGGGGCTCTGTGATCCCAGCGCCAGCACCCGCAGCGCCAGCGCCACGGGGGGGGACCCCGAATGCGGCCCCCCCCCCCCCCCTCCGCCAGCACCCCGCTGGTGGTGCGGTGCTCAGCGGCACCCACGCATGGTGCTGTACCCTGCGCGGGGTGCTCAGCACCCATCCGGCTGCGCCCCGTACATGATGTTCAGCATCCCTGTGCGGGGTGCTCAGCACCCATCTGGCTGCACCCTCTGCATGGTGCAAGGTGCTCAGCACCCATCTGGCTGCACTCCGTGCATGATGCTCAGCACCCATCCGGCTGCACCCTCTGCGTGATGCTCAGCATCTCTCTGCAGGGCGCTCAGCGCCTACCCAACTGCACGCCGTGCATGGTCCTCAGCGTTCCTGCGCGTGGTGCTCAGCACCCATCTGGATGCACCCGGCGCAGGGTGCTCAGCACCTACCTGTCTGCACCCTGTGCAGGTTGCTCAGCACCCATCCATCTGCACGCCGTGCATGGTGCTCAGCGTTCCTGCGCATGGTGCTCAGCACCCATCCGTCTGCACCCTGTGCATGGTGCTCAGCACCCATCCATCTACACCCTGTGCATAATGCCCAACACCCTTCCAGCTGCACCCCATGCACGGTGCTCAGCACCCATCCGTCTGCACCCCGTGCGTGGTGCTCAGCACCCATCCGGCCCGTCTCCCTTTGAAGCGGATGAGCAGAACGGGGTGGGGGAAAGCCCCCCCCCCTGCTCCATCCGCTGGTGAACACCTAAACGAGGTCACGGAGCCGGGATTTGGTGCGCATCCTTCCTCCTGCGCCGCACGTCTTCCTCCTGCAGGAAGAGCTCCGTGGCCTGGAGCATCCTCAGGAGATGTTGGGTGGTCCAAAGCTGGACCAGGGAGAAGGCGATGCCCAAGGAGATGATGTCATGAGGTCAACCTCCGAGCGTGTCACCACTCAAAACCGCACCATGGGGGGGGGGGGGTTTATCGGGGTTTTATCCACCGTGGGGTGGGGATCAGGGCACCATCCTCGAGTTTAGAGGGATGAAACCCAAGAGGGATGGTGTCCTGATGCACCCGCGCGGAGCGAACATCTCCTCCAGGTTTGGGTGGGCTCCTTGGCCAACCCAGCAAGGTGCTTTGTACCTGAGAGGGTTTTTTTTTTTTTTTTCTTGAGGGATTGGAGAGCTGAGGACCCTTTGTGGTGACCTCCAAGAGCTTCTTCTTGAGCCAGTGGAGGGAGGCAGCGGCTCCCAAAGGGTGTCTTCTCCTCCAGAGATGGAGGAGGAAAGTAGGTCAGGCTTGGAGCTCCCTCCATGGGCCAGGACTTCAGGAAAAGCTTTGGTAGAAGCTCCAACGTGATCAGGCACTACGTTGGGGAGAAACCCTATAGATGCCTCAACTGCGGGAAGGGCTTCACCATGAGCTCAATGCTCATCGAATATCAGGAGACCCACATGGAGGAGGCTCCCTACAAGTTCTCCGTGTGCAGGAAGAGCTACAAGGAGCTGAGATCCCACCAGAAACACCACGTGGAGTAGAAGGTGGTGGCGACTCACCCGGTTTAGGTGGACATCCATGGTGGGCTGCAACTTTTGGGGTCTCCAGCCTCGTACCTCATGCTCAGGTTGCAACGGGCAGTCAAGTTCTGCCCTCATCTTCCTCTCTTTCACCCCGTCATCCTCCAGCAACAAAATAAACCTTGGATAGTCCAGAGACTCATGTCCCTTGTTGGGACATCCAACTTAGGACCGAGATAGATTTTTTTTTTGCTGACATCTGAATTAGCTTCTCGTTATCCGTTTAACATCGTTTGCTGCGTCTCAAGAGCCCCAGCCCCCCCCCAGGGACGACCCAAAAATCCACATTTCTCAAAGGCCACCCAGGAGCGAGGCCAAATGGCCGCGGTTCCTTCCTTCGTTAAACAAAACAACAAACCAAACCACGGCAATATCGCGTTTCCATGGGGTTTTTATCAACTCCGGAGCTTTTTCTTGTTTCTTTTTAACCTTTTATTTTAATTCTCAGGGTCAGTGTGTGGGTGAGAATCGGCAAATTCGGTTATTTATGGAAAAAGATATTTTCTCCCTTTGCGCTTGGCTCTTTTTTTATTTTTTTTTCTTTTTTTCTTTTTAATTATTATTTATTTTGTCTCATTAAACCTTGAGGCTGCTCTTCCTTGGAGGAGGGTAACGGAGAGAGGTCAGGCGTGGGGGGCTCCATCCTGGCTGCCCCGGTATCACGGGGGGGGGTCCATCCCGGCTGCCCCGAGCATCCCCCGTATCCCGGGGGGGTCCATCCCGGTTCCCCCGGTAGCACCGGTTTGTTGCAGCCCGGCTCGGTGTGCAGAGGCACAGGAAGGGGCCGGGACAGCGGGACCGGGGGCGGGCGGGGGGCTGAGGTGTGGGGGGGGGGATATACCCCACCGTGCACCCCCGGGACCGGCCGGAGCGGTCCCCGCCGTGGATCCGCGGAGGGCGGCAGCGCCCGCAGGTACCGGGGGGAGGGGGCCCGGGCAGCGGCTGCGGGATACGGGGGGGTCCCGGGCAGAGCCCCGTGGGTAGTGGGGGGGTCGCGGGCAGAGCACCGCAGATAACGGGGGGGGGGGGAGGGGGGCGGGGATCCCGGACAGCAGGGACCGGGGGGGTCCCGGGCAGAGCCCAGAGGGACCGGGGGGGGGTCCCGGGTATTACCCTGTAGGTAATGGGGGGGGGGGTGTCCTGGGCAGAGCCCTGAAGGTAACGGGGGTCCATGGGGCCAGGGATGGGGGTGTCCGGGGCAGCACCCCACAGGTAATGGGGCGGTCTGGGGAGGGGGTCAGGACCAAAGACCCCCCCAGACCCAGCACGGCTCCTTACTGCTTTGTGCCTGGTCCCCGTCAGGGCTGAGAGCGATGCTGCACCCCCCAAGTTTGGGGGGGCACCAGTGCCCATCGGTCGCTGCCTTGAGCTGGGATCTCCCTGCACGTCCTCCAGTTGTCCCCTAAATAACACCACGGAGGAGGCCGGGTATCCCCCCCCCCCCCCCAATAACATGGGGGGGCTCTGAAGCCTTCCCGTGTGGACCTTCAACATCACCCAAGGGGATGGAGCTTCACCAGCCTTGCCTGGCTGTGGGGTGATGCGTGGACGGATGCTCTTCCCATGACCACATCATGCAAGAGAAGAGCCATGAGAGCGTGTCGTCCCCGGGTAAGGACCTTCTGCTCCCCAAATTTCCATAGCTGCCCCCTCTTCCCACGGCTCCTCTGCCTGCAGTTCCCCCAGGCACCCAACACGCGTCTCCTTTAAGAGTATCTGGACCAAGAAGCCATCAACAAGAACATCCAGGGACAAACCCGCCCCACACCGTGATAAGGGAGGTGGCGATAAGACCAAACCTCATTACTGGCGCTAACGGGCAAGGCCACGCTGAGTGTGAGAAGGAGGATAAGGAAAGGGAGGGAGACGAGCACGCAGGGACATAAAACCTGCCCAATTAGCGTTAACGAAGAGGTTAAGCAGAAACAAACCTCGCTGGTTGCGCTAACGGGTGGTCTTCTACTCACCAGTAGAACTTTGAAGTTCCACCAAGAGCTTTGCGGATAAAGATGCAACACTGGAGGGAAAACTGCGTACGGAGGAGGTGATGAGCAGGGGAAGAGGGGACGCGGAGGAGAAAAGGGGGGGGCAGACAAAAAAAGGAGTTTAAAAGGGGCTGGTGGTGTAGTAGAAGGGGGTCGGTCTATGCGTTGGTCATCGCAGTTGGTCCTGTCTTCATTATTCAATCTTTTTCTTAAATATTTCTGGATCTGGTGCTAGCTGTGGGGGGGTCTGAGTGGGTTTGGGGTCATCTACAGGAGTCAGACTGGGGGTGTTGGCACCGCTGCTCTGTGGTGTCAGCTACTGGAGCGAGCTGGGATCCCAGTGCAGCTACTGGAGTGGGTGGAGGTCTTGCTAGAAGGTCTCCAGCAGCTGGGCAGCACCATACTGGCTGGTACTGGAGCTGCTGGAGGAGGTGGCCGCTCTCAATATCCCTTAACACACAACAAATGACCCGCTTTGGTCTCCCAACAGGTGATGGGACAGACAGTGAGAAGAAGGAGCCCCAGCCCATGGAAGAGCACAGGATGATGCTGGAAGGACCCAGAGAAGAGCCTCAGAGCCCCAAGGTGGATATGGACCACGATGTTCAACATCAGCCGGATGATAAGCAAGGTAGCCAAGTACCAAGAAAACCCCGAAAATGCTCTTTCAAAGGGACGTATGCTGAAGACCTTCAAGAAGATGCAACCCAACCAAGGAGTAGCTCCAGAGGGAAGGTGTACAAGTGTGTGGACTGCAAGAAGATCTTCACCTGGGGCAGCAGCCTGACACGTCACCGACGGATCCACACGGGAGAGAAGCCCTTCAAGTGCCTGGATTGCGGGAAGAGCTTCACGCAGAGCGTGGTCCTCCTGCGTCACTGGAGGACACACACCAAGGAGAAGCCCTTTCTCTGTACCACATGCGGGAAACGCTTCTCCTGGCGCTCGGACCTCATCACCCACCAACGCATCCACACGGGAGAGAGACCGTATGCCTGCTCGCACTGCGAGAAGACCTTCCGGAAGAGGTCTCACCTCATGAGGCATCAGCAAGTCCTCCATGATGGTGAGTCCTCAGATGGGGCTTAGCGTGAGATGTCCCATGCCCTGGTGGAGCTGTGGGTGGGGATGGCCTGGAGAAGTACGTGGTGGGGCCGTGTTGGGATTCCTGCTCCCAGCGTGGCAGCAGTGATGGGGTGGGAGGTGTCCCTGGGGATGGAGTTGCTCTGTCCCCAGGTTGGGTTGAACTGTCAGTATGGATAGTCCTGGTCTGAGCAGGAGGTTGGACTGGAGACCTCCAACTAACGGAGCTGCACTGGAAGAAACTCCTCATGAGTCAGTCTTGGTGATAGCAAATGGTCTCCAAGAACACTTCCCAAGTTCATTAGTGGACATGGAGGCCTCTCTTCACCCACCCTCCACCAAACCCCCTCCTGGGTCTTCCCAACTTACATTACCCATCCTTGGTCATGGAGGTCCTGTTGGTGCAATGGCTTTGTCTTTCTCGAGCAGGCACCGAGAGCACCCAGCTGGAGCCGGGACAACCACCCCAGGTGCTGGAGGAGAAGTTGGAGAACAAGAAGGAGCAGACACCGATGAGACAAGGGGGTGGCATGAAGGACACCCACACAGCCACAAGCAAGCCGATGGCCCGTGCCAAGCAGAAGACCCATAAATGCCCAGAGTGTGGGAAGACCTTCTGTTGGAGGAACAGCCTGAGACGCCACCAGAGAAATCACACGGGAGAACGACCCTACAAGTGCCCGGATTGCGGAAAGACCTTCAATGACTTCTCCAACCTCGTCTCCCACCATAGGATCCATAAGGGAGAGAGACCGTACGAGTGTCCCGAGTGCGGGGAATGCTTCACCCAAAACTCGAGCCTTTCCAGGCATCGGAGGACCCACACTGGAGAAAAACCCTTTTCCTGCTCTGATTGCGGGAAATCCTTTACTCAGAAGCAAAAACTCATCTTGCACCAGCGCATCCACACCGGGGAGATGCCGTACAGCTGCCAGCAATGCCAGAAAACCTTTCGGACCAGCTCCCACCTCGCCACGCACCAGCAGATCCACACGCAGGAGAACTCCCACGCGTGCCTGATCTGCGGGAAGTCATTCAGCGTGGGTGCCGAGTGTGTTCTCCATCAGAGGACCCACCTGGAGGAGGTGCCAGTGGGCCAAGGAGCTTCTCCAGCGGGTGACGTGACACGAAATTAGGGGGTTGTGGCCTCCCTAGGTAGGGACTTCCACCCCTTTGGTTTCATCCCATGAGCCTGGTGATCTTGGAGGGGGAAATTCAGAGATGTCTGGGGGATGCTAATGCCCCACCAAGGGTTTTTTTTTGGGGGGTGAGGGGCCGTGTGAGCCCCTCTCTACTTTTAAACATGAGTGCCTGCACGTAGGTGTAAAGGAGGAGGAGAGTTACCAGCAGGTGCCTTGGGTACGTGGACAACGTGGCTCTTCCTTCACCCCAGCACATGGGACCATCAAATCCAAGAGCCCCAGCATCTCCATGGGGACTTGTGGGTCCAGGGAAAGGAGATGTTCAAGAAATGCTGCCTTCCTGGCAAAAACAGGGTGCTCCCATGAATCCAAAGGGATCGTAAAGCCTCGTTAGCCAGCGAGGTCGTTAACAAGACCCAAGGTTGAACAAACTGCTGGACAGCCTTGGTACGACATTTTGGTGGGATGTTGGTTGGCATCTCACGTCATGTTTTACAAGCTGTGACCATCGTGGTGTTTTTTATTCGGTTTGCTCTTAATGTGTTTATCTCTCCCTGTTCACCGCTCTCTTCGTTAAAAGCATGTACCGTTAATTATTACTTGATTACAAACTGTGAAGATGAACTTCAATGATGGTGCTCACCAAGGCTGAAGTTCTCGTGCTTCCCGGTGGGATGCTGCACCGTGACGGCGGAGGGAGGATGAGCCGCTCTCGCCGTCGCCTCGGGGACTACTTTACCGTGAGGAAGGAGATGCTGCCAACAGGAGAAACTTTGGCCAAAAATCCCCCAACTTTGGGAGGTTTGGAGGAAGCAAAAATCCAGCCAGGACCCTGCAATAAAAATCAAGCGCGCGGGATGGTCCCTTCGTTATGTATGTGCGTGCATACATATATATACACGCACGTACAGCCAAGTGTATGTGTATATGTCCCCATAGTAAATAGAAGAAATCTCTTTTTTTTTTTTTTGAAGTTTCTATGAAATATTGTGGATTTTACTCAAAATGTCTTTCAGGTTCGTGTCCTGTTCATTTGACAGTGAATAGATTTGGGGGTGCACAAGAAATTGGGAGGGGGGAGGCAACCAGGTGGACGCCCCAACCCATCCCAGCCGCAGAGATGTCCCTGGCCGTGTCCCGTCCTGCTCAGCCGTAACGCGGAGAGGAGGGGGCTGGGGTGGGGGGGTGGCCGGATTTTGGTCAGGAACTGTCTGGGCATCTGTGTCTCCATGGGAGATGGTGAGTAATGGCCATGGCATAACTCCTTCTCCTCCTTTTCCTTCTTCTTCTTTTTCTTTCTTTCTCCTCCTCCTCCTCTCTTTCTCCTCCTCTTCCTCTTCCTTCTTTCTCTTTCCCTTTCTTTCTCTTCTCCTTCTTTCTCCTCCTCCTTCTTTCTTCTCCTCCTCCTTCTTCTTTCTCTTTCTCTTCTCTTTCTCCTCCTCCTCCTCTTTTTCCTTCTTGTCTTTTTCTCTTCTCTTTCTCCTCCTCCTCCTCTTTCTCTTTCTTCTCCTTCTCCTCTTCCTCCCCCCTTTCTCATCCTCCTTCTCTTTCTATTCCTTCTCCTTCTCTTATTAAACTATTTTTATCTCCACCCACAAGTTTTTTCGCTTTTCCCCTTCTTTTCCCCTTCCTGGGTTCACCCGCAGCAGGTGGGAGCAGCCAACAGCCCAGTGCTGCCCCAACCCAACCTGACCCATCTTCATCCTTGGCCCTCCTGGGGGGTGCGATGAGTTTTGGGGGGGGTGGAGGGTGGGAAAGTGGGGACCAAGGGTGGGCGCTGGTGCCGAGAGGAGGAGGAGAGGGAGAAGGAGGGATGGAGGATGAGTAAGGATGGAGGAGGGAGGGACAGAGGAGGCGGCATAGAGAAGGAGGAGGGGTGGAGGAGGAGGAGGAGCAGGAAAAGGAGTAAGGTTGGAGGATGGAGGAGGAGGAGGTGGCGATGGAGGAGGAGCAGGAAGAGGAAGGATGGAGTAGGCGGAGGGATGGAAGAAGAGGAGGAGCAGGAAGAGGAGGAGGGACGGAGTAGGGATGGAGGAGGAGCAGGAGAACAAGGAGGAGGAGCATGAGCAGGAAGAGGAGTAGGGATGGAGGAGGAGCAGGAGGAGGAGGAGGAGCCAGGAGGAGGAGGAGGAGTAGGAGGGTTGGAGTAGGCGGAGGGATGGAGGAAGAGGAGGAGCAGGAGCAGGAAGAGGAGGAGGGATGGAGTAGGGAGGGAGGAGGAGCAGCAGGAGAAGGAGGAGGAGCAGGAGGGTTGGAATAGGAGGGTTGGAGTAGGCGGAGGGATGGAAGAAGAGGAGGAGGAGGAGCAGGAGCAGGAAAAGGAGGAGGGATGGAGGATGAGTAAGAGCAGGAAGAGGAGGGCTGGAGGAGGAGGAAGAGGAGGAAGGATGCGGCTCCACCGCTCACTGTATCCGGGTCACAGGAGGAGCCTTCACGGGGACCACGGAGCGCCCCGCAGCGCCCCCCGGGAGCATCCCCCTGCCCCGGGTTCTGCCCCCGCCGCATCCCGCAGGTAACCGGGGAGGGGGGGCCCGGGGCAGCCCCGGCCCCCTCTGCCCCGCTCCCACGGGGGGGGATCCACGGGCTGTACCGTGGGGCTGAGCCCTGAGAGCCCCGGGGGTGGCTGCGGTGAGATGCAGGTGTGGGGCAGGGTGGTGGTGGTTGGGTCCTGCCCAACGCATGGGTCCTAGCACCAGGTCCTGGTGGATGCTGGGTGGTCGATGGTGCTTTGGGACACAGGGGGAGGCGGTGGCTGGTCACATCCCACCCATGGGGTGCGAGTGAAGGTGGGATCCCATCAATGCACGGTCTTTCTTCTCCAGGTCTTTGTGGTGGAGCGATGGGTGGTGCTCTGGATGTGGTGGGAAGGGGTGGCACAGAGGAGAAGTCCCTTGGGCAGGTTGGCAGCAGGGGAGGAGAAGGGCACGATGGTGTTTCCTCAGCCCAGAGGTCCATATGGACCTTCTCTGTCTGGTAACCCTCAGTAGATCTCTTTCCCATGGCCTTATCCTGTGTCCTCATGCCCTGTGAGCTGCATTGATGTGGGATTGTAGCCTGGGGTCACCGCCAGCACCACCCTCTGGTACCACTGGTGCTGCTGAGCAGGCTAGATCTGGGCATCAGAGCCTCAAACTTTCATAGGAACTTTGGTAAAGGCGCTGCTCTGACTGGGCTTGGGATTTTCATTCCTACAGCTGACGGGATGGCGGATGGGGAGGAAAGTGGTCTGGAGGAACTAGAAGAATGTGAGCTGTGTTGGTACCCATCTGAGGTAGACATCCTCCAAGAGCCAAACCCAACGGCGCAGCACGAGTGTGAGAGTCAACCGCAACAAGCCTCTGAAGAACCGAGCAATGACTTCCGTGGACGCCCATCACCGAGAAGGAGTGGACGGCTGCAAGCCTGCCATGGGAGCCGTGCAACAAAGAGGACCTACAGCTGCAGCAAGAGTGGGAAGAACATTGCTGGGAAGGCAGAAGTGGCCATGCACAAGGCCCTCTACAGCTGTCCCGACTGTGGGAAGATCTTCAGTCGGAGGTCCTTTCTCATCCCCCACCAGCGCATCCACACCGGTGAAAAGCCCTTCACCTGCCACGAGTGCGGGAAGGGTTTCCGAGTTGGGTCAGCTCTCAACAAGCATCAGCGGATCCATACGGGTGAGAAGCCTTACAAGTGCGCAGAATGCGGGAAGTGTTTCCGTCTCACCTCCACCCTCAGCACCCATCGGAAGATCCACACCAGAGAGAAACCCTACGTCTGCCTCGTTTGCGGGAAGACCTTTCGGTTGAGCGCGTATCTGCTGGCCCACGAAGCCACCCATAGCGTGGACAATCCTTTTCGGTGTCTTGCGTGTGGGAAGAACTTCAGCTTGAGACGGTACCTGGCCATTCATCAGCGGATCCATACGGGAGAGAAGCCGTTCAAGTGCTCGGTGTGCGGGAAGGCCTTCAACCGGAGATCGACCCTTATCGTTCACCAGCGGGTCCACACTGGGGAGAAACCCTACAAGTGCCCCGAATGCGGGAAGAGCTTCATCATGAGTTCAGACCTCGTCGCCCATCGGAGAATCCACACCGGGGAGAAACCCTACAACTGTCTCAACTGTGATAAAAGCTTTCGATTGAGCTCCCACCTTACGAGACACCAGCGAAGCCACACTGGGGAGAGACCGTACAAATGTACGGATTGCGGGCAAAGCTACACAGACAGTTCTGGACTCATCAAACACAAGAAAATCCACATGGAAAAGAAGCAGAGGGCATCTCAGGGAGCCCACTCAGGGGAGGGACGTTATAAATGCCCCTACTGTAGTAAGAGCTTCCATGGAAAGTCAGCTCTGGTCCTTCACCGGTCTACCCATGTCGGAGAGCGACCCTATAGATGTTCCAAGTGCGAGAAGACCTTCAGCCACAGCGCGACTCTACTGAAACACCAACGAATCCATACTGGGGAGAGACCCTTCAAGTGTCCCGACTGTGAGAAGTGCTACAACGATGGCTCGACCCTTCGGAGACACCGGAAGAGCCACACCGAGGAGAAACCCTTTAAGTGTCCCAGTTGTGGGGAATGTTTTGGTGCCATCGCAGCTCTCCTGAAGCATCAGCGGTTCCACACCGAGGGGAGACCTTACAGATGCTCCGACTGCGGGAAAAATTTCCACTCTAATTTTCTCCTTGTCACCCACCAACGAATCCACACGGGAGAAAAACCCTATACCTGTCCCATCTGCAAAAAAACCTTCCGCCAAGCTTCCCACCGTACGAGGCACCAGGAGATTCACAGGAGGACCAGGGCTGGCGTTGCTTTGCGTGATGTGTCCGAGCACCACGTGCAGAAAAGAAAGACCCGGCACAGAGTGGGAGCAGAGGTGGGATGTGATGATCAATCATCAAGTCCAGATGGTGCTTCCACAGCTCAACAATAAAAGAATTTGAGATGCCCTGAGTCCATCAACTGGTCCAAGTTGCTCATCCAAAGGAGATCTGCCCCACGTCCTACCTGTCCAACCCATGGTTGTGTAAGTCTTCACACACCCAGATAGCAATCTGAGCCCAGTATTAGTGAATTACTGGTGACACGGGGTTCCTGTGTCGCTTTTTGTAGCGTGACCCTTGTTCTTCTCACCCTGTTGACATCGAGTGCCTTTGGGCTAAGGGTCTGATGGCTCTTGCTTCTAAATTTAATCTTATTCCCTCATCTCCAAGTCCGTCTCCTCCCTGACTTGTCACAACCAACTCTCCAACCATCCTTCTCAGCTCAACCTCAACTTCATCCCCCGTCATTACTGAAGTAGGTGCCTACGTGATTTGGAAAAAAAATAATAGAACCATAGAATTATAGAATCATGGGATCATTTTGATTGGAAAAGAACTTTAAGATCATCGAGTCCAACCCAACAGTGCCAAGTCCAACCACTAAACCATGTCCCTAAGCACCACATCTCCGTGTCTTTTTAATACCTCCAGGGTTGGTGACTCAACCGCTTCCCTGGGCAGCCTGTTCCAATGCTTTACAACCCTTTTGGCAAAGAAATTTTTCTTAATATCCGATCTAAATCATACTCAACAACTACTTCTGGATCCCAAATGTTCCTTAAAATGAGTAGTGTATTTGCAAATACATCCCGACTGGACCCACCTTCTCGTTTACTCTTCATGAGGGACAGCTCGCCTGGCTTCATCCTACCTCAGCTCAACTTATGCCCATGCAGGGACCCCTCTGTTTTGGGGACTGGCATGGGCATGCTTGATGGTATTGATGCCAAAGTCCTGGCCAATAACCCAGACGCAATGACTACCTCGCTGTGAAATCTTCATATTCCCTTACAATTGTCGCTACTTAAGCTGGGGATAGGACAGCGGTTGACCCCAAACACTGTCCCTTAATGAGAACATCCAATTTATGGTGACCACATTATTACTAAAGGCCTTAGGGGTAACCCAAGGGAGTGTTTCCTTGGCTTTGAGTTGCCTTCAGACCCAACTGCCGGTCCAAGCTTCAAGAGAAAGTGACACCAGAAGTCTACCTGCTGTCGGTCCAAGCTGAAACCGCTAGAGAAGGTGACACCAGAAGTCTGCTTGCTGAAATTCATGAAATTGCCTGGGATGATGGTGCCGAATGTCATCTACCTACAAGCCTGGTGGCACTTGGGAAACTTTGCTTATGATGGAAATACGGACGTAGCTTGACTATGTGAGATGCTGCTTCTGAACGACCCTACCCCATCGCATCTTTGGGTCAACACCCATGGTCCGTCTACATGGACAACAGCCTTGGCAAGGAATGAAAGGATGGCCAACAGTAGATGCTGAAGATTGCATCCCAGAGCAAGGAACGGGGTCCGTGGGTGAAGGAAATTCCTTCTGAACCCCTAATCTGTGCCTTAATTCCCTTGGGGGGGGGGGCGTTTCCCATCGCACCCCCAGGAACCCACCGAGATGATGCTCATCTACGGCAGGAACGGCCATTTATGTTTACAACCCTGGTGTTATTCTCTGCCCATTGACTCTTTATAGCCGCACTACAAGTATTAATCTACCTATTTGTATTTTTACTACCCAGTCCGGATGCGATTTTAACTATACCGCCCCAAAATTACCGCTTACCAAGAACTATGAACTAACTGAACCCTCTACCACCACACCATCCCTCCCCCTTTCCGTACAAATTTATCTCTTAATTGAACGTTTTTCAGCGTAAAGTCTTACGTCAGCTGTGGAAACAGGCAAAGGAGCAGGCGCAATAAACTTTAATACCATTTAAATTTTAATACAACTTAAAATGTAATAGCTGCCACCCGGATACCAGAAAAATCAAGACAAATTCCAGAATATGTTAAAAAAAAAAATTAATAGTCAACCATCGGTGGTGGGAATCGCTTTTAGGATGGTCTCCCGCCCTTATGGTCGGTTATTAGTCCGGAGGATGCTTGCACAGCTCCGTGCTAAAAGACAACGGTCTGATGAGGGAATTTGAAATACTCGCAAGCCCCTTAATTATTATCATTTTATATATATAAAAAAAATAATTAATTTTAGCCCAGTGTTAGCGAATTATCGGATTTACTGTTGTTTCATGCAGGAGATTGTACTACTGTTTGTGCGCTTACTCTGAAATAAACGGTTGGTTCCTGAAGCTGTTGGTCAGGTGTCTTCCTAGAGAGATTTTTAATTGCTGCAGGTCGTTAAGGAGTAATTTTAGGGGCGCAGGGACAGGGAAGTGGGATGAGGACCTGGCATGGGGGGGGGGGGATTTGGGGATGGGGGGGAGGCAGGAGGGGTCCCAAAGGCCAGGCACCACTTTGTCCCCAGCCCAGGGGGTGATTGAGCTGCTCACTGCTGTGATGAGCGGTCAGTTCTCAGCCTGGGGGGGGGGTCCCTGGGAGGTGGTGTTTTGTGTTGTTTTTTTTTTTTTTTTTGGGGGGGGGGTGGTGTTTGGAGTTTGCAGGGTTTCAGAACTGAGCTGCAAATATACGGGGGGGTCCCTGGGAGGTGGGGGTTTTTTTGGGGGAGGGGGATGATTGGAGGTTGCGGGACTCCAGAGCTGAGCTACAAATATACTGGGGGGATATTGGGGGGTCCCTGGGAGGTGGTGGGGTCTTTTTTTTTGGGGGGGGGGGGGGCTAGTGTTTGGAGCTTGCAGGGCCGCAAACATCCATTGGGGGGGGTCCCCGGGAGGTGTTTTTGGGGGGGGTGGCAGAGGCGGGGGGGGGGGGGCTGTTTGCAGCTTGCAGAACTCCAGAGCTGAGCTGCACAAACCCCTCGGGGGATATTTTTTTGGGGGGGGGGGGGGCGGGGTGTCCCGGGAGGTGGGGGGGGATTTTCGGGGGTGGGCGGGGATGAGCCGGTGGCGGGTCCTGGCCGGGGGGGACGGAGGGATGCGGGGGGTGGTTGGGGGGGGATGTGTGTGTGTGTCCCCCCCCCAGCGTTGGGGGGTTGGTCTTCCTGGGTCAGGCACCGCCACCGCCGCCTCCATTGTCAACCCGCAGCCCCGCGGCGAACGCCCGGTACCGGCGGGGAGGGGAAGGGCCGGTCCCGGGACCCCCGGGCGGGGAGGAGACCCCCGGGTCCCCGGAGGGGGGGGATACCCGCACCCCCACCCCCCCCCCCCCGCCCAAAGCTCCGACCCCCGGGAACGCGGAGGGGGGGGTGAATCCAGAGCGGGGGGGATCGCTGGGGGTCCGGAGAGGGGGGGGCTCGGAGAAGGGGGGGACACACAGGGACCCCGGAGCGGGGAACCCGGAGAGGGGTGAGCCCGGAGCTGGGGGGCTCCCGGGGGCTGGGAGTGGGGTGCCCGGAGGGGGGGGGGGGGATCCCTGGGAACCCTGTGACCCCGGAGCAGGGTGAGCCCGGAGCTGGGGGACCCCGGAGCTGGGGGGGTCCCGGGAGATGGGAGCAGGGTGCCCGGAGAGGGGGGACACCCCCGGCACCCCCAGGAGCCTGGAGCAGGGAGCCCAGAGAGGGGCGATCCCGGGGTGGGGGGGGACCCCTGGGACCCCAGAGCAGGGATCACCCCAGAGCGGGGGGACCCCAGCCCCGGTGTTTGACAGCCCCCCCCCATGGTCCCAGGGCACTTGGGGTGGGCATGAGCATCACCCCCCCTCGGGTAACAGAGAAGGGGGGGCCCAGGGCTCCGTTCTTCCCCAGCCCTATGGGAGCCCTTTTGGGGATCCGTGCTCCCTGCCTCAGTTTCCCTGTGCAATTCCAGAGGGCAGTGCCCTGGGGGGCTGATTGCAGACCCCCCCCACCCCTTGGGGTCCAGCTGGGTGGTCCATCACAGTCCTGTTTCTTTCCCGCTCACGTCTGGGTGCTGCGTTGGGTGGTTTTGGGCTGAGAGCGAGTGATTTTGGGGCTGAGCCGTAGTGAGGGATGTCGCTGACCTTGCCCTTGTCCTTGTCCCCTCTCTAGCTCTGGTGGGACAGGGCTTGCAGGGACATGATGCTGGTCCTTCTCTTCCCATAACCACCTTTCCCAAGCAGGACAAGCTCCTTATTTCTCCTCCACCTCCCTTTTGAGGATGGATCTTTGTTTTTATAACCCTGGCCCCACGTCTTGGCTGTATCTTGGTGTTTTGGAGGGTTTTATGGGTGGTATCTTGTGGGTTTTATGGACACGAGGTGTTGGTGGTGTCCTGCCCGTTGACATCCCGGTAAGGATGGACTTGGGCAGGAGCAACCTACAACCCAAACTGGGGAATGTGCTTGCAGCTGGGTTTTTTCACACACGCACCCCCCAGAACAGGATTTCCCGTTCCCCAAAACAGGATTTCCTATTCCTGAATCTTGGCCAGATCGAGAGGAGGAGGCTGCGTGGAAGAGGAGATGCTACGAGATACCCAGGCAGGTGAGGAGGAATTCGCTTGACCTTTCATCCTCTCTTCTCGTCCATCTTTCAGCCGAGCGTAGGACAGCCCCGTCGCTGATGCCGTCCTGGAGACGGATCTGGGAGGATCTCCTTCCCCTTCCCTCTGGCACGGATGCAAATCCCTTTCCTCTCCTTGTTCCTCCCTCCAGCAGGCGATGAGATGGAGAACAGGGAGGAGAAACTCCGCCGGCAGAACTTTGCGGAAAAGGCTGTTTTGAAGGGCTCCATGGAGCAGGAGGTCAACGGGGAGGAAAAGCCAAGAAGATGCCCCACGGGGAGAGGTTGCAAACCCGCCCCACGAAACTCTGAGGAGGAGAGACCGACCATCTGCGAGGAATGTGGCCGGAGCTTCAGCCGGAGCTCCAACCTGGCAGTCCACCAGCGGTTGCACGCCGGTGAGAAGCCCTACAAGTGCTTGGAGTGTGGGAAGAGCTTCAGCCGTAGCTCCCATCTCATCACCCATCAACGTCTGCACACCGGGGAGAAGCCCTACAAGTGTCCCGATTGTGGGAAGAGCTTCAGCGACAGCTCCACACTCATCACCCACCAACGCTTGCACACCGGCGAGAAGCCCTACAAATGCCCCGATTGTGGGAAGGGCTTCAACCAGAGCTCCAACCTCACGTCCCACCAACGTACCCATACCGGGGAGAGACCCTACAAGTGCCCCGAGTGCGGGAAGAGCTTCAGCGTCAGCTCCTACCTGATCCGCCACCAGAAGATCCACACCGGGGAGAGACCCTATAAGTGTGAGGAGTGCGAGAAGACGTTCAGCCAGAGCTCCAGCCTCATCATCCACCAGCGTGTCCACACCGGGGAGAAGCCCTATAGATGCGTTGACTGTGGGAAGTGGTTTAGGAATAGCTCGGACCTCATCAGGCATCAGCGGACACATACGGGTGAGAGACCCTACCGTTGCCCCGACTGCGGGAAGAGCTTCAACCGCAGCTCCAACCTGATGACCCACCAACGCATCCACACCGGGGAGAAGCCCTACGAGTGTCCCGAGTGCGGTAGGAGCTTCACCGTGAGCTCTGCCTTGATTAAACACCAAAGGACCCACCGGGAAGGAAAGCCCTACGAGTGCCCCGACTGTGGGAAGAGCTTTATCCGCTGTTCGAACTTCATTACCCATCGGAGGACCCATGTTGGGTAGAGACCTGGTGACCCACCTTTGGTAGAGACCTGGCTGGTGGTCCCCACATCTTCCCGATTCCCCGTAGAGACCTGGATGAACGCAGGTAGGAACATCCATTTGCTGAGATGGGCTCAGCTGTGGGATGCAAACCAACAGCAGAAGTTCATTAGGAAGAGCGGACTTCTTGACTTTAGACTCCAAAAAGTCCCATCTGCTTGGTCTGGTCATTTCTTCTGGTGGCATCAAGCAACACCAGATGGACCACGGGCTTCCTCCACAGCCCAATGGGGAATGGATTTGGGAACAGACTGAGATTATGAAGGCACCGCTGGGGACTCAACTTCTCCAGGAAGGCCGAAATGGGGTGGAAACAGTCCCACAACCCTGTTGGGACCCACCAGGTTGAGTTTTTCCTCATTTACAGCTTAGTTTTTTTTTTTTCACGTGATGTTATCCAGCGGCATGGTGTCCTGTCCTGCCCATCTGTGGTTCGTCTTTGGCTGAATAAACTCTTGAGTTGTCCAAAGGGCTCCAGCAACATCTTAGGGATGGAGATGGGCACAGCCCAACTCCGTGTCCTGCTCTTGCTCCCTTTGTGCTGCCAAAAATAAGCAAGAACTCGGCTGCAATAAACTTTTCCTCCCCTCACCTCCTTGGTTTGGCCTCGTTGAACCCAAAACTCCTCGTTTTAATCCAGGCAAGGGCTCGACCATCTGCAGAGTTGAGTTTTCCCCAACGGTGCTGCAAGGATGGGAGAGGTGGGATAAATCCGTGGGTGGGTGGAGGGCGAGGAGGACACGTGGGCTCGTGGCGTCCACGTTTTGGAAGGATGCTGCACCCCTGCGATGTAATTGTCGGCACCTAATAAACTTCATCCGTGGTTTGGTTTGAACCTTCATCCTTGTCCAAAGGAAACGGAAGGGGATGGAGAGCCCGATCCCAGCTCCAGGGTCTCCAGCCCAGCCCCACCACCCCTGCAGCCGCTTCCTGGGGGGGGGGGCGGTGTCCTCACACCCTCTGGGTGCAGAAGATGCTCCCGGCCCCCCAAAATTGGGGATTTTTTTTTTCAGTTTTCCCCTCCAAAAAGGGCTTTTCCACCCATGCAACCCCTGCTTCATCACCACCACAGAGATACTCACACGATGCCAACGCGCAAATACTTTTATTTCGGATGTGATTTTTCTCTCAATCCATCCCCGCCCCTTAAAAAGACCCAAAAGAGGTTTGAAAAATTAAAGAAATTGAACTGTGACATCTAGAAAAAACCCCATTTTACCATGATTTCTTTTTTCTTGTGTGAAGCTCATGGGTCTCCCCACCCTCCCTTCCCCTCATCTACAATCTAAGGCAAAAAAACAGAGGATGGGGGTGTCTTTTAACACCCCCCCCCCCAAAAAAAACCCCAAACCCTTTATATATAAAAACATATAGGGAAAGAAAAATGGTAGCTGGTGGGATGTGTGTGGATGGGTTGGTTGCCCCTCGGTGCTACCACCAGAGACCACCGTGATGTGTAGGTCGGTCTGAGACGCCACCAGGATGGGGACGGTCCCCGGTTGGGGTGGTCCCCACCTTCAACCGGTGCGAGACGAGACCGGCTCTGCACAAAAAAAAAAAAAAAAATCTCTCGGCGCAACCCTAAGGCTTCTCCTCGCTATGGATCTGCCGATGCCGGATGAGCTGGGAGCTGCAGGTGAAGCTTTTGGGGCAATCCAGGCAAATATAGGGTTTCTGCTCCAGGTGGGATCGCTGGTGAACCAGGAGGCTGGAGCGACGGTTGAAGCCTCTGCCGCAGTCGGGGCAGTGCAGATCCTTCTCACCGGCGTGTATCTGTCGGTGCTTGGCGAGCCTGGGATGGTTGGACAAGCTCTTCCCGCAAGTTGGGTAGGGATGCTTGTGCTTGACGGCGTGCGTCCGTTGGTGCTGCGCCAGCTGGGAGCCGTCACCGAAACGTCTCCCGCACTGGGAGCAATCGTAGGGTCGTTCTCCGGTGTGGGTCCGCCAGTGCCGTACCAGTTGGGAGCTGTCGCTGAACCGTCGCCCGCACTGGGAGCAACTGTAGGGTCGTTCTCCGGTGTGGGTCCTCCAGTGCCGCGCCAGTTGGGAGCTGTCGCTGAACCGTCGCCCGCATTGGGAGCAATCGTAGGGTCGTTCGCCGGTGTGGGTCCTCCAGTGCCGTACCAGCTCCGAGCTGCTCTTGAAGCTCTTGTGGCACTGGGAACACTTGCAGGGTCTCTCGCTGGTGTGGGTCCGCCAGTGCCGCACCAACTCCGAGCTGATCTTGAAGCTTTTGTGGCATTCGGGGCACTTGTAGGGCCTCTCCCCCGAGTGCACGCGGTGATGGATGGTCAACGTGGATCTGTGCCTGAAGCTCTTCCCGCACTCCTCGCACCGGTAAGGTCGTTCGCCCGTGTGCGTCTTCTGATGGCGGATGAGGGTGGAACTGGCGCGGTAGCTCTTCCCGCAGTCGGGACACTTGCAGGGCTTGTCGCCGGTGTGGATGCGTCGGTGGGTGATCAGGTTGTAACGACGGTTGAAGCGGCGCCCGCAATCCGGGCAGCTGAAGGGTCGTTCGCCCGTGTGTATCCGATGGTGGTTCACCAAGGCCGAGCGGCGACGGAAGCTCTTCCCGCATTCCCGGCAGGTGTTGGGTGCCTCGTCGCTCCCGTTGTCCCCCGGGAGCGGGGATCCCCCGGCTTCGGTCCGTGGGGACTGCTGCTGGCTGGAGGTTGGGGGTTCCACCGGTGCATCCGCTTGCTCAGGAGCATCCTGCTGCCGTTTCTCCTCCTCCTTGAGTGACTCCAAATCTGTCGGGGAGAGAGGACATCCCCAGCAGCTCTCTCCAGCTGGGAGAGGGTTAATATGGAGCGGAGACGGAGAACCACGAGAGTTATGGCTCAGGGAAACAGTCAGCCAAGAGCCAGATGGTCCCAGCAGAGGATCAAGGCTCCAAGGCTGAAGCAACCTTGAGAAGGGTTGGGGTCATGGTGGGAGGAGGGATGGGGATGTGGTGGGAGAAGGGATGGGGACGTGGTGGGAGGAGGGATGGGGACGTGGTGGGAGGAGGGATGGGGACGTGGTGGGAGAAGGGATGGGGACGTGGTGAGAGGAGGGATGGGGATGTGGTGGGAGGAGGGATGGGGATGTGGTGGCAGAAGGGATGGGGACGTGGTGGGAGGAGGGATGGGGACGTGGTGGCAGAAGGGATGGGGACGTGGTGGGAGGAGGGATGGGGATGTGGTGGCAGAAGGGATGGGGACGTGGTGGGAGGAGGGATGGGGATGTCGTAGGAGAAGGGATGGGGAGGTGGTGGGAGAAGGGATGGGGACGTGGTGGGAGAAGGGATGGGGACGTGGTGGGAGAAGGGATGGGGATGTGGTGGGAGGAGGGATGGGGATGTCGTAGGAGAAGGGATGGGGACGTGGTGGCAGAAGGGATGGGGATGTGGTGGGGGAAGGGATGAGGACGTGGTGAGAGGAGGGATGGGGACGTGGTGGGAGAAGGGATGGAGACGTGGTGGGAGGAGGGATGGGGACGTGGTGGGAGGAGGGATGGGGACGTGGTGGGAGGAGGGATGGGGACGTGGTGGGAGAAGGGATGGGGACATGACACGGCACACGAGCCCTACTTAGGGACAAAGCACCTCCACCACGCAGCCCCAGACGCTGGTCCCCACCAGAGCCACTTCTCAGCCACCCCTCCACCCCCCCTGGGTTGTCCCCAGCGCCAGGGACTCTTACCTGACGGGACCTCGGCGTCCCTGTCCCTCTTCGTGGTGTCCCCACCGCAGGCTGTCGGAACCGGGACGAGAGGCACGGCAGCATCCTCCATGGGGACAACCCTAAAGGGGACAACCCCAAAAGCCATCACCCCACTTGCCTCTGGGATTTGGGGTTTAGGATTTTGGGGTTTAGGATTTTGCCCTAAAAAAAAAAAAAAGGGGGGGGGGTGTTTTGGGGAAAAAAAAAATATTAAAAAATCAATGGGGTGGTGAGGAGGGTCCTGGGGGAAGGTGACCCACCACGGGGCATCACCGGGAGGACGCCGGGAGCTGGGGACGGTGGGGGGTGTCCTGGTTTTGGCTGGGATAGAGTTAATTTTCTTCCTAGAAATGGTCTAAAATCGTATCTCTAGGAGGTGGGGGGTGTGTGTGTGTGAATATTCTGAAATATTTAACCCTAAAGAAGACCTGGAACATTCAGGAGACTTGAACGGAACGTCCCAAAGATACTTGAAATTCTCCAAAGCTGTTGTAATGAACCTGGAGGAGAAAGGGAAAGTGAAGGAGCGAGGGAAAGTGTCCCCCACACCCCCCCCATCTCCCCACACCCCCCCGAGATTGGGAGAAAAAAAAAGTAAAAAGTGTGATTATTGATAGTTTCCCGAAGTGCGGAGATGACGGCAAGGCTGAGTACCGATACCGGGTTAGCCGAATCGGTAATTTTATCCCAAATCGGTAATTTTATCCCAAATCGGTGTTACATCGCTGTCGTGGTTCGAAAAGTGGGGGGGAGGGGTAAAGGGGGGGAAAAAAAAAAAACCAAAAAAGTGAGAAAACTCGTGGGTTGAGCTAAAGGCGGTTTAATAGGACAGAGGAGGAGGAGGAGGAGAACAATGAGGACGAGAGGAGGATGCAGGAGCCGGGCGACGCGCGGCCGCGGTTGCTCACCGCTCGGAACCGACGCTCTCGGCGAGCGCCCGGCCAGCGCCCCGTTATGTACCCTGCATGACGTCATAGGGTGTGCAATAGCCCGTTGGCCAGTTTTGGGTCAGCTGTCCCAACCGTGTCCCCTCCCGGTTGCTCGTACACCCCCCCCCCCAACTCCTCCCCGCGTGTCGTCCCCCCCCCACCCCTGGGCAGGAGAAGCCGAAAAGTCCTTGAGCGCCTGGCAACAACTAAAATATTGGTGTGTTATCAGCGTGTTCTCATCCGGACCCAAAAACACGGGAAATTAACCCCGTCCCTGCCGAGCCGCGACGTCGTACAGCCGGACCCGCGATAAACAGCCCCCCCCCCCCCGCGGGGAATATATACCTTTGGGGGGAATATATACGTTAATGGAACGCGACCCCGTAAACCGGCGTGGAATAAACGCTGGCGAGGAATTTATTTCGTGGCGGGACCCGGTGGCGTCACCCCGAAACCCGGCGCGGTTTGGGTGCGGGAGGTGGCTCAGCACCCACCCCACCCCCCGGCCCCCCCCCCCGTGGGGTGAGGGGATGGGAAGGGGGAGAGGGGGGATGGGGGCAGGAGTGGGAATAAAGATGGGGTGATAATGGGGTAAAATGAAATGGAATGGGATGAAGTGAAATAAAGTGGGATGAAGTGAAATGGAGTGAAATGGAGTAATGCAAAACGGAATAAAATGGAATGGAATGGAATGAAATGGAATGAAATAAAATATAAAATGAAATAAAATATAAAAATAATAAAATAAAATAAAATAAAATAAAAATAAAATAAAATAAAATAAATAAAATAAAAATTAAATAAATAAAATAAAATAAATAAAATAAATAAAATAAAAAATAAAATTTAAAAATCAAATCAAATCAAATCAAAAAAAGTACACCCACCCCCTGAAATAATAACAAATTGTAACGAAAAGGAAAATACCAAAAAGCGGGAGGAACGGACCCGGAAAGCCACGCGATGCAAACGGACCCCAAGTCCCGTCCCCCCCCCCCCCCCAGCGATGCCCAGCCCGTCCCCGACCCACGACCCCCCCCCAGATCCATCGGGACTATGACGTCATACGGAGGGAACAGCCCCTCGGCCGCGGTGGGGGTGGGGGTGGGTCCCCTCCCGTGCACCCCCCCGCTCCGGGGGGAGCTGAGAGCTCCGGGGGGTCCCGTGTGGGTCGTGTCCCCCCAAACCAGCCTGGCCCCACTCGGGGGTCGTGGGGGTCCGTGGGTCGTGTGTCTCCCCCCCCCCCCCCAGTGCAGCCTGGCCCCACTCGGGGGGGCCGTCCCGTCCCGTCCCCCCCAAACCAGCCTGACCCCACTCGGGTGTCGTGAGGGTCCCCCCCCCCACCCCGGTACAACCGGACCCCACTCGTGGCTCCCGGGGGGTCCTGGGTGGTGTCGCGTGTCCCCCCCCCCCCCATCCCCCCAGTGCAGCCTGGCCCCGCTCCACCTTCCCGTGAGGGGGGACGGGGGGTGCCCCGAGGATCGTGGGGGTGCCCCGAGGATCGTGGGGGTCCCGTTCCCCCCCCCCCCCCCCCCCAAAAAAAACCCCAAAACATCCCGGCCGCGCTCCCGGGGGTCGCACCCCGCCGGCTCCCGGGGGTCCCACGCGTGTCTCCCCGCCGGCTCCCGGGGGTCCCACGCGTGTCTCCCCGAGTCCCTGACCTAGGAAGTGAATCCACGGGCCGGGGCCGCCTCCCGCAGCTCCAGCCTGGCCTTAACCCTTCAGCTGCTGGGGGGGGGGACACACACGACACACGACACGCACACGTACACGCGAGTTTTGGGGGGCTGGGGGGGGGGTCCCCGCGAAGCCCTGCGCCCCACGGGAGACCAGTAGAGGGGGAAGCCCCTGCAGACCCCAAATTACAGGGGGGAGATTGGGGGTTGGGGGGAGCTGGGAAGCCCCCCCCCCTCCCAGAAAAAGGGGGGTACCCCCCCACTTCAGCACCCACGCGGGGTGGGGAGCATCGCTGCACCCCAGGGTGGGGTCTTGGGGGGGGTGGGGTGTCTTTCTTTTTTGGGGGGGGGGGTGTCCCCCCCCGACCCCCCAGCGCCCAAAGGTTTCTCCATCACTTTGCACCCCAAAACCCGAGAGGGATCGAGCCGTCTCCCCTTTACAGAATTTTACGATTTTATTACAATAAATTAACCCCAAATGTTATTAAATCGGGGGGGGGGGTCGTGTCCCCGTCCCCGTCCGTCCCCCCCCGCGGTTTTGCAGCTCGGTCGGACAGCGACGCCACAACAAGAAGAGCAGAGACCAATTTTTGGGGTCTAAATCTCCCTAAACCCCATCCTGGAGGAGAAAGGGTGGGGGTTTCCCCCAAAATGACTCAATCCCACCCTGCAGCCCCATTTCCGTCAGCTGAAAATCCCCTCGCGAAGTCACCCCAAAACGCTCCGTTTGGGGCGTTCCCCCCCCAAAAAAAAATAATATAGCCGGCCGCTTGTGTCCCTTGAGGGCGTCACCATGGTAAAGGTGGGGTTTTTTTATTATTTTTGGCCTGATTTTGGTAAAAACAAACCATAAGATGCTTGGGGGAAAAAAAAAAAAACCCCAAACCTATAGGGTCCGTCGCCCGTACGGATCCGCCGACGGGTCGCCGGGTTGGAGCTCCGGCCCAAGCTCTTCCCGCAACGTATAGGGTTTTTCCTCCGGTACGTATACGGTGATGGGTCACGAGCGTCGGCGACGCCTCGACGAGGAGCACCACGTTGGGCACACCTATAGAATTTCACGCCCGTATGGATACCGTCGGTGCCATACCGACGTCGAATTCTCGCTAAAAACTCTTCCCGCGCACCGGGTACCTATAGGGTTTCCTCAACCGTATAGATCCATCGACGGTGAATGAAAGCCGAGCGCCGTATAAAGCGTTTCCCGCGGCGCGCGTTAAGGTATGTCGCCTATAGGAAGGCGGTGGGGTCGGATGAGGTAAGAGCTATCGCTAAAGCTTTTCCCGCAGTCGCGGCGTCTATAGGGTCGCTCACCCGTATGGATTTTTTTTCCGGTGGGGCGAACGAATCCTCAAACTTCTCCCCGCGTTCCTCGCAAACGTATAGTTTTTCTCCCGTATGGATCCTACGATGTTTAACCGACGTCGAGCCGCGACCGAAATGTCGGGGTGGGGGGGGGTGGGGGGGGGTGGGGGGGGGCACCTATAGGGTTTTTCTCCCGTATGGATCCGCGGGGGGGGGGGGGGTCAGCGAAGCCGAACGGCTGCCGAAACCTTTCCCGCACGCATAGCATCCGTAGGGGCGGGGAGGGGGGGGGCACCCCCAAACACACACACACACCCCCCCCCCGGGGGTAGTGGAGGTTGGGGGGGGGTGTGGGTGGATTGGGGGGTTCCCCCGTGTCTGCAAAAGAAGTCGAAGTGGGGGGACGGGGTAGAGGAAGGGGGGGGACACATGGATGGCAGCCCCCCCCCCCCCAAAAAACCACCCACCTGTGGGGGCCCCCCCTCCCCTCCCCCATGTCCCAGTTTTGGGGGGCTGGTTGGTCCCTTCCCAGCTCCATCCTGGGGGGGGGGGGGTGTCACATCGAACCTGCTCTGGAGAAAACGGGGTGCAAGATGAAAGGGGGGGGCACCCACGCAGCCGGACCCCCCCCATCCTTACCCCAGCTTTAGGGGATACACCGGCACCCCAAAAAGTGGGGTGGGGGCGTCGGGTGGGGCTGGGGGTCTCAGCGCCCCCCCGGAATGAGTTGGGGTCCCTCCCGCCCCCAGGATGATTTGAGGGGTCCCCCCACCCCCGGGTTTATTTTGGGGTGTCGTGTGCCCCCCCCCATCCTCACCCACCCCTTTACCTGCAGCCGGGGGGGGGGGGGGGATGGTCCCGTCCACGCCACGTGCCCCGGTCATGAGTGGGGGGGGGGGGGGGTCCCCAGCTGGGGGGGGTGGGGGGGTACATGTGTGCGTGTGTGCGTGTGCGCGTGTGCGCGGCCCCGGGAAGCCGAAGCACAATTGGGGGGGGGGGGGCAGCGGCGGCTCAGGGTTGGGGGGGTGTGTGTGTGTGTGATACACGCGCGTGTGTGTGGATACACGCGTGTGCACGCCCCACACAGGTGCAAATGAGCATGTGTGTGCGCGCACACCCCCAGGCGTGTTCGGTACGGGGGGGGTGTGGGGGTGTATAGGGGGTGTATACGTGTGTAGGTGCGCATAGGTGTGACTGTGCGTATATACGTGGGGGTGCACGCGCGTGGGTGTGCGTGTAGGTCCGCACGTGTGTCCCTCCATGTCTGTGCGTGCGTGTATGTGTGTGGGGGTGTGCACAGACGTGCATCTGGATGTGAATACACGTGTATACGTGTCTATAAGTGAGTGTATTTACATGTATACGCGTGTGCGTGTAGGTGTGTGTATTCATGCGTATGGGGGCGGATATATACGTCCACGCATGAGTGTATATATGTGTATCTGGGTGTATGTATGTGAGTGTGTACGTGCGTATGGCGTGTAAATACACGCGTATATATGTGAATGGGTGTCTCTATGTGTGTATACATCTGTATATATGTGCATACGTGTGTGTGTGTCTGCATGGTGTGAATATATACGCGTATATACACACAGGTGAGTTTATACGCGCACGTGTGCGCGTATACACATGTATAGATGCACACGGGTACACGTATATATGCGTGCACGCCCCTATACTCACGCCCTGAGGGGTTGTACGTGTATACATGCGCACACGCGTACATTTACACGGCCGTGGGGGGGGTGTATGTACACGCACGCCCCTATAGGCACGGCCCGAGGGGTCTCTGCGCGCGTACATGCGTGTGTCACGCGCGTCCATACGTTATCTATAGGTGCCTATAGGCCCCATTTCGGCCTCTATCAGCCTCGCGGTCCCCCTTTTCGCCGCAGACCGGGGGTCCGGGCCGGCCCTGCCCCACCCGAGCACCCCCACACCCCACCAGAGACCGAGATTTCCACGGGGGGGGAACTTTATAAACTTTATATACGGGGGCGAATCGCTTTAAAGGAGGCGGCCGCCATCTTGAGTCGCGGCGGTGGCGCCGTAAAACAAGATGGCGGCGCCCACTCAAGCCTCCACCGCTGCGCTTTTCCCGCTCCTTCTCAAGACGCAGCGAGGTTCAGACGGAGCGCGATGGCTTACTACTCACGGTAATCACCTCCACGCCCGGTTTGAGGCCGCCGGGAATCAGGTAGTCCGTGGAGACAGCGGGAGGCAGCAGGGAGTTGGGGGCCGCCATGGTGTACGGTAGGAGGAGGAAGGCGGGGAGGTGCTGGCGGGAGCTTCCGGTTCCGGTGGAGGGCGCGGAAGTGCGGGGACGGGGGGGGACGTGGAGCCGCTGTGGCGGAGCGGGAGGTAAACACAGGCCGCGGCCTCGCCTCGGGGGGGGGGGACACCGGGCTGGGGGGGGCCTTGGGGGCGGGTGAGGGGTGCTGGAGCGGAGGGGGGGGCCTTAGGAGGGCGCTGGAGCGGAGGGGGGGGCCTGTGGAGGAGGGCGACATGGGGGGACAGGGCATGGGGGGGTATTAAAGGGATGTGGAGGGGGCATTGAGGGGATGGGGGGGCATGCGGGGGGCGTTGAGGGGATATGGGGGGGCATTGAGGGGATATGGGGGCAGTGCAGTGGTCGGGGGGGCGTTTTGGGGGGGTATTGGAGGGAAGTGGGGGGCGTTGGTTGGATTTGGAGGGGTGGGGGAGCATGTGGGGGGGCACTGGGGGGATATGGGGGCGGTGCAGAGATGGGGGAATTTGGGGGGTACTGAAGGGGTGTGGGAGGAGATTGGGGGATGTGGGGGGCACTGAGGGGGTGTGGGGGCATTTGGAGGGGCATTGTACAGCTACAGGGGTCGGGGGGGCATTAGAGGGATGGGGGACATGGGGGGGGCATTGGGGGGATGTGGGGGAATATTGGAGGGATGTGGGGGGGCAGTGTATTGGGGGGGTGCTGGAGGGGTCTAGGGAGAGGGAATTGTGGGGGGCACCCCATGGGGTGCAGGAGGGGGCTGACCTTTTCCTGGTTCTTTTCCAGCCCCCCCCCCCATCCTGTCTCAGCTGATCCAGATCCTGAGTCATCGTCCCCGGCGGGGGGGGGTGTCTCTGCCGGGAGTGGGGGGCTTCCCCCTGCTTCCTGCACACCCCAGCTGGCCCCCCCCCCCCAAATCTGGTTCACCCCCAAAATGAAATAGGACCCCTTGCTCTGCGCGGGGTGGGCCAGTGCTGAATGGCCCCCCTGCTAAGATGCTGGCCCCCCCCTGAAGCAAAGCGGACCCCGACGTTGCCCAGACTGGGGGGGATCCCGCCATGGGGGACGCGGAGGAGAGGCTGGTTTGGGGGACAGATGGAGGGGACGGACGTCAGACGCCTCCCGGGCAGTTGGAGGTCTCCCCGGGGGGGGATGAGGCGGGGGCGGCAGTTTCGGGGGGAGCATGTGACGGTGAGGACCCCAGGACACCCCCAAAAGTGGTAGGAGAGGAGGAGGAGGAGGAGGAAGAGCTGGACCCCAGGATACAGGTGAGGGTGGATGTGGGGAGGGGCTTTTCCCCCTGGGTGTGGGAAGGGGCTTTTCCCCGGTTCCCCCTGTTTTTTTGAGGCGGGGGGGACACACACACACACACGGTGGATTTGGGGGGTCGCGTTTCTCTTCCCTCACCCCGTGTGTTTGGCTTCTCCCTTCCCCAGGAGGAGCTGGAGCATCTCAACCAGGCCAACGAGGAGATCAACCGGGTGGAGCTCCAGCTGGACGTGAGCTGCCCCCCGAGTCCCTGACTGGTCCCTGAGTCCTTCCTGGCCCTTAGCTGGTCCCCCAGCCCTTGTTCTCAGTCCTTAAGTGGTCCCCTGGTCCTTGTTTGTAGCCTTTAACTGGGTCCCCCCACCCTTAACTGGGTCCCCCCACCCTTAACTGGGTCCCCCCACCCTTAACTGGGTCCCCAGTCCTTACCCACTCACTTTCCTACTGGTCCCTGCTGTCTTTCGGGTCGGGTGGGACGTTTGGGTGGGCAAACCCGCTGCTGAGGGATGGTGCATGGTGGGGGGGGGACACACACAGGGCGACAAGTCCTTCTCCCCTCCTCGGTCCCAGGACGCCCGCACCGCGTATCGCCGGATCCTCTCCGAATCCGCGCGGAAGCTCAACGCCCAGGGTTCCCAGTTGGGCAACTGCATCGAAAAAGCTCGACCTTACTACGAAGCCCGACGCTTGGCCAAGGAGGTACCGGCACCCTCCAGAGGTGCAGAAAAATGGGGGTGTGTGTGTGTGGGGGAATCTTCTCCCTAATTTGTACACCCCCCACCCTTTTTTGTCACGCAGGCTCAGCAGGAGACGCAGAAAGCGGCGCTGAGGTACGAGCGAGCCGTCAGCATGCACAACGCCGCTCGCGAGATGGTTTTCGTGGCCGAGCAGGGGGTCATGGCCGACAAGAACCGTTTGGATCCCACCTGGCAGGAGATGCTCAACCACGCTACTTGTAAAGTACGGGGAGGGGGGGGGTGTGTGCGTGTTTTTTCGGGGTGGGGGAAACGTTGTCTTCATCGCTGAGAGGGTGGGATGGTACCTGGGAGGTTGGGGGGGGACGGGGGTCAGACGCCGCTTCTGAAAGGGTTTTGGGGTGTCGTTAGGTTAACGAGGCGGAGGAGGAGCGGCTGCGGAGCGAGCGGGAGCATCAGCGCGTGACCCAGCTGTGTCAGCAAGCGGAGGCCAAGGTCCAGGCCCTCCAGAAGTCCCTCAAGCGCGTCATCGTTAAGAGCAAACCTTATTTCGAGCTGAAAGCCCAGTTCAACCAGATCCTCGAGGTACCGGGGGAACGACCGCGTGCGGTTGGGACACCTCGGGTTGACGAAGGGCGCGGAGGATCCCGTTTTGGGGAGGATCTCGCTGCTTTTTGCCAATTTTTGGGTTTGTAGCGTGGGCGGGGGGAAGAAAATGAGGCTGGTGGGGTCTGCCCGTCTTTTTGGGAAGGGACGTTGGGACGCCGAGGGGGTCGCGGCTGACCGATGCCGTCTCCTGCCCCCCCTCCAGGAGCACAAGGCCAAGGTGACGGCGTTGGAACGGTTGGTGTCACAAGCCAAAACTCGTTACTCGGTGGCCTTGCGTAACCTGGAGCAGATCAGCGAACAGATCCACGCTCGACGTCTCCAACGCCTCATCGTATGCCGAGCTTCGCCTGTGGGAGCCGAAGCCAGTCCCCAACACGCCGGTGCTGAGGTGGGGGTGACAGGAGGGACACATTTGGGGGCCGAGTGTCCCCCGGCCGACACTCTTTCGGTTCTCAGCCTCCAGACCATCGCCTCCGACCTGCAGAAGTTCGACTCGGTCGAACATTTAATGGGCTTGTCGGACGCTACCAGCCTCAACAGCGACGAGCTGGAGGAGCGGGAGCAGCGCCGGGGTGGGCAGGGTCACTTCAAACATCACCGAAGCATCAGTCTTTAACCCCCCCCGTACCCCAAAATCCTCTGCGCCCCCCCCCCCCCTGCTGTGGGGAACCCCAAAAGACAACTGGGGTTGGCGGGTGCCGCCGTTATCCCCTGCGGAGGATTGATGGGGTGACGCTCGGAAGCTCCTCGTTGATGGGTGACGTCGGCGGGGTGGGAGGGCAAAATTTGGGGGGGGTTGTTGGGGGTTCCCCCGTCCGAATTCGGTGGAGGGGTCGGTGAGAGCCGTGTCCCGTGGGGTCGCCCGTGCCCGGTGTTGGGCTGCTGAGTTGAGTCGCCCGTTGGGTGTCGGTAACGAGCGGCTGGGTGGGCGAAGCTGCTAACGAAGCCACGGCCCCTCCTCGGTGCAGGAGCTGCACCCCTAAAACACTCAAAGTCGGGGGGACACACACACACACACACAAATCCCCCCCCGACTGTTCCCCTCTCACCCAAGCCCCCGCCCTAAATTTCAGACGGTTATTTGGGGTCATTTTCCCCCTTTTCCAGCAAAAGATGAGGCAGAAGCCGAATTGCACTAACAGGACCGGGGGGGGGCCCCCCCCAGCCGTTTCGGGGTACGGGGTTTGGGGGGGGGGGGCTGTGATGAGAACCACACCAGTTTGAGGCAGCCCCCAGGTCGGTTGGAGTGTTATTTTCCAGTGAGTAAAATTTATTCCCTCCCACCCTCTATGTGGTTTTATTTGCTCAGTTGCACCCCGGGTACCCAAAAATTCCCCCCCCCCCCCCCCCCCCCCGATATTCCGGCATTTTGGGCTTTGGGAACGTGATTGGTGATTTTTTGCTTCCCCAGGTTTTAAAAATCCATCCTGGGGATGGGGGCAAATCCCTGGAGTTTTAAAAAACCTAAGTCAATAGCCCCAAATATTATTAATATAAATTAAAAAATCACTGTTATTCATAATTACATTAATATCAACACCCTAAATTTTCCTTATTAACGACTGAAAAAATTACACCGGGTTTTTCAAGTAGCTAAATTGCGTTCTGATCCCCCAAAGGATTAATTTAATGGGTTCAATTTAACCGTTTATTTGATTTTTTTTTTTTTTATAAAGAATACGGATTTCTTTCGGGCTGGGGTTGCATTTTGGGGTAACATCAGGCTATTTTGGGGGCCAGAAAGTGCTGCTCTTGCTCTTCCCTTCGGCTTTTACCCGACGTTTCAGAACCAGCTTGAAGGATTGGAGGGAAAAATAGAAAATTTGGGGGAAATAGGGGAAGATTTTGCTTGGGGAGGAGGGGGGCCCAGGGGACTGGGACCCCCCCCAGATTTGGGGGTGGGGGTTGTGGCTGGGAAGAAGCTGGTGGCACCCAAAGGGATTTGGGGGTCCCATTGCCGGTACCCAAAGGGATTTGGGGGTCTCATCTCTGCACCCCCCACCCCAAAACACAGTGGGGGAAGGTTCCCCATCACCCCGGGGGGATTTGGGGGTCCCATTGCTGCCCCCCCACCCACCCAGCATGGGGGGGAGCACCCAGGGTGACACCACCGAGCCGCCCGCACCCCGAAGTTACAAATCTATTTTCTCCCTCCGTCCGCGTACATTTTTGGCATCACCCCCCCTTTTTTTTTGGGGGGGGGGGGTATCACCCCTCCTTTTTTTTTAATCAGGAATCCCCCTTTTTTTTTTTTTTCGGGGTGGGGGTGATGCTGAAGAGCATCTACGGTGCAATTCCTCCTCCTCCTCCTCCTCCGCTTGTTTTTCCCCACGACCCGAATTCCTTCTCCTCCCTGGTCGACTCGTGGAGCCGCTGGTGCTTGACCAAAGCGGATCGGACGCTGAACCTCTTCCCGCAGACGGAACAGGGATACGGTTTCTCTCCCGTATGGATCCGTCGATGTCGACTGAGGTTGGAACTTTGGATAAAACGCTTCCCGCAAGCCGGACACTCGTAGGGTCGTTCTCCGGTATGGAGCCGTTGATGGATGACGAGAACGGAACGAGCGCTGAAGCCTTTTCCGCATTCTCCGCATTTATAAGGTTTTTCTCCCGTGTGTAATCCTTGATGTCGTACCAGGCTGGAACTGACCCTAAAGCGTTTTCCGCACTCGGAGCACGTATAGGGAGTCTCGCCGGCGTGGGATCGCCTATGGATAAGGAGATCCGAGCTTTGGACGAAGCTTTTCCTGCATTCCGGACATTTGTAGGGTTTTTCTCCCGTATGTCGACCCTGATGTCGGATGAGATGGGATCGTTCGTTAAAGGATTTCCTGCAAAACGAGCAGGAAAAGGGTTTTTCTCCGGTGTGGGTGCGACGGTGTTGGATGAGATCCGAGCTCTGCCCGAAACTTTTCCCGCATTCGGGACATTTATAAGGTTTTTCTCCCGTATGGATACGTTGATGACGGAAAAGATTGGAGCGAGCGCTGAAACGTTTCCCACATTCGGAACAAATATAGGGAATATCATCCGGACGGCTCCGGGAATGCAGGATACGATCAACCTTCAGGTTTTTCCCATAAGGAATTTCCATCCCGTGCAGGCGTTGATGACGGAGGAGGTTGGATCGACGGCTGAAACATTTCTGGCATTCGGGACAACGATGGGGTTTTTCACCCGTATGGGTTTTTTGATGGGAATTCAGGTGGGAATTCCAGGTAAAAGTTTTCCCACATTTTGGACAGGGATAAGGGCGTTCTCCGGAGTGGATGCGTTGGTGGCGGAGGAGGTAGGCGCTGTGGTCGAAGCTCTTCCCGCATTCGGTGCATAAAAATCTCCTCGTATCCCTCGGGATTGGGTTCTCCAGGGTATCGAATCCCTTTCCAGGGAGAAGGGGATGAGCCGAATCCCTTCCCGGGGGATTTTCCTGAGGGTTCGCTGGGGTTGTGCTCACCTCGGTGCTGGCCGGTCCTTCGCCTGTCGGGAAATTTGGGATGGGGGATAAAGGGAGGGGGTGAGGGATGGGAGGGGAGCTGGGGAAGAAAGGGGGGATTTGGGGAGGAATAGGGAGATTTGGGAAGGCAGAGTGGGATGAGGGCATGGAGGGATGGGGGATTTGGGATGAGGGCAGAGAGGAATGGGGGGATTTGGGGAGGGATGGGTAGATTTGGGATGAGGTGGGGATGTGGAGCCACTCACCCGCTGAGGCCGATGCCTTGGGGTTCTCCTGCATGGCCAGAGAAACCCCCTCCTCCTCCTCCTCCTCCTCCAGCACCCGCCTCCGTCAGGCCCTGCGATCCCAAAACCCACCGATCCAGAGGGATCCAGGGGGTGGGTGGGAGACTTGGGGTCCCTCGGGGGGGAATCCCTGGTGGGATAAACACAGTTGTGTGTTAGTCGGGTGTGATGGTTGAAAGGGCAAAGCATCCTGGAAGGGTTTAGGGAGCCGTTCCGCTGGTTCCTAAAATAATCTGGGAAAAGCATCCCTGGGATCGAATCCGGCATCCCTGGTAGCCAGCGAGCATCCCCAAGACCAAACTGAGCATCCCCAGGGATACGTAGAACATCCCTGGGACTGAACCGAGCATCCCTGGTACCCAGCGGGGCATCCCTGGGACTGGGAAAAGTATCCCCGGGACTGGCTGGAGCACCCCCGGTACCCACTGGAGCAGCCCCCGGACCGGTAAAAGCATCTCTGGGACTGGTAAAAGCATCTCCGGATGGAGCTGAGCAGCCCCAGGACCGGGCAGAGCATCCCAGAGACCGGTAAAAGCATCCCAGGGACCGGGTGGAGCATCCCTGGACCGAGCCGAGCTGCCCTGGGACCGGGCAGGGCATCCCCGGGATGGAGCTGGGCATCCCCGGGACTGCTAAAAGCATCCCCGGATGGAGCTGAGCAGCCCCGGTACCCGCCGGGGCATCCCCGGACCCGGGCGGAGCATCCCTGAACCGAACCGAGCAGCCCCGGTACCCGCCGGAGCATCCCCGGACCCGGGCGGAGCTTCCCCGGGGCCGCCCCCGCGCCTCCCCCCGGTACCTGCGGGTTCCGACCTCCCCCTCCGCTTCCTCCGGGCTGGGGCGGCCCTTTCCTGTGTCCTCCCACACCGACCCGGCCTGCAACAGGCTCCGGGAACCGGGGTTGGGGCGGGGGGAAGATACCGGCACCCGGCTGGCCCCTGCCCCGAGCATCCCCGGGGCACCGGACCGGGGAACGGGGGGGGGGGGGGGGTGGTGGGGGGGGAAGGGGCGTTTTTCCACGGAAATACCAAATTTCCTACGGGAATCAGGGCGGATTATTTTGTACAATCGTTAAAAAATAAAATAAATAAAAAAACTCCAACAAAAGAGCAAAACGTGGGGTGGGGCCGAGCAGGGGGGTGAAGGGGACCCCCGAGTGAAGGGGTACCCAAAGTCTAGGGGGACACCCCCCCCCCCAAGAAGAAACCCTTGAGCTCCACCAAGTCCCGATGGCAAAGGTGGGAAATTGCGAAGCTTTTTCTTTTTTCCCCCTTTTCCTTTGAAATCTGGGCACAAATCAGAAAAAAAAAACCCCAAACCCCCACCGTGAAATTGTTGGCTAAAACCTTAAAAAAAAAGCTTATTTTTGGGGCGCCGTCCTCCCGTTGGACACGATGATCCTTATGGGTCCCTTCCGACTTGGGATGTTCTATGATGGAAGGAGGTTGGAAGAAGCTGCCCATGCTGGTCCATCCGTGGAGGTACTCAAGGCCATGGACACGGGTCTAGAGGACCTTGCTTGAGCTAGATGGTCGGAGTAGATCATCTCCAGGTCTTGGCTCCAAGCCTTCATGCACTGGGGACGTGCGGGGGCCTCGGCGGGACACTTTGGGATCCCCATCGGCACGTCTCTCTTGCAGGTGATGGGAGCATGGATGACGAAGAGGATGGAGGTGGTGAGAGGATGGAGACGTGTTGGACAGGACCTGGGATGGGGCAACGGGTGGGAAAGGGGACGAGGGGTGGTGGGATGGGGGAGAGCACGCGGCCAGGGGGTCCCATCGCAGGAGGTGCCGATGTCTGCGGGGAGGGTGGGAGAAGTTTTCCCTGTGGATCATCCCTGGCTGCCCACCGGTGCGTCCACACCAGCGAGAAGCTCTACAAGTGTCTCGATTGTGGGAAGAGCTTTGGGCGCAGCACCCACCTCATCACCCACCAACGTACCCACACCCACGAGTGACCCTACAAGTGTCCTGACTGTGGGAAGAACTTCAACCAGAGGTCCAACCTTCTCATCCACCAGTGGGTCCGCACCAGGGAGAGACACTATGGGTGTCCTGAGTGTGGGAAGACCTTCGGTTGTAGGTCCGTCCTCCTGACCCACCAGAAGATCCACGCTGGGGACAAGCCCTACACTTGTATCGACTGTGGGAAGATCTTCAGCCAGAGCTCAGACCTCACCAAGCATCGCCGGATCCACACCAGAGAGAGACCCTACGGTTGTGCTGAGTGCGGGAAGACCTTCAGCCTCCATTCCCACCTCCTCTCCCATCAGAGGACCCACAAGGGTGAGAAGCCCTACGCTTGCCCCAAGTGCAGGAAGAGCTTCAACGATAGCTCCAACCTCATCACCCACCACACCGGGGAGAAGCCCTGCAGATGTCCTGAGTGTGGGAAGGGTTTTGGACGCCTCTTGCACCTCCACCGGCACCAGAGGACCCACATGGGGGAGAAGCCCTTCACCTGCTTGAGCTGCAGGAAGAGCTTCAGTGAGAGCTCCTCCCTCATCCGTCACCAGCGGGTCCATACATGAGCCTGTTTTGGGGTGGGAAGAGGAGCTCCAGCTTTCCCACCAAGGATGGAGGAAGCAGGTGACACCTTTGCTGGCTTGATGGTGGTGGGTGTCAGGCAGCAGCACCCCCCCCCCCAGATCACCCCAAAATTGGGCAAGGAGAAGTTCAATGGGGGTTTTGGGCTGGTGCTCAACCCCAAGATGCATGGGGCACGTCTGATTTATTCCTTATGATGTTTCCACCAAAAACAAAACCCCTGGAGATCCACCAGGATGAGTAGGAGAAATAAAGTCCAGGTGGGTTTTCCAGACTCTCTAAGCCTTTGGGGCCATCAGATCCTCAAAGCTGTGGGTGATGGCCATCACACTGTGTCCTGGGTAGTGTTGGCAGACACATGGGGTGAGATTCCCCCCTGTTTTGGAGCTGTGGGGAGGACCTGGCTGCAGACCCAGGGGTGCAAGGGGCCATCCCATACGCAGGAAGGAACAGCACGATGTGTGCTAGAGCTCTACGTCTTCTCCTGGGGCAGGGGATGGTCCTTCCCTTGGCAAGAGGGTCTCCACAGACTTCGTGGGAGGGTGCATCTCAGCTGTACGGGATGGTCTATGTGTTGTAAGGACCAGTGGTCTCTATCCATGGGATGAATCGGGACACAGAAGGTCCCAAGGTGGGGGGGAAATTACATCACAGCTCCTTGTAGAGAGGGTTTGGTGGAGCTGAAAGCTTGATGGAGCAAAATTTGATGAAGCCAAAGCCTTGGTGGACCCTTGGTGGAGCCAAACTGTGGTGCTGGCTGAGGTGGGGATGGAGGAGGTGCTTCAGGAGCAGCATGGATGTCCCGTTCATATGGACGTTGGGTTGTCTGGAGAGTCTGTAGCTTGTGTCTGACTTTCTAGAGCTGCACAGAACAAAGGAACCAGCTTGTCTTGGTGTCACGTGGAGAAACCCAAGACAGGAGCAACGTCTGCAGCTGCTCCGGGGCAAGACTCTTCCCCCCCCACCGGCACGGCTCTACCTCTCCGGCTATTTTTGGCGTTCGGCGACGTGGTTGGGGATCGCACCACGTGAAGAACCCTTGGGGTCGGGAGGGCACTGCAGGCGCATCCTTGGCATGCCAGAAACGCCTCCGCGGCTCGCGCTCTCCGCAGGGGGTGCAGGACACGACCGCTTTTATCGTTTTACGGTTCTCTACGGCCGTCTTCTCGCCAGGTTTTTTTTAACCTCGTCCACTGATGCGCATCAGAATTTTTGTTGTAGTGAAAAAAAAATGTGTTTGGCTTTTTTTTTTTTTCTTCCTCCCACATATATAGACTATTCATTCAAAGAATCACCAAAGACCTCCTGTCATGCTCTGCTGTAGAAGCATCATCTCGTGGTGTGATGTTGCTTCCCCAAATCCCTCTTTGTCCTCTTCTTTCCCAGATTAAGACTTCAGATTTATGCAAATTTCTTCCATTTTTATAACCATCCCGCAGCACGGCCACCACAATTACCTTGTAACTCTATTTCCCGCATTAAAAAAAAAAAAAAATTCCTACATCTTCTTCTTTTTATGCATTTATTAAGACACTTATTCATGAAAACCTTGCCCAAATCAATGTAGGAATATATACATATTCTGTGCAGACCCTTCCCTCCCTCAACCCTGACAGCAATTTAATTAAGACAACGGAAATTTAATATCGATCTAAAAATAAAGACCCCACCCCGTTCCCCTCCTGGCACCGTTCCCCCCCTCAGATGTTTCCTCAGAACCTTCTACTCCAGCAGAGCCAAGTCCAGGAGGGTTTTGGGGGGGGGGGCGTGTCCCTGAGTTGGACCCCAAAATGGGGTCGTACCCAGGGGTCTCTGCCCCATGGCAGAGCTGTGGGGTGGGGACGGGGCTGGCACCGGCTCCTTGTCCCTGGGGTGGGCATGGGAATGGTGGCTGAGGGACCAGCGTGTCCCAGGTTTGGGGGGGTTGCACTTGAGTTGGGATGCTCAGCCTTCCCCCAATCTATGGGGTGGGAGAGGGTCTGCTCTTCCTTCCCGGGAAGTCCCCCAAGGTGCTGGTGCTGCCCCCATCTCCCCAGAGAGCTGCCTGGGAAGTGGCCAAGGCCCTTGGAGATGTGGTGAACCCCTTGGAGATGTGGTCAACACCTTTGGAGATGTCCTGAACCCCTCTGAGATGTGCTGAACTCCTTCAAAGTGTGCTGAAGCCCTTGGAGATGTGCTGAACCCCATCAAGACATGCTGAGCTGCTTCAAGATGTGCTGGACCCCTTTGGAAACATCCTGAACCCCTCTGAGATGTACTGAACCCCTTGGAGACATCCTGAACCCCTTCAAGATGTCCTGAAGCCCTTTGGGGGCATCCTGAACCCCTTCAGGATGAGCTGAACCCCTTGGAGATGTTCTTAACCCCTGGAAGACATGCTGAGCTCCTTCAAGACATGCTGAACCCCTTCGAGATGTGCTGCAGAGCCACCCTAAAAACTGTTTTGGAGACTGAGGGCACTAATGGTCATTAACGACCCCGACCATCCCCACCTGGGACACCCACCACCTCCTGCCCACAGCCCAGGGGCTCTATTTAAGCCCAGCCCTTGGGATTTTGGTCCTTCTGGAGAACATCTTGGAGGAACATCCATGAGTGGACGTGGACCCTGCTGATCCGGTCCATCGGCTGCCATCCTGGCTTGCCCCTCGCCCAGGTCGTTGGGATGTGGTCGTGGCAGGTGGTGTACCTTGGAATCTCGGGGTGGTGGGGGATGTAATTTAATTTCTTCTCTTTGGGGTTCACCAGCAGATGTGTGGAGCAGCCCTAGGGACATGCTGGGACTCAACTCTCCCATGTGGTCCAAGTGGAATGGCCTTTTGGGCTTAAAAAAAAGTGGTTTTGGTGCCACCATGCTCATGGCTGTCCCAAGTGACCACGACCAAAGGGTTCGGCTGGTGAAGGCTCAGCACTTCATCCATTTTTTTTTTTACTGGATTCATGGGAATCTTGCCCTGGGGAAAAAAAAAATGCTCATTTTTAAATGCAGGATGAATTGCAACTGGGCTTGAAATTGGGGCAACCCAACTGGAAACCCAACCGAAGAGCTGAAGGGGGTTGGAAAAAAAAAAAGATATCCTTGGAAAATTGGATCTTGACGTGGTTGGAAGCCCTCCAAAGCCAATGGAAGAGGAACGACCAGATTTCAGCCCGCCAACAAAAAGGACAGCAGCACCGCCGGGGTAGCTAGGCTCTAATTTATTACTACTCATGGAAAGAAAGCGACTCCAAAAAAAAAAAAAAGAAAGAAAAAGGAAAAAAAAAAGAATGGAAAAAAAAAAAAAGACGAAAAGACGCGAGCCGCGGTGACGAGGCGGTCCCCGAAAGCGGACACGGAGGGGACCGTTGACAAGCAGCACAGCAACACGTCCACGCTGGTTTCGGAAACACGGACAACACCAGAAAATATATAAATTTCACTTAAATTGCAGTTCGGTGTGGGTTTTCCCCCCCACCCCCCCCAAAAACCCAAATATCCTCGATGACGCCCTTCGTGCTCTTTCCGGGGTGGCTTTTTGTCCCTCGTGGCTCCGTTCGGGACCCTGCACCCCACGGTGCGGTCACCACGTCCTCCTAAAATAATTCAATTATCTGAACCCCGGGGGAGGTTCTTGACTTCGTCCCCGTCCCTCCTCTTCCTCCCCCCCTCCTTCCCATTCACAAGGGCTCGGTGGGGTGATGGGGGGGGGGGTTTCCTCATGTGTGTCCCCCCCCCCAGCACCACCTTGTTGACCCCATCACAGAGCTCAGCGTCGGAGAGGTGACGGAGCCACCACATCATCTCACCACGCCCTTGATTTTTTTTTGGGCTAATTCGGCCCAAATTGGTCAGAGCCCCAAGGCAGGGCGGCGTCTCGCATGGGAGCGCGTAATTAGCGCGCTCATTAACGCACAGTGAGCGCGAGGGTGGGGCGAGCACCATCGACGTGCTCATTAATGCATAATTAGCGCATCGCCGGGGGGTGATTTGGAGGTTGGGCATCAAAAGCCATCGCCAATAGCGGCTCCCGTTGACCGCCGGCTGAAATTGAGGCAAGAACGTGAGATTTTGGGGCTCCTTCAAAAACAAGTTTCTCCCCCCGCCAAGTGGGGTGGTCGCCCTCTCCTTGGGGGTGGGTGAGGATCCGACCCAGGTGGGGTGTCCCGAGGGTCCCTCCGTGATGCACAGGCAGAATTAACATCCTCGGTGACATCATGGTTGTGTCAGCGATGACATCCGGGTTGTGCCATCGGTGACATCCCGGTTGCACCAGGTGTGACACCCTGGTCCTACCATTGGTGACATCATGGTCGTGCCATCAGTGACATCCCAGTTGTGCCACTGGTGACATCTTTATTGTGCCAGCAATGACATCACAATTGTGCCATCAGTGATATCCCGGTTGCACCAGCAATGACGTCCTGGTCCTACCATCGGTGACATCATGGTCGCGCCATCGGTGACGCCGGGGTGGTCGGGGAGCCAGGCGGGTCCCCAGGACACGTCACGCGGAACCGGGGACGATCCTCAGGGGTTCTTTAATCGGGCAAGGGGATGGTGCAGCTCCGCATCCCGCTGTGCCTCCTCCTCCTCCTCCTCCGTCCATCGCACCTCCGAGCTTCAAACGCCCGGAGACAATTCCAGCCACTCCGGGCATTTTTTTTTTTTTTTTTTTATTAAATTCTTATCTTTTTCCGCATCTGACGCCGGCTCGGCTCCCGCTGCCCGACGCAGGCTCCGGTACTTCCTTAGGATGGGTGTTTTTACCCCTTTCTCTATCTTTATCACCAATTTCTCTTCTATTCCATACAGCCTTTGCTTTCTTTTCCTCCTCTTCTTTTTCACTTTCTATAAATTCTTTTTATTTTCCTTCCATATTTCGATTTTTTCCTCTTTTTTTTTTTTTGCACCTACAGTACTACCTGTTCCTCTTGCCGATATTTTAAACTTTATTTTTTTTTTTAAGAAACACAGTGAGTCCTTCCTGTAGCATCTCTGCACCTCTTGAATTATTTTGTTTTCAGTTGAAACCTTCCCGATTCCAGAGATTTCAGGAATTCCCTACTTTTCCAAAACTCTTATTTCAGTTTTTAATCCTCTTTCAGGGAAAAAAAAAAAAGTCATTCTCAGCCTTAATTCTTTTTTGTTCTGTATTTCTTTCCATGCTTTTATATTTCGCATGTAACCCTTTCTGTTTTAGTGTTTTGGTTTTTTTTTAATTAAAAAGAAAAAAAAAAATCCATTTATTTTCCCACCGAGAAGTGCTCGCTCCCCCTGGTAACGGGGAGAAATCGGGAAATGGGAGAAATCGGGATTTCAGGCAGCAAAAAAAAGCACCGCCACCGCCTTTTCCCGAAGTACCGAAATGCGCCGAATCCTGCTCCGAGAGACAGAGCAAAAGCAAACATAAAAATTCAGGAAAATCAGTAATAATAATAATAATAATAATAATAATAGTAAAAAAAACCCCACCACAGATGCATAAACATTTTTGCAAAGTCCGCGTGGAAAAGGAAAACCAAAGCAAACCAACCCAAAACATTCCATTATAAGTGCCTGAAAAATGACGTCACAAAATCGCGTGGTTTTTTGCCCAAAAAGTGTTTTCTTTCCAAAAGGAAAAAAATAATTAAAATTTAACGAAGAATACCCCGACCGGCTCCGTTTCTGAGGAATGAGGTGGGATACGATGAGCTCAGGGAGACGCCGCAGGAATCGGGGACGTGGAAAAAAAATCCCCGAGTCCCTCGCGGCAGCTCCCGGGTAGGCAGAAGGTGACGCGGTGATGCGGGAAAACCTCCATTTCTGCTGGTTTTTCTCCCAAAACGCTCCAAGGTTGGAGCGGAGGGTGGTAGCTGGATGGGGGTGATGACGTGGACCTTTGTCCGATGAGGAGCAGAGGGGTAAGGTGGGAAGATGCTCGAGGGGGCACCGAGGGGAGATGCTGGGATGAGCGGTGGGGGGAGTGGGAGGGAGGTTGGGGTCCCAGTGCAGAGCTGGGGGGATGGCGGGGCGGGGGGGGCACCGAGTGCCGGCAGCGAGATCGTTAATTAGCAATGAAGGCTGAACAGCTCCGGGTGGGAAGAAGCCCCCCCCCCGCAACGCTGGGTCTTTGAGGTCAACCCAAGTTGGGCGTTGGGCGAGCGGCTGGGGAGGTTGGGAGGAGGAGGATGGAGCCACGGCATAAGGGGGACTTCCCCATCCTCTAATTAGACAGATCACTAATTACCCTTGAAGGCTGAACGGCTCCAGGCAGGAACGAGCCCCCCCCCCACCAAGGCCGGGTCTCTGAGGTCAACCCAAGTTGGGTGTTGGGTGTTGGGCGAGCGGCTGGGGAGGTTGGGAGGAGGAGGAGGATGGAGCCACAGAACGAAGGGGACTTCCCCATCCTCTAATTAGAGAGAGATCCTTAATTAGCCACAAAGGCTGAACGGCTCCGGGCAGGAACAAGTCCCCCAACACCAGGTCTTTGAGGTCAACCCAGGTTGGGCGTTGGGCGAGCGGCTGGGGAGGTTGGGAGGAGGAGGATGGAGCCAGGGCCGGGCACCGCTCAGTTGATGAGGGAGGAGGTCTGGGCCCCCGAGGCGGGTGCCGGGGGGAAGGAGGGGTGGGGGAAGGCGCGGGCGGGGAAGGAGAGGGCCCACGGCAGGTCCAGGGGGGAGCTGGAGAGGGACGGGATGGGCAGGGGCGAGGGGGAGGCAGGGAAGGAGGGCAGCGAGGGGATGGGGGCCGCCGAGCCGCCCAGCGGCGGGGAGAAGGTGGCGCCGGTGAAGGCGCCGGAGGGGTTGGCGGCGGCGGCGGCAGCGGCGGCGGCTTTGGGCTTGTCCCCGGCGTGGGTGCGTTGGTGGCGGTTGAGGTGGGAGCTACGGCTGAAGCACTTGCCGCACTCGGGACACTTGTAGGGCTTCTCGCCGGTGTGGACGCGTTGGTGGATGGTGAGCTCGGAGCGTTGGATGAAGCTCTTGCCGCACTCGGAGCACTGGTAGGGTTTCTCGCCGAGGTGGATGCGTTGGTGCTTGATGAGGTTGGAGGAGACGCTGAAGCATTTGCCGCAGACATTGCACTTGTAGGGTTTCTCCCCGGTGTGCATCCGGCGGTGCTTGGTGAGGTCCGACTTCTGGATGAAACCCTTCCCGCAATCGGGACACTTGTAGGGCTTCTCGCCAAGGTGGGTCCGTTGGTGTTTGATGAGGTTGGAGCGGACGCTGAAGCTCTTCCCGCAGTCCCCGCACTTGTAGGGCTTTTCTCCCGTATGCATCCGACGGTGCTTCACCAACGCCGAATTTTGCCCGAAGCTCTTCCCGCATTCGGGGCAGGTATAGGGTTTCTCCCCCGTCTGCGTCCCCTGGTGCTTGACGTTCTCTGCCCGGTACGTGAAGCTCTTCCCACACTCGCTGCACTTATGGGTCCTCTCCGGTGCCGGTCGGGCACGGGTACCCCAAAGAAAGCTCTTCCCGCAATCCGCGCACTTACAGGATCGTTCACCGGTGCCGGTCAACAGCCGTTGGCGCTTGTTGGAGGCAAAGAAGCTCTTACCGCAATCGGTGCATTGGCAAGGCTGCTCGGTGCCGGCGTGGACGCGCTGGTGCCTCTCCAAGTGGGAGCTCTGGGAGAAGCTCTTCCCGCAATCCCCGCAACGGTAGGGTTTCTCACCCATGTGGATACGCCGATGCCGGTCAAGATGGGAGCTCCAGGCAAAGCTCTTACCGCAATCACCGCACTGGTAGGGTTTGCCGGCGGCGTGGCTCCGTTGATGCTGCAGCAACGCAGCGTTCAAGCCAAAACCCTTCCCGCATTCCCCGCACTTGTAGGGCTTCTCGCCGGCGTGAGCGCGCCGGTGCTTGGCCAACGCGGCGCTCTTGGCGAAGCCCTTCCCGCATTCACCGCACTGCAAGGGCTTCTCGGGGGTTTTGGAACCTTCGGAGCCACGAGGAGCCGGACAGCGACCGCAATCGGAGCAACGGCAAGCGGGTTCACCGGCGACGGCGTGGGTACGGCGATGCCGGTCGAGGTGGGAGCTCCAACTGAAGCTCTTGCCACATTCGGGGCAGGCGTAGGGCTTTTCGCCGGTGTGGATGCGGCGGTGCCGCTCCAGATGTGAATTCCAGTTGAAACCCTTCCCGCAATCCCCGCATTTGTAGGGTTTTTCCTCCAGGTGTAATTTTTGGTGTTTCACCAAACTGGCGCTGGCCGGGAAACTCTTCCCGCAGACGCCGCATTGGCAAGGCGCCGCGCCGGCGCCGGTTCCGGCGTGTACCCGTTGATGTTGGATGAACGCCGAGCCGACGCTGAAGGTCTTGCCGCAGTCGGGGCACTTGTAGGGTTTCTCGCCGACGTGCCGGCGTTGATGGGTGATGAGGGTCGAGCTCAGCCGAAAACATTTCCCGCATTCGGGGCATTTGTGGGGTCGTTCGGTTCCTCGCCGGCGTTTGTTGAAGGCCGACCCGAAACCCAAAGCTTTGCCGCAGTCGTGGCAGCGGCCGTGGCCGAGCAAGCTCCGCGGGGGGAATTTCTTGAAGCTTCGGTGACCCGATTTACCCTGTCGCTTGCCCGATGGTTTTCTGGGCTGGTTCTCTGGTTTTTGGGGACCGTCGCCGGGCTTTGTCCCCTCCGCACCGGTGGGGCTGGTGCCCTTGGGCTTCCCCGCCGGCGTCGCCTCGGTGTCCACCTTCTCCAGCTCTCCCGGTGGTGGGTCTTCCTCTTCGTTCTCGCTCAACAACCCGTCATCTATGGGGGGGGGGGAAAAGGAGGGGGTGAGGATCCAGCCCTGCCACCGAAAACCAACCGGTTGGCTGCCGGCATCCCCCCCGGCGTGGCGGCGGTCGTGTCCGGCTGCTGTCCCACCTCCCGCACCCATCGCCCCACGGTTTTGGGGGTTTCCAAAACACGCTCCTGGTAATCACCGGCACCAAGCAGCACCGCGATCGGTGACTTACCGGACACCAACCCCCTCCTCCGGTGCGATTCGGCGAAGGCGGTGATCCGTGGCCAGCTGATGGCAATTTCCTCGGCTAAGGGAGACAGCGGGATACCGGTTTTAGCTCTTTCCGCCCCAAAAATTGTAACGCCGGGGTGGGGACGGCCAAGGGCGCCGGAGCCATAAAGTCGCGGCTGGAAACGGGTCCCGCTTGAAGCCCCCCCACCCCCCAGGCTCTATTTAAGCTCAATCCTGGCGATTTTGGTGGTTTTACACCATTATGAATTCAGCCGCTAATTAAGGCCCATTAATTTAATTTTCTTCTCCTTGAATAATAACAAACGAGGGAGAAATTAGGGGAAACGAAGAGCCTCACCCAGGGAGATGACGCTCTCGTAGCTCTCCTGCATCTCGTCCCGGTGGTCCAGGCTCGTCCCGGTGCTGGCACGTTTTGGGGGGGTGGGGGGGTCACCGGTCCCTGCAATGCAAACGGCTCCAGTTCAGGTACCGGGGGTCTATGGGGACACACACACCCCCGCCCCCCCCCCCCCCAAAATTGGGTGCCCCAGCTGCATCCGACTGCATACAGGGACCATACCGGGGGGGTCCCCGGATCATTCTGGGGGTGTCACGGCTGGGTGGCAATGGGTGCTGGGGTATGACCCCCCCCTCCCCAGGGTGTTTTGGGGTGCTTCACCCCACTGCTTACCCTGTGGGAAGGGACATCCCCCCCCACTCCCCCCAATGCTCCCCTGGAAGGTTGGGGGGCACAGAAATAAGGTTTGGGGTGACCCCAGGGAGCAGGGGTGGGGGGGTTAAATCCAACCGAGGGGAAAGCAAGGGGTGGAAATTAAAGGGGGGGGGGGGGCACGGAAATATAAGGGGGGGGATTAAAATGCAACAGGGCTGGAGGGAAAATGAGAATCGCGTCGGAATGCAGCGGGGGGAGAAATGGGGGGAGCTGGGGGGGGCAGCGGAGGTGGGTGCGGGGGGGGTAGAATGAGAATATAACGGCGGGGGGGGGGGGGGGGCTGGGGGGGGCTGAAAACAACGCGACTGGATGCGGGGGGGGGGGAAGGGGGAATCGGAGCGAGGTGAACGCGGGGGGGAGGTAAAATAAAGGGGGGTGGGCGAGGGGAGGATGGGAAGCGCCCCCCCCTCCCCATCTCCCCCGGGGGGGGGGGGGGCCGTGGGGTGCGGCCGGGCGGGGTCCCCGTGCCCCCCCCCCCCCATTCCCGGGGGTCTCCCCGTTACCTGGTACCGGAGGGATGCGGAGGCGGCGGAGCAGCGGGGCGGGGGGGGGAGGGATGTGTGTTGGGGGGGGGGGGGGGTGGAATTTGGGGAAGGGGAGGGGGGGAAAGAAGAAGACCCGAGGGTGGGGGGCGGCGCCGGGGCTGTTGCACGCCGGCTCGGTGAGCCCGGACACACAGGAAGGGGATGGAGCAGCCGGGACCGGGGGGGGGGGGCGCAGACAGGAAGGGGGGGGGGACACACACGGCCACGAGCCACCGGGACCGGAGGGAACGGAGCCCCCCGAGGCGCCTTTGTGGTGGGTGGGGGTCGCGTTGTCGCCGTGTCCCCCCCCCCACCCCGGGGTGGCAGGTAACGGAGAGCCCCCCCCCGCCCCCCCCCCCCCCCCCGGGATGGGGGACGCTGCCAGCGCCGCCCGGCTTTGTCCCCGGTCGGGGGAGGGGGGGGGGGGTCGGGGGGGGGGGTCCCCTCTATCCCCGGGGGGGCGGGGAGGGGGGAGCGCCGGGGGGGGGGGGGAGCGGGGATGGGGGTCTGGGGGGGGTCCCCTATAGACCCGGGGGGAGCGGGGATGGGGCTCTGGGGGGGTCCCCTATAGACCTGGGGGGAGCGGGGATGGGGGTCTGGGGGGGTCCCCTATAGACCCGGGGGGAGCGGGGATGGGGGGTCTGGGGGGGTCCCCTATAGACCCGGGGGGAGCGGGGATGGGGGGTCTGGGGGGGTCCCCTCTGTCCTACATCTGCCTCCGTGGGGATGGGGGGGCAGCAATGGGGGGGGGGGGGGTCCCCTCCATCCCGCATCATCCCGATGGGGAGTGGGGACCAGGGGGGTCTCCTCCATCCTGCATCAGCCTTGGGGGGGTCTCCCCCCCACCTTACACCGGTCCTGGGGAGGGGTCCCACACCAGCACCCACCGAGCACCAGGACCTGCCACCCCACGCTGGCCGCTGGTGTGTGTCCCCCCCCCCCGCAGTGTCACCCCTGGAGCTCAGGGACACGCCAGGACCCCAAAACTCCTCCTGATACCGGGTGCTGGGACCCCCCCCCCCCCCCCACACACACACACGGGGGGGGCACCCACCATCCCGCCGGACCCCAAACTTCACCGAGCTCCCGGTGATGCTTTTGGGGGGGTCTGCGGGGTGACGTTGGGGTGCTCTTGGCTTTCCAGGGTCCCCGTGCCGCTGGCTGAGGAGCGGGAACGGGTGATGGATCCCTGGGGGGCTGCGGAGCCGGAGCAGACGGTGCTTTTTGGGGGTGACGGGGGGGAGGAGGACACCTACGACCCCTCGGAGATGCAGAGTAAGTGTCGAGGAGGGTTGGCGGGGGGGCTGGGGGGTCCTCATCGCTCTGCAGCCTTGGGAAGGGGATGGAGACCCCCCCATGGGCACCCAGATCCTGCGGTGTCCCCCCCAAACCGAACCCACATCCCTGGTCCCTGCACCGAGGCTGTGCCGAGAAGCTCGAAGTTACGGGGTGCACCAGCCCAGCCCCCTTGAGGTCCCATGGGAAGGGGGGGGTCCTCCATCCCCGTCAGCCCCTCACCACCAGGACTGACCCCCATCTACCCCCCTTCCCTGTCCCAGGGACACCGAGTGACCCCGAGACGGACCCCCCGACAGCAGGTGACCCCGAGATCGTGGAGCTGGATACGGCCACCTTGTTGGGTCACGCCGAGGAGGGTTCACTGGGCGAACGGAGCCCGGCACGGGAGACCCTCCGTTGGACCGTGGTCCAGCAGATCGATTCCCCCGGCGCGACGGGCGGTCGGCGCGGCGGTAAAACCGGGTCGGGAGCCGGTGCCTTCTCCAACTTCAAGAGCATCATCGTGCTGCAGAAGAGTTATGAGTGCGGCGAGTGCGGCAAGAGCTTCAGCTGCAGCTCCCACTTCAGCAAACACCGGCGGACCCACACCGGCGAGAAACCCTTCCTCTGCCTCCATTGCGGCAAGAGCTTCAACGTCAGCTCCAACCTCTACCGGCACCAACGGGCTCACGCTGCCGAACGGCCGGGTCCTCCGGCTCCGCCGGCGCGTCCCCGTGGGTTGCCGTATAAATGCGAAGAGTGCGGCAAGAGTTTTCGCCGTAACAAGGAGCTGGTGACCCACCAACGCTTGCACACCGGTCGCTTGCCCTTCCAGTGCGGTCACTGCGGTAAGAGCTTCAGTTGGAGCTCCCACTTTGACCGGCACCAACGCGTCCACACCGGTGAGAAGCCCTACCAGTGCCCCGAATGCGGTAAGCGTTTTAGCCGTAGCTCCCACCTCTACCGGCACCAACGCACCCACGCCGGCGGTCGTTCTTACATCTGCACCTACTGCGGGCGTAGTTTCGGTAGCACCCTCCATTTTGACCGGCACCAACGCACCCACACCGGCCAACGACCCTACAAGTGCACCCTGTGCCGGAAAAGTTTTGGCGATGGGCCGGCGTTGGTCAAACACCAACGCCTTCACCTGGGCGATGGTCCATTCCGTTGCGAAGAGTGCGGTAAAGCCTTCGGCGCTCGCGCCCAATATGCCCGGCATCGGCGTAGCCTCCACGGCGGCAGCGAGAAACCGTACCGTTGCGGTGATTGCGGGAAGAGTTTTTCCTGGAGCTCCCATTGGGAACGACACCAACGTATCCATACCGGCGAACGACCCTACCAATGCGGGGACTGCGGCAAACGTTTCGGCCGGACCTCCCATCTCTACCGGCATCAACGTACCCACGCCGGTGGGCAACCCCACGTCTGCGCCGATTGCGGGAAGAGCTTCAACAGCACCCTGCACTTCCATAAGCACCAACGGGCTCACGCCGGGCCCCGGCACGCCTGTCCCGACTGCGGCAAGGCGTTTGCCGACGGTTCGGCGTTGGCAAAGCACCGACGGGCGCACGCCGGCGAGAAGCCTTTCCCTTGCCCGCAGTGCGGCCGGCGTTTCGGCGTCAGCTCCCATCTTCACCGTCATCTCCGGAGCCACGGTGAGGAGGAGCCGCCGGAGGAGCCGCCGGATGAGCTCACGCCCCGTTAACCGGGGGGGACGGGGAGAGGCGGGGGGGGACGACAGATGGTTGACCCCCCCCCCCACCCACCCACCAAGGTGGCTCCCGTCCCCTCCACCGCTGCCGTGGGGTGCCTCGGGTAGCCCCCGTGAGTGATGGGTGCCACGGGGATGGGTGCTCCCAAGCCGGTGATGTTCCCCGGTGGCACCAACCCTGGCCCCGAGGACGTAGTGTTTGTAGGGTAGAGTAGGAAGGTAGGGTAGATAGGGGAGGATGGAGATGGGGCTGGGGGCCGAGTGGGAATTGGGGGGGGGACACACACACGTCCCCTCCAGAAAAATCAGACCGAATCCTGCCAACGGACATCAGGACATCCCAACCGTGCTCCTCCACGCGTAGTCCAGGAGAAACCACCTCCGTTGGGTGTTGGGGAGACGGTGCCGAGCAGCTGGGGAGGCGCGGGGCGGGGGGTGGGAGGTGCCGCCGGCCAAACCCGGAGACCCCCCAAATATCTGGGGTGGCTTCATCCCTTCGCCATCCCACCTTCCCCGTGCTGCCAGCCTTGGCCAACACCGACAGCCTGAGCCCTCCCAGCCGTGCCTGGGGAGCGGCGATGGCGCCGTCTAACAAACGACACCATTTGGGGCAAAATATCCCGATTTTGTGGTTTTGTCGTCGAGAAACAAGCCTGGGCGTCCGACCCCGGCGGCTCCCAGCCACGCGCTGCGGTTTGGCCGCTGGCGACGCTTCGTCGCGGACCCGGCGTCGAGTGGTTTATTTAATGTATTTATTGTATTTATTCAGCGGGAGCCCACCTGCGGCTGGAGGAACCCAACGCGTTGGGGTGAGCTGGAGGCTGTTGGGGACAGGAGCTGGGACGAGGGAGGGTTGGTCCCCAACCTGGCATGGGGGTGCTCATGGCTCCTCTTGGGTTGCTCGATCAACCACCGTGCGAAGGGAGCTCGTGGTGGGAACCCATCCGGTGATGGGGAGGAGGTGGCACCACCCGTAGCTGGAAAGGAACCCCCAGGAGATCACGGGGAGCATCACCTGCAGGTATTTCCCAGCTGAAAAGAGGTGAACTCTTGGGGGTGAACCTCAGGGGTGGGAGCAGGACACAAATCCAGGGATTTCCTGGGGTGGTTTTGGGGTCGCGGCCGTGCCGGCTGCCTGGTCCGTCTCTTCCCAAGATGAGCAGGAGCTGTGTTTGTATTGTGAATAAAAATAGACTAGTGCAAAACCCGGCGCGTGGCTTCTGCTTCTCCTTGGAGGAGCTGCGAATCCCAGCTCTTCCCGTGCGGAAAACCAGAGGTTTGGGGGGTCACCTTGGGTAGGGTGTCCAAAACAAACCCCCCCCATCCAGGGGAAACTCAACCAGCCTGGCAGCCTGCACCGGTTCACGGTCCGTGGTTGAGTGGTGGTGATGATGGTGAGTCACCTGCCGGGAGGTGAAAGGTTGGGGCTGCGTGTCCCCCCCGACCTGTGGTGTGTCCCCCCCAGAATGCCCCATGCTTTGGAAGGTCCCCCCTTCCCAGAAACGTCCCACGCTGACGCTGGCTGGGTTGTCCCAACCCCAAACACCCAAAACCCTTCTGCCTTCGTTGGGTCCAGGAGGATCTACCCCAAGGGTGTCCCCTCATGCACCCTCAAGCTTTTAGGGGGCCCAGGGGAGGGCTGGGGACCCCCAAATGGGCAAGCAGCTGCCTCCTCTGTACGTGTGGCCTGGACAGAGGCACCATGCCCCCCATCGCTGCCAGACCCTGCCTGCTACCGGTCTCCTGGTGTGGAGTCTCCAGTGTCTACCGCTCTGGTTGAGCTTCGAAGGAGAGGCCATTCCTGTTTCCTTAGAACATGGCCGCTGGTTTCCTTGGGATGTGGGCATCTCCTGGGGAACCTCCCTTGGTGGCCCTCGCACAGCCCCACTCACACTGGGGCTGCGGGCTCGCCGAGACGAGCAAGGCCTCGACATAGCACCTTACGTCACTCTACCCTCGGCCAAAATCACCATTCACCCTCAAAACTCCAAACGTCGAGCCCCTGCTCCCAGGCCAAAGGTGCCAGACCCAAAACGCGTGCCTGGCCTCAAACCTCCCTTGGTGGCCCTCGCACAGCCCCACTCACATTGGGGCTGCGGGCTCGCCGAGCCGAGCAAGGCCTCGACATAGCACCTTACATCACTCTACCCTCGGCCAAAATCAGCATTCACCCTCAAAACTCCAAACGTCGAGCCCCTGCTCCCAGGCCAAAGGTGCCAGACCCAAAACGCGTGCCTGGCCTCAAACCTCCCTTGGTGGCCCTCGCACAGCCCCACTCACACTGGGGCTGCGGGCTCGCCGAGCCGAGCAAGGCCTCGACATAGCACCTTACGTCACTCTACCCTCGGCCAAAATCAGCACTCACCCTCAAAACTCCAAACGTCGAGCCCCTGCTCCCAGGCCAAAGGTGCCAGACCCAAAACGCGTGCCTGGCCTCAAACCTCCCTTGGTGGCCCTTGCACAGCCCCATTCACATTGGGGCTGCGGGCTCGCCGAGACGAGCAAGGCCTCGACATAGCACCTTACGTCACTCTACCCTCGGCCAAAATCAGCACTCACCCTCAAAACTCCAAACGTCGAGCCCCTGCTCCCAGGCCAAAGGTGCCAGACCCAAAACGCGTGCCTGGCCTCAAACCTCCCTTGGTGGCCCTCGCACAGCCCCATTCACACTGGGGCTGCGGGCTCGTCGAGCCGAGCAAGGCCTCGACATAGCACCTTACGTCACTCTACCCTCGGCCAAAATCACCATTCACCCTCAAAACTCCAAACGTCGAGCCCCTGCTCCCAGGCCAAAGGTGCCAGACCCAAAACGCGTGCCTGGCCTCAAACCTCCCTTGGTGGCCCTCGCACAGCACCACTCACACTGGGGCTGCGGGCTCGCCGAGACGAGCAAGGCCTCGACATAGCACCTTACGTCACTCTACCCTCGGCCAAAATCAGCATTCACCCTCAAAACTCCAAACGTCGAGCCCCTGCTCCCAGGCCAAAGGTGCCAGACCCAAAACGCGTGCCTGGCCTCAAACCTCCCTTGGTGGCCCTCGCACAGCCCCACTCACATTGGGGCTGCGGGCTCGCCGAGCCGAGCAAGGCCTCGACATAGCACCTTACGTCACTCTACCCTCGGCCAAAATCAGCATTCACCCTCAAAACTCCAAACGTCGAGCCCCTGCTCCCAGGCCAAAGGTGCCAGACCCAAAACGCGTGCCTGGCCTCAAACCTCCCTTGGTGGCCCTCGCACAGCCCCACTCACACTGGGGCTGCGGGCTCGCCGAGCCGAGCAAGGCCTCGACATAGCACCTTACGTCACTCTACCCTCGGCCAAAATCAGCACTCACCCTCAAAACTCCAAACGTCGAGCCCCTGCTCCCAGGCCAAAGGTGCCAGACCCAAAACGCGTGCCTGGCCTCAAACCTCCCTTGGTGGCCCTCGCACAGCCCCATTCACACTGGGGCTGCGGGCTCGCCGAGACGAGCAAGGCCTCGACATAGCACCTTACGTCACTCTACCCTCGGCCAAAATCAGCACTCACCCTCAAAACTCCAAACGTCGAGCCCCTGCTCCCAGGCCAAAGGTGCCAGACCCAAAACGCGTGCCTGGCCTCAAACCTCCCTTGGTGGCCCTCGCACAGCCCCACTCACACTGGGGCTGCGGGCTCGCCGAGACGAGCAAGGCCTCGACATAGCACCTTACGTCACTCTACCCTCGGCCAAAATCACCATTCACCCTCAAAACTCCAAACGTCGAGCCCCTGCTCCCAGGCCAAAGGTGCCAGACCCAAAACGCGTGCCTGGCCTCAAACCTCCCTTGGTGGCCCTCGCACAGCACCACTCACACTGGGGCTGCGGGCTCGCCGAGCCGAGCAAGGCCTCGACATAGCACCTTACGTCACTCTACCCTCGGCCAAAATCACCATTCACCCTCAAAACTCCAAACGTCGAGCCCCTGCTCCCAGGCCAAAGGTGCCAGACCCAAAACGCGTGCCTGGCCTCAAACCTCCCTTGGTGGCCCTCGCACAGCCCCACTCACATTGGGGCTGCGGGCTCGCCGAGCCGAGCAAGGCCTCGACATAGCACCTTACGTCACTCTACCCTCGGCCAAAATCACCATTCACCCTCAAAACTCCAAACGTCGAGCCCCTGCTCCCAGGCCAAAGGTGCCAGACCCAAAACGCGTGCCTGGCCTCAAACCTCCCTTGGTGGCCCTCGCACAGCCCCACTCACACTGGGGCTGCGGGCTCGCCGAGCCGAGCAAGGCCTCGACATAGCACCTTACGTCACTCTACCCTCGGCCAAAATCAGCACTCACCCTCAAAACTCCAAACGTCGAGCCCCTGCTCCCAGGCCAAAGGTGCCAGACCCAAAACGCGTGCCTGGCCTCAAACCTCCCTTGGTGGCCCTCGCACAGCCCCATTCACACTGGGGCTGCGGGCTCGCCGAGACGAGCAAGGCCTCGACATAGCACCTTACGTCACTCTACCCTCGGCCAAAATCAGCACTCACCCTCAAAACTCCAAACGTCGAGCCCCTGCTCCCAGGCCAAAGGTGCCAGACCCAAAACGCGTGCCTGGCCTCAAACCTCCCTTGGTGGCCCTCGCACAGCCCCATTCACACTGGGGCTGCGGGCTCGTCGAGCCGAGCAAGGCCTCGACATAGCACCTTACGTCACTCTACCCTCGGCCAAAATCACCATTCACCCTCAAAACTCCAAACGTCGAGCCCCTGCTCCCAGGCCAAAGGTGCCAGACCCAAAACGCGTGCCTGGCCTCAAACCTCCCTTGGTGGCCCTCGCACAGCACCACTCACACTGGGGCTGCGGGCTCGCCGAGACGAGCAAGGCCTCGACATAGCACCTTACGTCACTCTACCCTCGGCCAAAATCAGCATTCACCCTCAAAACTCCAAACGTCGAGCCCCTGCTCCCAGGCCAAAGGTGCCAGACCCAAAACGCGTGCCTGGCCTCAAACCTCCCTTGGTGGCCCTCGCACAGCCCCACTCACATTGGGGCTGCGGGCTCGCCGAGCCGAGCAAGGCCTCGACATAGCACCTTACGTCACTCTACCCTCGGCCAAAATCAGCATTCACCCTCAAAACTCCAAACGTCGAGCCCCTGCTCCCAGGCCAAAGGTGCCAGACCCAAAACGCGTGCCTGGCCTCAAACCTCCCTTGGTGGCCCTCGCACAGCCCCACTCACACTGGGGCTGCGGGCTCGCCGAGCCGAGCAAGGCCTCGACATAGCACCTTACGTCACTCTACCCTCGGCCAAAATCAGCACTCACCCTCAAAACTCCAAACGTCGAGCCCCTGCTCCCAGGCCAAAGGTGCCAGACCCAAAACGCGTGCCTGGCCTCAAACCTCCCTTGGTGGCCCTCGCACAGCCCCATTCACACTGGGGCTGCGGGCTCGCCGAGACGAGCAAGGCCTCGACATAGCACCTTACGTCACTCTACCCTCGGCCAAAATCAGCACTCACCCTCAAAACTCCAAACGTCGAGCCCCTGCTCCCAGGCCAAAGGTGCCAGACCCAAAACGCGTGCCTGGCCTCAAACCTCCCTTGGTGGCCCTCGCACAGCCCCACTCACACTGGGGCTGCGGGCTCGTCGAGCCGAGCAAGGCCTCGACATAGCACCTTACGTCACTCTACCCTCGGCCAAAATCACCATTCACCCTCAAAACTCCAAACGTCGAGCCCCTGCTCCCAGGCCAAAGGTGCCAGACCCAAAACGCGTGCCTGGCCTCAAACCTCCCTTGGTGGCCCTCGCACAGCACCACTCACACTGGGGCTGCGGGCTCGCCGAGACGAGCAAGGCCTCGACATAGCACCTTACGTCACTCTACCCTCGGCCAAAATCACCATTCACCCTCAAAACTCCAAACGTCGAGCCCCTGCTCCCAGGCCAAAGGTGCCAGACCCAAAACGCGTGCCTGGCCTCAAACCTCCCTTGGTGGCCCTCGCACAGCCCCACTCACACTGGGGCTGCGGGCTCGCCGAGCCGAGCAAGGCCTCGACATAGCACCTTACGTCACTCTACCCTCGGCCAAAATCACCATTCACCCTCAAAACTCCAAACATCGAGCCCCTGCTCCCAGGCCAAAGGTGCCAGACCCAAAACGCGTGCCTGGCCTCAAACCTCCCTTGGTGGCCCTCGCACAGCACCACTCACATTGGGGCTGCGGGCTCGCCGAGCCGAGCAAGGCCTCGACATAGCACCTTACGTCACTCTACCCTCGGCCAAAATCACCATTCACCCTCCAAACTCCAAACGTCGAGCCCCTGCTCCCAGGCCAAAGGTGCCAGACCCAAAACGCGTGCCTGGCCTCAAACCTCCCTTGGTGGCCCTCGCACAGCACCACTCACACTGGGGCTGCGGGCTCGCCGAGCCGAGCAAGGCCTCGACATAGCACCTTACGTCACTCTACCCTCGGCCAAAATCAGCACTCACCCTCAAAACTCCAAACGTCGAGCCCCTGCTCCCAGGCCAAAGGTGCCAGACCCAAAACGCGTGCCTGGCCTCAAACCTCCCTTGGTGGCCCTCGCACAGCCCCATTCACATTGGGGCTGCGGGCTCGCCGAGACGAGCAAGGCCTCGACATAGCACCTTACGTCACTCTACCCTCGGCCAAAATCAGCACTCACCCTCAAAACTCCAAACGTCGAGCCCCTGCTCCCAGGCCAAAGGTGCCAGACCCAAAACGCGTGCCTGGCCTCAAACCTCCCTTGGTGGCCCTCGCACAGCCCCACTCACACTGGGGCTGCGGGCTCGTCGAGCCGAGCAAGGCCTCGACATAGCACCTTACGTCACTCTACCCTCGGCCAAAATCACCATTCACCCTCAAAACTCCAAACGTCGAGCCCCTGCTCCCAGGCCAAAGGTGCCAGACCCAAAACGCGTGCCTGGCCTCAAACCTCCCTTGGTGGCCCTCGCACAGCCCCATTCACATTGGGGCTGCGGGCTCGCCGAGCCGAGCAAGGCCTCGACATAGCACCTTACGTCACTCTACCCTCGGCCAAAATCAGCATTCACCCTCAAAACTCCAAACGTCGAGCCCCTGCTCCCAGGCCAAAGGTGCCAGACCCAAAACGCGTGCCTGGCCTCAAACCTCCCCTGGTGGCCCTCGCACAGCACCACTCACATTGGGGCTGCGGGCTCGCCGAGACGAGCAAGGCCTCGACATAGCACCTTACGTCACTCTACCCTCGGCCAAAATCACCATTCACCCTCAAAACTCCAAACGTCGAGCCCCTGCTCCCAGGCCAAAGGTGCCAGACCCAAAACGCGTGCCTGGCCTCAAACCTCCCTTGGTGGCCCTCGCACAGCCCCATTCACACTGGGGCTGCGGGCTCGCCGAGCCGAGCAAGGCCTCGACATAGCACCTTACGTCACTCTACCCTCGGCCAAAATCACCATTCACCCTCAAAACTCCAAACGTCGAGCCCCTGCTCCCAGGCCAAAGGTGCCAGACCCAAAACGCGTGCCTGGCCTCAAACCTCCCTTGGTGGCCCTCGCACATCCCCATTCACACTGGGGCTGCGGGCTCGTCGAGCCGAGCAAGGCCTCGACATAGCACCTTACGTCACTCTACCCTCGGCCAAAATCACCATTCACCCTCAAAACTCCAAACATCGAGCCCCTGCTCCCAGGCCAAAGGTGCCAGACCCAAAACGCGTGCCTGGCCTCAAACCTCCCTTGGTGGCCCTCGCACAGCACCACTCACACTGGGGCTGCGGGCTCACCGAGCCGAGCAAGGCCTCGACATAGCACCTTACGTCACTCTACCCTCGGCCAAAATCACCATTCACCCTCCAAACTCCAAACGTCGAGCCCCTGCTCCCAGGCCAAAGGTGCCAGACCCAAAACGCGTGCCTGGCCTCAAACCTCCCTTGATGGCCCTCGCACAGCACCACTCACACTGGGGCTGTGGGCTCGCCGAGCCGAGCAAGGCCTCGACATAGCACCTTACGTCACTCTACCCTCGGCCAAAATCAGCACTCACCCTCAAAACTCCAAACGTCGAGCCCCTGCTCCCAGGCCAAAGGTGCCAGACCCAAAACGCGTGCCTGGCCTCAAACCTCCCTTGGTGGCCCTCGCACAGCCCCATTCACATTGGGGCTGCGGGCTCGCCGAGACGAGCAAGGCCTCGACATAGCACCTTACGTCACTCTACCCTCGGCCAAAATCACCATTCACCCTCAAAACTCCAAACGTCGAGCCCCTGCTCCCAGGCCAAAGGTGCCAGACCCAAAACGCGTGCCTGGCCTCAAACCTCCCTTGGTGGCCCTCGCACATCCCCATTCACACTGGGGCTGCGGGCTCGCCGAGCCGAGCAAGGCCTCGACATAGCACCTTACGTCACTCTACCCTCGGCCAAAATCACCATTCACCCTCAAAACTCCAAACGTCGAGCCCCTGCTCCCAGGCCAAAGGTGCCAGACCCAAAACGCGTGCCTGGCCTCAAACCTCCCTTGGTGGCCCTCGCACAGCCCCATTCACACTGGGGCTGCGGGCTCGCCGAGCCGAGCAAGGCCTCGACATAGCACCTTACGTCACTCTACCCTCGGCCAAAATCACCATTCACCCTCAAAACTCCAAACGTCGAGCCCCTGCTCCCAGGCCAAAGGTGCCAGACCCAAAACGCGTGCCTGGCCTCAAACCTCCCTTGGTGGCCCTCGCACAGCCCCATTCACACTGGGGCTGCGGGCTCGCCGAGCCGAGCAAGGCCTCGACATAGCACCTTACGTCACTCTACCCTCGGCCAAAATCACCATTCACCCTCAAAACTCCAAACGTCGAGCCCCTGCTCCCAGGCCAAAGGTGCCAGACCCAAAACGCGTGCCTGGCCTCAAACCTCCCTTGCTGGCCCTCGCACAGCACCACTCACACTGGGGCTGCGGGCTCGCCGAGCCGAGCAAGGCCTCGACATAGCACCTTACGTCACTCTACCCTCGGCCAAAATCACCACTCACCCTCAAAACTCCAAACGTCGAGCCCCTGCTCCCAGGCCAAAGGTGCCAGACCCAAAACGCGTGCCTGGCCTCAAACCTCCCTTGGTGGCCCTCGCACAGCCCCACTCACATTGGGGCTGCGGGCTCGCCGAGCCGAGCAAGGCCTCGACATAGCACCTTACGTCACTCTACCCTCGGCCAAAATCAGCATTCACCCTCAAAAACTCCAAACGTCGAGCCCCTGCTCCCAGGCCAAAGGTGCCAGACCCAAAACGCGTGCCTGGCCTCAAACCTCCCTTGGTGGCCCTCGCACAGCCCCACTCACATTGGGGCTGCGGGCTCGCCGAGCCGAGCAAGGCCTCGACATAGCACCTTACGTCACTCTACCCTCGGCCAAAATCAGCATTCACCCTCAAAACTCCAAACGTCGAGCCCCTGCTCCCAGGCCAAAGGTGCCAGACCCAAAACGCGTGCCTGGCCTCAAACCTCCCTGGTGGCCCTCGCACAGCACCACTCACACTGGGGCTGCGGGCTCGCCGAGCCGAGCAAGGCCTCGACATAGCACCTTACGTCACTCTACCCTCGGCCAAAATCACCATTCACCCTCAAAACTCCAAACGTCGAGCCCCTGCTCCCAGGCCAAAGGTGCCAGACCCAAAACGCGTGCCTGGCCTCAAACCTCCCTTGGTGGCCCTCGCACAGCACCACTCACACTGGGGCTGCGGGCTCGCCGAGCCGAGCAAGGCCTCGACATAGCACCTTACGTCACTCTACCCTCGGCCAAAATCACCATTCACCCTCAAAACTCCAAACGTCGAGCCCCTGCTCCCAGGCCAAAGGTGCCAGACCCAAAACGCGTGCCTGGCCTCAAACCTCCCTTGGTGGCCCTCGCACAGCACCACTCACACTGGGGCTGCGGGCTCGCCGAGACGAGCAAGGCCTCGACATAGCACCTTACGTCACTCTACCCTCGGCCAAAATCACCATTCACCCTCAAAACTCCAAACGTCGAGCCCCTGCTCCCAGGCCAAAGGTGCCAGACCCAAAACGCGTGCCTGGCCTCAAACCTCCCTTGGTGGCCCTCGCACAGCCCCACTCACACTGGGGCTGCGGGCTCGCCGAGACGAGCAAGGCCTCGACATAGCACCTTACGTCACTCTACCCTCGGCCAAAATCACCATTCACCCTCAAAACTCCAAACGTCGAGCCCCTGCTCCCAGGCCAAAGGTGCCAGACCCAAAACGCGTGCCTGGCCTCAAACCTCCCTTGGTGGCCCTCGCACAGCCCCATTCACACTGGGGCTGCGGGCTCGCCGAGACGAGCAAGGCCTCGACATAGCACCTTACGTCACTCTACCCTCGGCCAAAATCAGCATTCACCCTCAAAACTCCAAACGTCGAGCCCCTGCTCCCAGGCCAAAGGTGCCAGACCCAAAACGCGTGCCTGGCCTCAAACCTCCCTTGGTGGCCCTCGCACAGCCCCATTCACACTGGGGCTGCGGGCTCGCCGAGCCGAGCAAGGCCTCGACATAGCACCTTACGTCACTCTACCCTCGGCCAAAATCAGCATTCACCCTCAAAACTCCAAACGTCGAGCCCCTGCTCCCAGGCCAAAGGTGCCAGACCCAAAACGCGTGCCTGGCCTCAAACCTCCCTTGGTGGCCCTCGCACAGCCCCACTCACACTGGGGCTGCGGGCTCGCCGAGACGAGCAAGGCCTCGACATAGCACCTTATGTCACTCTACCCTCGGCCAAAATCAGCATTCACCCTCAAAACTCCAAACGTCGAGCCCCTGCTCCCAGGCCAAAGGTGCCAGACCCAAAACGCGTGCCTGGCCTCAAACCTCCCTTGGTGGCCCTCGCACAGCCCCACTCACACTGGGGCTGCGGGCTCGCCGAGACGAGCAAGGCCTCGACATAGCACCTTACGTCACTCTACCCTCGGCCAAAATCACCATTCACCCTCAAAACTCCAAACGTCGAGCCCCTGCTCCCAGGCCAAAGGTGCCAGACCCAAAACGCGTGCCTGGCCTCAAACCTCCCTTGGTGGCCCTCGCACAGCCCCATTCACATTGGGGCTGCGGGCTCGCCGAGACGAGCAAGGCCTCGACATAGCACCTTACGTCACTCTACCCTCGGCCAAAATCACCATTCACCCTCAAAACTCCAAACGTCGAGCCCCTGCTCCCAGGCCAAAGGTGCCAGACCCAAAACGCGTGCCTGGCCTCAAACCTCCCTTGGTGGCCCTCGCACAGCCCCACTCACACTGGGGCTGCGGGCTCGCCGAGACGAGCAAGGCCTCAACATAGCACCTTACGTCACTCTACCCTCGGCCAAAATCAGCCCTCACCCTCAAAACTGCAAACGTCGAGCCCCTGCTCCCAGGCCAAAGGTGCCAGACCCAAAACGCGTGCCTGGCCTCGAACCTCCCTTGGTGGCCCTCGCACAGCACCATTCACACTGGGGCTGCGGGCTCGCCAAGACGAGCAAGGCCTCGACATAGCACCTTACGTCACTCTACCCTCGGCCAAAATCACCATTCACCCTCAGAACTCCAAACGTCGAGCCCCTGCTCCCAGGCCAAAGGTGCCAGACCCAAAACGCGTGCCTGGCCTCAAACCTCCCTTGGTGGCCCTCGCACAGCACCACTCACACTGGGGCTGCGGGCTCGCCGAGACGAGCAAGGCCTCGACATAGCACCTTACGTCACTCTACCCTCGGCCAAAATCACCATTCACCCTCAAAACTCCAAACATCGAGCCCCTGCTCCCAGGCCAAAGGTGCCAGACCCAAAACGCGTGCCTGGCCTCAAACCTCCCTTGGTGGCCCTCGTACAGCACCACTCACACTGGGGCTGCGGGCTCGCCGAGGCGAGCAAGGCCTCGACATAGCACCTTACGTCACTCTACCCTCGGCCAAAATCACCATTCACCCTCAAAACTCCAAACGTCGAGCCCCTGCTCCCAGGCCAAAGGTGCCAGACCCAAAACGCGTGCCTGGCCTCAAACCTCCCTTGGTGGCCCTTGCACAGCCCCACTCACACTGGGGCTGCGGGCTCGCCGAGCCGAGCAAGGCCTCGACATAGCACCTTACGTCACTCTACCCTCGGCCAAAATCACCATTCACCCTCAAAACTCCAAACGTCGAGCCCCTGCTCCCAGGCCAAAGGTGCCAGACCCAAAACGCGTGCCTGGCCTCAAACCTCCCTTGGTGGCCCTCGCACAGCCCCATTCACATTGGGGCTGCGGGCTCGCCGAGACGAGCAAGGCCTCGACATAGCACCTTACGTCACTCTACCCTCGGCCAAAATCAGCACTCACCCTCAAAACTCCAAACGTCGAGCCCCTGCTCCCAGGCCAAAGGTGCCAGACCCAAAACGCGTGCCTGGCCTCAAACCTCCCTTGGTGGCCCTCGCACAGCCCCATTCACACTGGGGCTGCGGGCTCGCCGAGCCGAGCAAGGCCTCGACATAGCACCTTACGTCACTCTACCCTCGGCCAAAATCACCATTCACCCTCCAAACTCCAAACGTCGAGCCCCTGCTCCCAGGCCAAAGGTGCCAGACCCAAAACGCGTGCCTGGCCTCAAACCTCCCTTGGTGGCCCTCGCACAGCCCCATTCACACTGGGGCTGCGGGCTCGCCGAGCCGAGCAAGGCCTCGACATAGCACCTTACGTCACTCTACCCTCGGCCAAAATCAGCATTCACCCTCCAAACTCCAAACGTCGAGCCCCTGCTCCCAGGCCAAAGGTGCCAGACCCAAAACGCGTGCCTGGCCTCAAACCTCCCTTGGTGGCCCTCGCACAGCCCCATTCACACTGGGGCTGCGGGCTCGCCGAGCCGAGCAAGGCCTCGACATAGCACCTTACGTCACTCTACCCTCGGCCAAAATCACCATTCACCCTCAAAACTCCAAACGTCGAGCCCCTGCTCCCAGGCCAAAGGTGCCAGACCCAAAACGCGTGCCTGGCCTCAAACCTCCCTTGGTGGCCCTCGCACAGCCCCATTCACACTGGGGCTGCGGGCTCGCCGAGACGAGCAGGGCCTCGACATAGCACCTTATGTCACTCTACCCTCGGCCAAAATCACCATTCACCCTCAAACTCCAAACGTCGAGCCCCTGCTCCCAGGCCAAAGGTGCCAGACCCAAAACGCGTGCCTGGCCTCAAACCTCCCTTGGTGGCCCTCGCACAGCACCACTCACATTGGGGCTGCGGGCTCGCCAAGACGAGCAAGGCCTCGACATAGCACCTTACGTCACTCTACCCTCGGCCAAAATCAGCACTCACCCTCAAAACTCCAAACGTCGAGCCCCTGCTCCCAGTCCAAAGGTGCCAGACCCAAAACGCGCGCCTGGCCTCAAACCTCCCTTGGTGGCCCTCGCACAGCCCCATTCACATTGGGGCTGCGGGCTCGTCGAGACGAGCAAGGCCTCGACATAGCACCTTACGTCACTCTACCCTCGGCCAAAATCACCATTCACCCTCAAAACTCCAAACGTCGAGCCCCTGCTCCCAGCCAAAGGTGCCAGACCCAAAACGCGTGCCTGGCCTCAAACCTCCCTTGGTGGCCCTCGCACAGCCCCACTCACACTGGGGCTGCGGGCTCGCCGAGCCGAGCAAGGCCTCGACATAGCACCTTACGTCACTCTACCCTCGGCCAAAATCAGCATTCACCCTCAAAACTCCAAACGTCGAGCCCCTGCTCCCAGGCCAAAGGTGCCAGACCCAAAACGCGTGCCTGGCCTCAAACCTCCCTTGGTGGCCCTCGCACAGCCCCACTCACACTGGGGCTGCGGGCTCGCCGAGACGAGCAAGGCCTCGACATAGCACCTTACGTCACTCTACCCTCGGCCAAAATCAGCATTCACCCTCAAAACTCCAAACGTCGAGCCCCTGCTCCCAGGCCAAAGGTGCCAGACCCAAAACGCGTGCCTGGCCTCAAACCTCCCTTGGTGGCCCTCGCACAGCCCCATTCACATTGGGGCTGCGGGCTCGCCGAGACGAGCAAGGCCTCGACATAGCACCTTACGTCACTCTACCCTCGGCCAAAATCAGCATTCACCCTCAAAACTCCAAACGTCGAGCCCCTGCTCCCAGGCCAAAGGTGCCAGACCCAAAACGCGTGCCTGGCCTCAAACCTCCCTTGGTGGCCCTCGCACAGCCCCATTCACATTGGGGCTGCGGGCTCGCCGAGACGAGCAAGGCCTCGACATAGCACCTTACGTCACTCTACCCTCGGCCAAAATCAGCATTCACCCTCAAAACTCCAAACGTCGAGCCCCTGCTCCCAGGCCAAAGGTGCCAGACCCAAAACGCGTGCCTGGCCTCAAACCTCCCTTGGTGGCCCTCGCACAGCACCACTCACACTGGGGCTGCGGGCTCGCCGAGACGAGCAAGGCCTCGACATAGCACCTTACGTCACTCTACCCTCGGCCAAAATCAGCATTCACCCTCAAAACTCCAAACGTCGAGCCCCTGCTCCCAGGCCAAAGGTGCCAGACCCAAAACGCGTGCCTGGCCTCAAACCTCCCTTGGTGGCCCTCGCACAGCCCCACTCACATGGGGCTGCGGGCTCGCCGAGACGAGCAAGGCCTCGACATAGCACCTTACGTCACTCTACCCTCGGCCAAAATCACCATTCACCCTCAAAACTCCAAACGTCGAGCCCCTGCTCCCAGGCCAAAGGTGCCAGACCCAAAACGCGTGCCTGGCCTCAAACCTCCCTTGGTGGCCCTCGCACAGCCCCACTCACATTGGGGCTGCGGGCTCGCCGAGACGAGCAAGGCCTCGACATAGCACCTTACGTCACTCTACCCTCGGCCAAAATCACCATTCACCCTCAAAACTCCAAACGTCGAGCCCCTGCTCCCAGGCCAAAGGTGCCAGACCCAAAACGCGTGCCTGGCCTCAAACCTCCCTTGGTGGCCCTCGCACAGCCCCACTCACATTGGGGCTGCGGGCTCGCCGAGACGAGCAAGGCCTCGACATAGCACCTTACGTCACTCTACCCTCGGCCAAAATCAGCATTCACCCTCAAAACTCCAAACGTCGAGCCCCTGCTCCCAGGCCAAAGGTGCCAGACCCAAAACGCGTGCCTGGCCTCAAACCTCCCTTGGTGGCCCTCGCACAGCCCCATTCACACTGGGGCTGCGGGCTCGCCGAGACGAGCAAGGCCTCGACATAGCACCTTACGTCACTCTACCCTCGGCCAAAATCAGCATTCACCCTCAAAACTCCAAACGTCGAGCCCCTGCTCCCAGGCCAAAGGTGCCAGACCCAAAACGCGTGCCTGGCCTCAAACCTCCCTTGGTGGCCCTCGCACAGCCCCATTCACACTGGGGCTGCGGGCTCGCCGAGACGAGCAAGGCCTCGACATAGCACCTTACGTCACTCTACCCTCGGCCAAAATCAGCATTCACCCTCAAAACTCCAAACGTCGAGCCCCTGCTCCCAGGCCAAAGGTGCCAGACCCAAAACGCGTGCCTGGCCTCAAACCTCCCTTGGTGGCCCTCGCACAGCCCACTCACACTGGGGCTGCGGGCTCGCCGAGACGAGCAAGGCCTCGACATAGCACCTTACGTCACTCTACCCTCGGCCAAAATCAGCATTCACCCTCAAAACTCCAAACGTCGAGCCCCTGCTCCCAGGCCAAAGGTGCCAGACCCAAAACGCGTGCCTGGCCTCAAACCTCCCTTGGTGGCCCTCGCACAGCCCCATTCACATTGGGGCTGCGGGCTCGCCGAGACGAGCAAGGCCTCGACATAGCACCTTACGTCACTCTACCCTCGGCCAAAATCAGCATTCACCCTCAAAACTCCAAACGTCGAGCCCCTGCTCCCAGGCCAAAGGTGCCAGACCCAAAACGCGTGCCTGGCCTCAAACCTCCCTTGGTGGCCCTCGCACAGCCCCACTCACATTGGGGCTGCGGGCTCGCCGAGACGAGCAAGGCCTCGACATAGCACCTTACGTCACTCTACCCTCGGCCAAAATCAGCATTCACCCTCAAAACTCCAAACGTCGAGCCCCTGCTCCCAGGCCAAAGGTGCCAGACCCAAAACGCGTGCCTGGCCTCAAACCTCCCTTGGTGGCCCTCGCACAGCCCCACTCACACTGGGGCTGCGGGCTCGCCGAGACGAGCAAGGCCTCGACATAGCACCTTACGTCACTCTACCCTCGGCCAAAATCAGCATTCACCCTCAAAACTCCAAACGTCGAGCCCCTGCTCCCAGGCCAAAGGTGCCAGACCCAAAACGCGTGCCTGGCCTCAAACCTCCCTTGGTGGCCCTCGCACAGCCCCACTCACACTGGGGCTGCGGGCTCGCCGAGACGAGCAAGGCCTCGACATAGCACCTTACGTCACTCTACCCTCGGCCAAAATCACCATTCACCCTCAAAACTCCAAACGTCGAGCCCCTGCTCCCAGGCCAAAGGTGCCAGACCCAAAACGCGTGCCTGGCCTCAAACCTCCCTTGGTGGCCCTCGCACAGCCCCATTCACACTGGGGCTGCGGGCTCGCCGAGACGAGCAAGGCCTCGACATAGCACCTTACGTCACTCTACCCTCGGCCAAAATCACCATTCACCCTCAAAACTCCAAACGTCGAGCCCCTGCTCCCAGGCCAAAGGTGCCAGACCCAAAACGCGTGCCTGGCCTCAAACCTCCCTTGGTGGCCCTCGCACAGCACCATTCACACTGGGGCTGCGGGCTCGCCGAGACGAGCAAGGCCTCGACATAGCACCTTACGTCACTCTACCCTCGGCCAAAATCAGCATTCACCCTCAAAACTCCAAACGTCGAGCCCCTGCTCCCAGGCCAAAGGTGCCAGACCCAAAACGCGTGCCTGGCCTCAAACCTCCCTTGGTGGCCCTCGCACAGCCCCACTCACACTGGGGCTGCGGGCTCGCCGAGACGAGCAAGGCCTCGACATAGCACCTTACGTCACTCTACCCTCGGCCAAAATCAGCATTCACCCTCAAAACTCCAAACGTCGAGCCCCTGCTCCCAGGCCAAAGGTGCCAGACCCAAAACGCGTGCCTGGCCTCAAACCTCCCTTGGTGGCCCTCGCACAGCCCCATTCACACTGGGGCTGCGGGCTCGCCGAGACGAGCAAGGCCTCGACATAGCACCTTACGTCACTCTACCCTCGGCCAAAATCACCATTCACCCTCAAAACTCCAAACGTCGAGCCCCTGCTCCCAGGCCAAAGGTGCCAGACCCAAAACGCGTGCCTGGCCTCAAACCTCCCTTGGTGGCCCTCGCACAGCCCCACTCACACTGGGGCTGCGGGCTCGCCGAGACGAGCAAGGCCTCGACATAGCACCTTACGTCACTCTACCCTCGGCCAAAATCAGCATTCACCCTCAAAACTCCAAACGTCGAGCCCCTGCTCCCAGGCCAAAGGTGCCAGACCCAAAACGCGTGCCTGGCCTCAAACCTCCCTTGGTGGCCCTCGCACAGCCCCACTCACATTGGGGCTGCGGGCTCGCCGAGACGAGCAAGGCCTCGACATAGCACCTTACGTCACTCTACCCTCGGCCAAAATCAGCATTCACCCTCAAAACTCCAAACGTCGAGCCCCTGCTCCCAGGCCAAAGGTGCCAGACCCAAAACGCGTGCCTGGCCTCAAACCTCCCTTGGTGGCCCTCGCACAGCCCCATTCACATTGGGGCTGCGGGCTCGCCGAGACGAGCAAGGCCTCGACATAGCACCTTACGTCACTCTACCCTCGGCCAAAATCAGCATTCACCCTCAAAACTCCAAACGTCGAGCCCCTGCTCCCAGGCCAAAGGTGCCAGACCCAAAACGCGTGCCTGGCCTCAAACCTCCCTTGGTGGCCCTCGCACAGCCCCATTCACACTGGGGCTGCGGGCTCGCCGAGACGAGCAAGGCCTCGACATAGCACCTTACGTCACTCTACCCTCGGCCAAAATCAGCATTCACCCTCAAAACTCCAAACGTCGAGCCCCTGCTCCCAGGCCAAAGGTGCCAGACCCAAAACGCGTGCCTGGCCTCAAACCTCCCTTGGTGGCCCTCGCACAGCACCATTCACATTGGGGCTGCGGGCTCGCCGAGACGAGCAAGGCCTCGACATAGCACCTTACGTCACTCTACCCTCGGCCAAAATCAGCATTCACCCTCAAAACTCCAAACGTCGAGCCCCTGCTCCCAGGCCAAAGGTGCCAGACCCAAAACGCGTGCCTGGCCTCAAACCTCCCTTGGTGGCCCTCGCACAGCCCCATTCACATTGGGGCTGCGGGCTCGCCGAGACGAGCAAGGCCTCGACATAGCACCTTACGTCACTCTACCCTCGGCCAAAATCAGCATTCACCCTCAAAACTCCAAACGTCGAGCCCCTGCTCCCAGGCCAAAGGTGCCAGACCCAAAACGCGTGCCTGGCCTCAAACCTCCCTTGGTGGCCCTCGCACAGCCCCACTCACACTGGGGCTGCGGGCTCGCCGAGACGAGCAAGGCCTCGACATAGCACCTTACGTCACTCTACCCTCGGCCAAAATCACCATTCACCCTCAAAACTCCAAACGTCGAGCCCCTGCTCCCAGGCCAAAGGTGCCAGACCCAAAACGCGTGCCTGGCCTCAAACCTCCCTTGGTGGCCCTCGCACAGCCCCATTCACATTGGGGCTGCGGGCTCGCCGAGACGAGCAAGGCCTCGACATAGCACCTTACGTCACTCTACCCTCGGCCAAAATCAGCATTCACCCTCAAAACTCCAAACGTCGAGCCCCTGCTCCCAGGCCAAAGGTGCCAGACCCAAAACGCGTGCCTGGCCTCAAACCTCCCTTGGTGGCCCTCGCACAGCCCCATTCACATTGGGGCTGCGGGCTCGCCGAGACGAGCAAGGCCTCGACATAGCACCTTACGTCACTCTACCCTCGGCCAAAATCAGCATTCACCCTCAAAACTCCAAACGTCGAGCCCCTGCTCCCAGGCCAAAGGTGCCAGACCCAAAACGCGTGCCTGGCCTCAAACCTCCCTTGGTGGCCCTCGCACAGCCCCATTCACATTGGGGCTGCGGGCTCGCCGAGACGAGCAAGGCCTCGACATAGCACCTTACGTCACTCTACCCTCGGCCAAAATCAGCATTCACCCTCAAAACTCCAAACGTCGAGCCCCTGCTCCCAGGCCAAAGGTGCCAGACCCAAAACGCGTGCCTGGCCTCAAACCTCCCTTGGTGGCCCTCGCACAGCCCCATTCACATTGGGGCTGCGGGCTCGCCGAGACGAGCAAGGCCTCGACATAGCACCTTACGTCACTCTACCCTCGGCCAAAATCAGCATTCACCCTCAAAACTCCAAACGTCGAGCCCCTGCTCCCAGGCCAAAGGTGCCAGACCCAAAACGCGTGCCTGGCCTCAAACCTCCCTTGGTGGCCCTCGCACAGCCCCATTCACATTGGGGCTGCGGGCTCGCCGAGACGAGCAAGGCCTCGACATAGCACCTTACGTCACTCTACCCTCGGCCAAAATCAGCATTCACCCTCAAAACTCCAAACGTCGAGCCCCTGCTCCCAGGCCAAAGGTGCCAGACCCAAAACGCGTGCCTGGCCTCAAACCTCCCTTGGTGGCCCTCGCACAGCCCCATTCACATTGGGGCTGCGGGCTCGCCGAGACGAGCAAGGCCTCGACATAGCACCTTACGTCACTCTACCCTCGGCCAAAATCAGCATTCACCCTCAAAACTCCAAACGTCGAGCCCCTGCTCCCAGGCCAAAGGTGCCAGACCCAAAACGCGTGCCTGGCCTCAAACCTCCCTTGGTGGCCCTCGCACAGCCCCATTCACATTGGGGCTGCGGGCTCACCGAGACGAGCAAGGCCTCGACATAGCACCTTACGTCACTCTACCCTCGGCCAAAATCAGCATTCACCCTCAAAACTCCAAACGTCGAGCCCCTGCTCCCAGGCCAAAGGTGCCAGACCCAAAACGCGTGCCTGGCCTCAAACCTCCCTTGGTGGCCCTCGCACAGCCCCATTCACATTGGGGCTGCGGGCTCGCCGAGACGAGCAAGGCCTCGACATAGCACCTTACGTCACTCTACCCTCGGCCAAAATCAGCATTCACCCTCAAAACTCCAAACGTCGAGCCCCTGCTCCCAGGCCAAAGGTGCCAGACCCAAAACGCGTGCCTGGCCTCAAACCTCCCTTGGTGGCCCTCGCACAGCCCCATTCACATTGGGGCTGCGGGCTCGCCGAGACGAGCAAGGCCTCGACATAGCACCTTACGTCACTCTACCCTCGGCCAAAATCAGCATTCACCCTCAAAACTCCAAACGTCGAGCCCCTGCTCCCAGGCCAAAGGTGCCAGACCCAAAACGCGTGCCTGGCCTCAAACCTCCCTTGGTGGCCCTCGCACAGCCCCATTCACATTGGGGCTGCGGGCTCGCCGAGACGAGCAAGGCCTCGACATAGCACCTTACGTCACTCTACCCTCGGCCAAAATCAGCATTCACCCTCAAAACTCCAAACGTCGAGCCCCTGCTCCCAGGCCAAAGGTGCCAGACCCAAAACGCGTGCCTGGCCTCAAACCTCCCTTGGTGGCCCTCGCACAGCACCATTCACACTGGGGCTGCGGGCTCGCCGAGACGAGCAAGGCCTCGACATAGCACCTTACGTCACTCTACCCTCGGCCAAAATCAGCATTCACCCTCAAAACTCCAAACGTCGAGCCCCTGCTCCCAGGCCAAAGGTGCCAGACCCAAAACGCGTGCCTGGCCTCAAACCTCCCTTGGTGGCCCTCGCACAGCCCCATTCACATTGGGGCTGCGGGCTCGCCGAGACGAGCAAGGCCTCGACATAGCACCTTACGTCACTCTACCCTCGGCCAAAATCAGCATTCACCCTCAAAACTCCAAACGTCGAGCCCCTGCTCCCAGGCCAAAGGTGCCAGACCCAAAACGCGTGCCTGGCCTCAAACCTCCCTTGGTGGCCCTCGCACAGGCCCATTCACATTGGGGCTGCGGGCTCGCCGAGACGAGCAAGGCCTCGACATAGCACCTTACGTCACTCTACCCTCGGCCAAAATCAGCATTCACCCTCAAAACTCCAAACGTCGAGCCCCTGCTCCCAGGCCAAAGGTGCCAGACCCAAAACGCGTGCCTGGCCTCAAACCTCCCTTGGTGGCCCTCGCACAGCCCCATTCACATTGGGGCTGCGGGCTCGCCGAGACGAGCAAGGCCTCGACATAGCACCTTACGTCACTCTACCCTCGGCCAAAATCAGCATTCACCCTCAAAACTCCAAACGTCGAGCCCCTGCTCCCAGGCCAAAGGTGCCAGACCCAAAACGCGTGCCTGGCCTCAAACCTCCCTTGGTGGCCCTCGCACAGCCCCATTCACATTGGGGCTGCGGGCTCGCCGAGACGAGCAAGGCCTCGACATAGCACCTTACGTCACTCTACCCTCGGCCAAAATCAGCATTCACCCTCAAAACTCCAAACGTCGAGCCCCTGCTCCCAGGCCAAAGGTGCCAGACCCAAAACGCGTGCCTGGCCTCAAACCTCCCTTGGTGGCCCTCGCACAGCCCCATTCACATTGGGGCTGCGGGCTCGCCGAGACGAGCAAGGCCTCGACATAGCACCTTACGTCACTCTACCCTCGGCCAAAATCAGCATTCACCCTCAAAACTCCAAACGTCGAGCCCCTGCTCCCAGGCCAAAGGTGCCAGACCCAAAACGCGTGCCTGGCCTCAAACCTCCCTTGGTGGCCCTCGCACAGCCCCATTCACATTGGGGCTGAGGGCTCGCCGAGACGAGCAAGGCCTCGACATAGCACCTTACGTCACTCTACCCTCGGCCAAAATCAGCATTCACCCTCAAAACTCCAAACGTTGAGCCCCTGCTCCCAGGCCAAAGGTGCCAGACCCAAAACGCGTGCCTGGCCTCAAACCTCCCTTGGTGGCCCTCGCACAGCCCCATTCACATTGGGGCTGCGGGCTCGCCGAGACGAGCAAGGCCTCGACATAGCACCTTACGTCACTCTACCCTCGGCCAAAATCAGCATTCACCCTCAAAACTCCAAACGTCGAGCCCCTGCTCCCAGGCCAAAGGTGCCAGACCCAAAACGCGTGCCTGGCCTCAAACCTCCCTTGGTGGCCCTCGCACAGCCCCATTCACATTGGGGCTGCGGGCTCGCCGAGCCGAGCAAGGCCTCGACATAGCACCTTACGTCACTCTACTCTCGGCCAAAATCAGCATTCACCCTCAAAACTCCAAACGTCGAGCCCCTGCTCCCAGGCCAAAGGTGCCAGACCCAAAACGCGTGCCTGGCCTCAAACCTCCCTTGGTGGCCCTCGCACAGCCCCATTCACATTGGGGCTGCGGGCTCGCCGAGACGAGCAAGGCCTCGACATAGCACCTTACGTCACTCTACCCTCGGCCAAAATCAGCATTCACCCTCAAAACTCCAAACGTCGAGCCCCTGCTCCCAGGCCAAAGGTGCCAGACCCAAAACGCGTGCCTGGCCTCAAACCTCCCTTGGTGGCCCTCGCACAGCCCCATTCACATTGGGGCTGCGGGCTCGCCGAGACGAGCAAGGCCTCGACATAGCACCTTACGTCACTCTACCCTCGGCCAAAATCAGCATTCACCCTCAAAACTCCAAACGTCGAGCCCCTGCTCCCAGGCCAAAGGTGCCAGACCCAAAACGCGTGCCTGGCCTCAAACCTCCCTTGGTGGCCCTCGCACAGCACCATTCACATTGGGGCTGCGGGCTCGCCGAGACGAGCAAGGCCTCGACATAGCACCTTACGTCACTCTACCCTCGGCCAAAATCAGCATTCACCCTCAAAACTCCAAACGTCGAGCCCCTGCTCCCAGGCCAAAGGTGCCAGACCCAAAACGCGTGCCTGGCCTCAAACCTCCCTTGGTGGCCCTCGCACAGCCCCATTCACATTGGGCTGCGGGCTCGCCGAGACGAGCAAGGCCTCGACATAGCACCTTACGTCACTCAACCCTCGGCCAAAATCAGCATTCACCCTCAAAACTCCAAACGTCGAGCCCCTGCTCCCAGGCCAAAGGTGCCAGACCCAAAACGCGTGCCTGGCCTCAAACCTCCCTTGGTGGCCCTCGCACAGCACCATTCACATTGGGGCTGCGGGCTCGCCGAGACGAGCAAGGCCTCGACATAGCACCTTACGTCACTCTACCCTCGGCCAAAATCAGCATTCACCCTCAAAACTCCAAACGTCGAGCCCCTGCTCCCAGGCCAAAGGTGCCAGACCCAAAACGCGTGCCTGGCCTCAAACCTCCCTTGGTGGCCCTCGCACAGCCCCATTCACATTGGGGCTGCGGGCTCGCCGAGACGAGCAAGGCCTCGACATAGCACCTTACGTCACTCTACCCTCGGCCAAAATCAGCATTCACCCTCAAAACTCCAAACGTCGAGCCCCTGCTCCCAGGCCAAAGGTGCCAGACCCAAAACGCGTGCCTGGCCTCAAACCTCCCTTGGTGGCCCTCGCACAGCCCCATTCACATTGGGGCTGCGGGCTCGCCGAGACGAGCAAGGCCTCGACATAGCACCTTACGTCACTCTACCCTCGGCCAAAATCAGCACTCACCCTCAAAACTCCAAACGTCGAGCCCCTGCTCCCAGGCCAAAGGTGCCAGACCCAAAACGCGTGCCTGGCCTCAAACCTCCCTTGGTGGCCCTCGCACAGCCCCATTCACATTGGGGCTGCGGGCTCGCCGAGACGAGCAAGGCCTCGACATAGCACCTTACGTCACTCTACCCTCGGCCAAAATCAGCATTCACCCTCAAAACTCCAAACGTCGAGCCCCTGCTCCCAGGCCAAAGGTGCCAGACCCAAAACGCGTGCCTGGCCTCAAACCTCCCTTGGTGGCCCTCGCACAGCCCCATTCACATTGGGGCTGCGGGCTCGCCGAGACGAGCAAGGCCTCGACATAGCACCTTACGTCACTCTACCCTCGGCCAAAATCAGCATTCACCCTCAAAACTCCAAACGTCGAGCCCCTGCTCCCAGGCCAAAGGTGCCAGACCCAAAACGCGTGCCTGGCCTCAAACCTCCCTTGGTGGCCCTCGCACAGCCCCATTCACATTGGGGCTGCGGGCTCGCCGAGACGAGCAAGGCCTCGACATAGCACCTTACGTCACTCTACCCTCGGCCAAAATCAGCATTCACCCTCAAAACTCCAAACGTCGAGCCCCTGCTCCCAGGCCAAAGGTGCCAGACCCAAAACGCGTGCCTGGCCTCAAACCTCCCTTGGTGGCCCTCGCACAGCCCCATTCACATTGGGGCTGCGGGCTCGCCGAGACGAGCAAGGCCTCGACATAGCACCTTACGTCACTCTACCCTCGGCCAAAATCAGCATTCACCCTCAAAACTCCAAACGTCGAGCCCCTGCTCCCAGGCCAAAGGTGCCAGACCCAAAACGCGTGCCTGGCCTCAAACCTCCCTTGGTGGCCCTCGCACAGCACCATTCACATTGGGGCTGCGGGCTCGCCGAGACGAGCAAGGCCTCGACATAGCACCTTACGTCACTCTACCCTCGGCCAAAATCAGCATTCACCCTCAAAACTCCAAACGTCGAGCCCCTGCTCCCAGGCCAAAGGTGCCAGACCCAAAACGCGTGCCTGGCCTCAAACCTCCCTTGGTGGCCCTCGCACAGCCCCATTCACATTGGGGCTGCGGGCTCGCCGAGACGAGCAAGGCCTCGACATAGCACCTTACGTCACTCTACCCTCGGCCAAAATCAGCATTCACCCTCAAAACTCCAAACGTCGAGCCCCTGCTCCCAGGCCAAAGGTGCCAGACCCAAAACGCGTGCCTGGCCTCAAACCTCCCTTGGTGGCCCTCGCACAGCCCCATTCACATTGGGGCTGCGGGCTCGCCGAGACGAGCAAGGCCTCGACATAGCACCTTACGTCACTCTACCCTCGGCCAAAATCAGCATTCACCCTCAAAACTCCAAACGTCGAGCCCCTGCTCCCAGGCCAAAGGTGCCAGACCCAAAACGCGTGCCTGGCCTCAAACCTCCCTTGGTGGCCCTCGCACAGCCCCATTCACATTGGGGCTGCGGGCTCGCCGAGACGAGCAAGGCCTCGACATAGCACCTTACGTCACTCTACTACCCTCGGCCAAAATCAGCATTCACCCTCAAAACTCCAAACGTCGAGCCCCTGCTCCCAGGCCAAAGGTGCCAGACCCAAAACGCGTGCCTGGCCTCAAACCTCCCTTGGTGGCCCTCGCACAGCACCATTCACATTGGGGCTGCGGGCTCGCCGAGACGAGCAAGGCCTCGACATAGCACCTTACGTCACTCTAACCCTCGGCCAAAATCAGCATTCACCCTCAAAACTCCAAACGTCGAGCCCCTGCTCCCAGGCCAAAGGTGCCAGACCCAAAACGCGTGCCTGGCCTCAAACCTCCCTTGGTGGCCCTCGCACAGCCCCATTCACATTGGGGCTGCGGGCTCGCCGAGACGAGCAAGGCCTCGACATAGCACCTTACGTCACTCTAACCTCGGCCAAAATCATACTCAACCTCAAAACTCCAAACGTCGAGCCCCTGCTCCCAGGCCAAAGGTGCCAGACCCAAAACGCGTGCCTGGCCTCAAACCTCCCTTGGTGGCCCTCGCACAGCCCCATTCACATTGGGGCTGCGGGCTCGCCGAGACGAGCAAGGCCTCGACATAGCACCTTACGTCACTCTACCCTCGGCCAAAATCAGCATTCACCCTCAAAACTCCAAACGTCGAGCCCCTGCTCCCAGGCCAAAGGTGCCAGACCCAAAACGCGTGCCTGGCCTCAAACCTCCCTTGGTGGCCCTCGCACAGCCCCATTCACATTGGGGCTGCGGGCTCGCCGAGACGAGCAAGGCCTCGACATAGCACCTTACGTCACTCTACCCTCGGCCAAAATCAGCACTCACCCTCAAAACTCCAAACGTCGAGCCCCTGCTCCCAGGCCAAAGGTGCCAGACCCAAAACGCGTGCCTGGCCTCAAACCTCCCTTGGTGGCCCTCGCACAGCCCCATTCACATTGGGGCTGCGGGCTCGCCGAGACGAGCAAGGCCTCGACATAGCACCTTACGTCACTCTACCCTCGGCCAAAATCAGCATTCACCCTCAAAACTCCAAACGTCGAGCCCCTGCTCCCAGGCCAAAGGTGCCAGACCCAAAACGCGTGCCTGGCCTCAAACCTCCCTTGGTGGCCCTCGCACAGCACCATTCACACTGGGGCTGCGGGCTCGCCGAGACGAGCAAGGCCTCGACATAGCACCTTACGTCACTCTACCCTCGGCCAAAATCAGCATTCACCCTCAAAACTCCAAACGTCGAGCCCCTGCTCCCAGGCCAAAGGTGCCAGACCCAAAACGCGTGCCTGGCCTCAAACCTCCCTTGGTGGCCCTCGCACAGCCCCATTCACATTGGGGCTGCGGGCTCGCCGAGACGAGCAAGGCCTCGACATAGCACCTTACGTCACTCTACCCTCGGCCAAAATCAGCATTCACCCTCAAAACTCCAAACGTCGAGCCCCTGCTCCCAGGCCAAAGGTGCACAGACCCAAAACGCGTGCCTGGCCTCAAACCTCCCTTGGTGGCCCTCGCACAGCCCCATTCACATTGGGGCTGCGGGCTCGCCGAGACGAGCAAGGCCTCGACATAGCACCTTACGTCACTCTACCCTCGGCCAAAATCAGCATTCACCCTCAAAACTCCAAACGTCGAGCCCCTGCTCCCAGGCCAAAGGTGCCAGACCCAAAACGCGTGCCTGGCCTCAAACCTCCCTTGGTGGCCCTCGCACAGCCCCATTCACATTGGGGCTGCGGGCTCGCCGAGACGAGCAAGGCCTCGACATAGCACCTTACGTCACTCTACCCTCGGCCAAAATCATACTCAACCTCAAAACTCCAAACGTCGAGCCCCTGCTCCCAGGCCAAAGGTGCCAGACCCAAAACGCGTGCCTGGCCTCAAACCTCCCTTGGTGCCCTCGCACAGCCCCATTCACATTGGGGCTGCGGGCTCGCCGAGACGAGCAAGGCCTCGACATAGCACCTTACGTCACTCTACCCTCGGCCAAAATCAGCATTCACCCTCAAAACTCCAAACGTCGAGCCCCTGCTCCCAGGCCAAAGGTGCCAGACCCAAAACGCGTGCCTGGCCTCAAACCTCCCTTGGTGGCCCTCGCACAGCACCACTCACATTGGGGCTGCGGGCTCGCCGAGACGAGCAAGGCCTCGACATAGCACCTTACGTCACTCTACCCTCTCGGCCAAAATCAGCATTCACCCTCAAAACTCCAAACGTCGAGCCCCTGCTCCCAGGCCAAAGGTGCCAGACCCAAAACGCGTGCCTGGCCTCAAACCTCCCTTGGTGGCCCTCGCACAGCCCCATTCACATTGGGCTGCGGGCTCGCCGAGACGAGCAAGGCCTCGACATAGCACCTTACGTCACTCTACCCTCGGCCAAAATCAGCATTCACCCTCAAAACTCCAAACGTCGAGCCCCTGCTCCCAGGCCAAAGGTGCCAGACCCAAAACGCGTGCCTGGCCTCAAACCTCCCTTGGTGGCCCTCGCACAGCCCCATTCACATTGGGGCTGCGGGCTCGCCGAGACGAGCAAGGCCTCGACATAGCACCTTACGTCACTCTACCCTCGGCCAAAATCACATTCACCCTCAAAACTCCAAACGTCGAGCCCCTGCTCCCAGGCCAAAGGTGCCAGACCCAAAACGCGTGCCTGGCCTCAAACCTCCCTTGGTGGCCCTCGCACAGCACCATTCACATTGGGGCTGCGGGCTCGCCGAGACGAGCAAGGCCTCGACATAGCACCTTACGTCACTCTAACCCTCGGCCAAAATCACCATTCACCCTCAAAACTCCAAACGTCGAGCCCCTGCTCCCAGGCCAAAGGTGCCAGACCCAAAACGCGTGCCTGGCCTCAAACCTCCCTTGGTGGCCCTCGCACAGCCCCATTCACATTGGGGCTGCGGGCTCGCCGAGACGAGCAAGGCCTCGACATAGCACCTTACGTCACTCTACCCTCGGCCAAAATCAGCATTCACCCTCAAAACTCCAAACGTCGAGCCCCTGCTCCCAGGCCAAAGGTGCCAGACCCAAAACGCGTGCCTGGCCTCAAACCTCCCTTGGTGGCCCTCGCACAGCCCCATTCACATTGGGGCTGCGGGCTCGCCGAGACGAGCAAGGCCTCGACATAGCACCTTACGTCACTCTACCCTCGGCCAAAATCAGCATTCACCCTCAAAACTCCAAACGTCGAGCCCCTGCTCCCAGGCCAAAGGTGCCAGACCCAAAACGCGTGCCTGGCCTCAAACCTCCCTTGGTGGCCCTCGCACAGCCCCATCACATTGGGGCTGCGGGCTCGCCGAGACGAGCAAGGCCTCGACATAGCACCTTACGTCACTCTACCCTCGGCCAAAATCAGCATTCACCCTCAAAACTCCAAACGTCGAGCCCCTGCTCCCAGGCCAAAGGTGCCAGACCCAAAACGCGTGCCTGGCCTCAAACCTCCCTTGGTGGCCCTCGCACAGCCCATTCACATTGGGGCTGCGGGCTCGCCGAGACGAGCAAGGCCTCGACATAGCACCTTACGTCACTCTAACCCTCGGCCAAAATCACCATTCACCCTCAAAACTCCAAACGTCGAGCCCCTGCCCCCATCCCAGGCAAAGGTGCCAGACCCAAAACGCGTGCCTGGCCTCAAACCTCCCTTGGTGGCCCTCGCACAGCCCCATTCACATTGGGGCTGCGGGCTCGCCGAGACGAGCAAGGCCTCGACATAGCACCTTACGTCACTCTACCCTCGGCCAAAATCAGCATTCACCCTCAAAACTCCAAACGTCGAGCCCCTGCTCCCAGGCCAAAGGTGCCAGACCCAAAACGCGTGCCTGGCCTCAAACCTCCCTTGGTGGCCCTCGCACAGCACCACTCACATTGGGGCTGCGGGCTCGCCGAGACGAGCAAGGCCTCGACATAGCACCTTACGTCACTCTACCCTCGGCCAAAATCAGCATTCACCCTCAAAACTCCAAACGTCGAGCCCCTGCTCCCAGGCCAAAGGTGCCAGACCCAAAACGCGTGCCTGGCCTCAAACCTCCCTTGGTGGCCCTCGCACAGCCCCATTCACATTGGGGCTGCGGGCTCGCCGAGACGAGCAAGGCCTCGACATAGCACCTTACGTCACTCTACCCTCGGCCAAAATCAGCATTCACCCTCAAAACTCCAAACGTCGAGCCCCTGCTCCCAGGCCAAAGGTGCCAGACCCAAAACGCGTGCCTGGCCTCAAACCTCCCTTGGTGGCCCTCGCACAGCCCCATTCACATTGGGGCTGCGGGCTCGCCGAGACGAGCAAGGCCTCGACATAGCACCTTACGTCACTCTACCCTCGGCCAAAATCAGCATTCACCCTCAAAACTCCAAACGTCGAGCCCCTGCTCCCAGGCCAAAGGTGCCAGACCCAAAACGCGTGCCTGGCCTCAAACCTCCCTTGGTGGCCCTCGCACAGCCCCATTCACATTGGGGCTGCGGGCTCGCCGAGACGAGCAAGGCCTCGACATAGCACCTTACGTCACTCTACCCTCGGCCAAAATCAGCATCACCCTCAAAACTCCAAACGTCGAGCCCCTGCTCCCAGGCCAAAGGTGCCAGACCCAAAACGCGTGCCTGGCCTCAAACCTCCCTTGGTGGCCCTCGCACAGCCCCATTCACATTGGGGCTGCGGGCTCGCCGAGACGAGCAAGGCCTCGACATAGCACCTTACGTCACTCTACCCTCGGCCAAAATCAGCATTCACCCTCAAAACTCCAAACGTCGAGCCCCTGCTCCCAGGCCAAAGGTGCCAGACCCAAAACGCGTGCCTGGCCTCAAACCTCCCTTGGTGGCCCTCGCACAGCCCCATTCACATTGGGGCTGCGGGCTCGCCGAGACGAGCAAGGCCTCGACATAGCACCTTACGTCACTCTACCCTCGGCCAAAATCAGCATTCACCCTCAAAACTCCAAACGTCGAGCCCCTGCTCCCAGGCCAAAGGTGCCAGACCCAAAACGCGTGCCTGGCCTCAAACCTCCCTTGGTGGCCCTCGCACAGCCCCATTCACATTGGGGCTGCGGGCTCGCCGAGACGAGCAAGGCCTCGACATAGCACCTTACGTCACTCTACCCTCGGCCAAAATCACACTCACCCTCAAAACTCCAAACGTCGAGCCCCTGCTCCCAGGCCAAAGGTGCCAGACCCAAAACGCGTGCCTGGCCTCAAACCTCCCTTGGTGGCCCTCGCACAGCCCCATCACATTGGGGCTGCGGGCTCGCCGAGACGAGCAAGGCCTCGACATAGCACCTTACGTCACTCTACCCTCGGCCAAAATCAGCATTCACCCTCAAAACTCCAAACGTCGAGCCCCTGCTCCCAGGCCAAAGGTGCCAGACCCAAAACGCGTGCCTGGCCTCAAACCTCCCTTGGTGGCCCTCGCACAGCCCCATTCACATTGGGGCTGCGGGCTCGCCGAGACGAGCAAGGCCTCGACATAGCACCTTACGTCACTCTAACCTCGGCCAAAATCAGCATTCACCCTCAAAACTCCAAACGTCGAGCCCCTGCTCCCAGGCCAAAGGTGCCAGACCCAAAACGCGTGCCTGGCCTCAAACCTCCCTTGGTGGCCCTCGCACAGCCCCATTCACATTGGGGCTGCGGGCTCGCCGAGACGAGCAAGGCCTCGACATAGCACCTTACGTCACTCTACCCCTCGGCCAAAATCAGCATTCACCCTCAAAACTCCAAACGTCGAGCCCCTGCTCCCAGGCCAAAGGTGCCAGACCCAAAACGCGTGCCTGGCCTCAAACCTCCCTTGGTGGCCCTCGCACAGCCCCATTCACATTGGGGCTGCGGGCTCGCCGAGACGAGCAAGGCCTCGACATAGCACCTTACGTCACTCTACCCTCGGCCAAAATCACCATTCACCCTCAAAACTCCAAACGTCGAGCCCCTGCTCCCAGGCCAAAGGTGCCAGACCCAAAACGCGTGCCTGGCCTCAAACCTCCCTTGGTGGCCCTCGCACAGCCCCATTCACATTGGGGCTGCGGGCTCGCCGAGACGAGCAAGGCCTCGACATAGCACCTTACGTCACTCTAACCCTCGGCCAAAATCAGCATTCACCCTCAAAACTCCAAACGTCGAGCCCCTGCTCCCAGGCCAAAGGTGCCAGACCCAAAACGCGTGCCTGGCCTCAAACCTCCCTTGGTGGCCCTCGCACAGCCCCATTCACATTGGGGCTGCGGGCTCGCCGAGACGAGCAAGGCCTCGACATAGCACCTTACGTCACTCTACCCTCGGCCAAAATCAGCATTCACCCTCAAAACTCCAAACGTCGAGCCCCTGCTCCCAGGCCAAAGGTGCCAGACCCAAAACGCGTGCCTGGCCTCAAACCTCCCTTGGTGGCCCTCGCACAGCCCCATTCACATTGGGGCTGCGGGCTCGCCGAGACGAGCAAGGCCTCGACATAGCACCTTACGTCACTCTACCCCTCGGCCAAAATCAGCATTCACCCTCAAAACTCCAAACGTCGAGCCCCTGCTCCCAGGCCAAAGGTGCCAGACCCAAAACGCGTGCCTGGCCTCAAACCTCCCTTGGTGGCCCTCGCACAGCCCATTCACATTGGGGCTGCGGGCTCGCCGAGACGAGCAAGGCCTCGACATAGCACCTTACGTCACTCTACCCTCGGCCAAAATCAGCACTCACCCTCAAAACTCCAAACGTCGAGCCCCTGCTCCCAGGCCAAAGGTGCCAGACCCAAAACGCGTGCCTGGCCTCAAACCTCCCTTGGTGGCCCTCGCACAGCACCATTCACATTGGGGCTGCGGGCTCGCCGAGACGAGCAAGGCCTCGACATAGCACCTTACGTCACTCTACCCTCGGCCAAAATCAGCATTCACCCTCAAAACTCCAAACGTCGAGCCCCTGCTCCCAGGCCAAAGGTGCCAGACCCAAAACGCGTGCCTGGCCTCAAACCTCCCTTGGTGGCCCTCGCACAGCCCATTCACATTGGGGCTGCGGGCTCGCCGAGACGAGCAAGGCCTCGACATAGCACCTTACGTCACTCTACCCTCGGCCAAAATCAGCATTCACCCTCAAAACTCCAAACGTCGAGCCCCTGCTCCCAGGCCAAAGGTGCCAGACCCAAAACGCGTGCCTGGCCTCAAACCTCCCTTGGTGGCCCTCGCACAGCCCCATTCACATTGGGGCTGCGGGCTCGCCGAGACGAGCAAGGCCTCGACATAGCACCTTACGTCACTCTACCCTCGGCCAAAATCCAAAATCACATTCACCCTCAAAACTCCAAACGTCGAGCCCCTGCTCCCAGGCCAAAGGTGCCAGACCCAAAACGCGTGCCTGGCCTCAAACCTCCCTTGGTGGCCCTCGCACAGCCCCATTCACATTGGGGCTGCGGGCTCGCCGAGACGAGCAAGGCCTCGACATAGCACCTTACGTCACTCTACCCTCGGCCAAAATCAGCATTCACCCTCAAAACTCCAAACGTCGAGCCCCTGCTCCCAGGCCAAAGGTGCCAGACCCAAAACGCGTGCCTGGCCTCAAACCTCCCTTGGTGGCCCTCGCACAGCACCATTCACATTGGGGCTGCGGGCTCGCCGAGACGAGCAAGGCCTCGACATAGCACCTTACGTCACTCTACCCTCGGCCAAAATCAGCATTCACCCTCAAAACTCCAAACGTCGAGCCCCTGCTCCCAGGCCAAAGGTGCCAGACCCAAAACGCGTGCCTGGCCTCAAACCTCCCTTGGTGGCCCTCGCACAGCCCCATTCACATTGGGGCTGCGGGCTCGCCGAGACGAGCAAGGCCTCGACATAGCACCTTACGTCACTCTACCCTCGGCCAAAATCAGCATTCACCCTCAAAACTCCAAACGTCGAGCCCCTGCTCCCAGGCCAAAGGTGCCAGACCCAAAACGCGTGCCTGGCCTCAAACCTCCCTTGGTGGCCCTCGCACAGCACCATTCACACTGGGGCTGCGGGCTCGCCGAGACGAGCAAGGCCTCGACATAGCACCTTACGTCACTCTACCCTCGGCCAAAATCAGCATTCACCCTCAAAACTCCAAACGTCGAGCCCCTGCTCCCAGGCC